>NW_027363306.1:600000-1133295 GCF_046119375.1 Phyllobates terribilis
CATGTTATTCATATACCAGAAATGATTGAAGCTACTGACTGAATGAAAGGAGCTGGCATCTCACTCTCTTTGAATCTTCTTTATCATGCTAAGAGGAGCAGGAAAAAGTAAAAAATTTCAGAATTGCACCTTGCAATGCGGAGAAATTACTGTTTGTGCATTTACAATATTCAATGATTTTTGCCATTGAAAAACGTCCAGAAATGATTGAAGCTACTGACTGAACGAAAGGAGCTGGCATCTCACTCTCTTTGAATCTTCTTTATCATGCTAAGAGGAGCAGGAAAAAGCAAAAAATTTCAGAATTGCACCTTGCAATGCGGAGAAATTACTGTTTGTGCATTTACAATATTCATTGATTTTTGCCATTGAAAAACATCATGTTTTTCATATACCAGAAATGTTTGAAGCTACTGACTGAATGAAAGGAGCTGGCATCTCACTCTCTTTGAATCTTCTTTATCATGCTAAGAGGAGCAGGAAAAAGCAAAAAATTTCAGAATTGCACCTTGCAATGCGGAGAAATTACTGTTTGTGCATTTACAATATTCATTGATTTTTGCCATTGAAAAACGTCCAGAAATGATTGAAGCTACTGACTGAATGAAAGGAGCTGGCATCTCACTCTCTTTGAATCTTCTTTATCATGCTAAGAGGAGCAGGAAAAAGCAAAAAATTTCAGAATTGCACCTTGCAATGCGGAGAAATTACTGTTTGTGCATTTACAATATTCATTGATTTTTGCCATTGAAAAACGTCCAGAAATGATTGAAGCTACTGACTGAATGAAAGAAGCTGGCATCTCACTCTCTTTGAATCTTCTTTATCATGCTAAGAGGAGCAGGAAAAAGCAAAAAATTTCAGAATTTCACCTTGCAATGCGGAGAAATTACTGTTTGTGCATTTACAATATTCATTGATTTTTGCCATTGAAAAACATCATGTTATTCATATACCAGAGATGTTTGAAGCTACTGACTGAATGAAAGGAGCTGGCATCTCACTCTCTTTGAATCTTCTTTATCATGCTAAGAGGAGCAGGAAAAAGCAAAAAATTTCAGAATTGCACCTTGCAATGCGGAGAAATTACTGTTTGTGCATTTACAATATTCACTGATTTTTGCCATTGAAAAACGTCCAGAAATGATTGAAGCTACTGACTGAATGAAAGGAGCTGGCATCTCACTCTCTTTGAATCTTCTTTATCATGCTAAGAGGAGCAGGAAAAAGCAAAAAATTTCAGAATTGCACCTTGCAATGCGGAGAAAATAGTGTTTGTGCATTTACAATATTCATTGATTTTTGCCATTGAAAAACGTCCAGAAATGATTGAAGCTACTGACTGAATGAAAGGAGCTGGCATCTCACTCTCTTTGAATCTTCTTTATCATGCTAAGAGGAGCAGGAAAAAGCAAAAAATTTCAGAATTGCACCTTGCAATGCGGAGAAATTACTGTTTGTGCATTTACAATATTCATTGATTTTTGCCATTGAAAAACATCATGTTATTCATATACCAGAAATGTTTGAAGATACTGACTGAATGAAAGGAGCTGGCATCTCACTCTCTTTGAATCTTCTTTATCATGCTAAGAGGAGCAGGAAAAAGCAAAAAATTTCAGAATTGCACTTTGCAATGCGGAGAAATTACTGTTTGTGCATTTACAATATTCATTGATTTTTGCCATTGAAAAACGTCCAGAAATGATTGAAGCTACTGACTGAATGAAAGGAGCTGGCATCTCACTCTCTTTGAATCTTCTTTATCATGCTAAGAGGAGCAGGAAAAAGCAAAAAATTTCAGAATTGCACCTTGCAATGCGGAGAAATTACTGTTTGTGCATTTACAATATTCATTGATTTTTGCCATTGAAAAACATCATGTTATTCATATACCAGAGATGTTTGAAGCTACTGACTGAATGAAAGGAGCTGGCATCTCACTCTCTTTGAATCTTCTTTATCATGCTAAGAGGAGCAGGAAAAAGCAAAAAATTTCAGAATTGCACCTTGCAATGCGGAGAAATTACTGTTTGTGCATTTACAATATTCACTGATTTTTGCCATTGAAAAACGTCCAGAAATGATTGAAGCTACTGACTGAATGAAAGGAGCTGGCATCTCACTCTCTTTGAATCTTCTTTATCATGCTAAGAGGAGCAGGAAAAAGCAAAAAATTTCAGAATTGCACCTTGCAATGCGGAGAAAATACTGTTTGTGCATTTACAATATTCATTGATTTTTGCCATTGAAAAACGTCCAGAAATGATTGAAGCTACTGACTGAATGAAAGGAGCTGGCATCTCACTCTCTTTGAATCTTCTTTATCATGCTAAGAGGAGCAGGAAAAAGCAAAAAATTTCAGAATTGCACCTTGCAATGCGGAGAAATTACTGTTTGTGCATTTACAATATTCATTGATTTTTGCCTCTGAAAAACTTCCAGAAATGATTGAAGCTACTGACTGAATGAAAGGAGCTGGCATCTCACTCTCTTTGAATCTTCTTTATCATGCTAAGAGGAGCAGGAAAAAGCAAAAAATTTCAGAATTGCACCTTGCAATGCGGAGAAATTACTGTTTGTGCATTTACAATATTCATTGATTTTTGCCATTGAAAAACGTCCAGAAATGATTGAAGCTACTGACTGAATGAACGGAGCTGGCATCTCACTCTCTTTGAATCTTCTTTATCATGCTAAGAGGAGCAGGAAAAAGCAAAGAATTTCAGAATTGCACCTTGCAATGCGGAGAAATTACTGTTTGTGCATTTACAATATTCATTGATTTTTGCCATTGAAAAACATCATGTTATTCATATACCAGAAATGTTTGAAGCTACTGACTGAATGAAAGGAGCTGGCATCTCACTCTCTTTGAATCTTCTTTATCATGCTAAGAGGAGCAGGAAAAAGCAAAAAATTTCAGAATTGCACCTTGCAATGCGGAGAAATTACTGTTTGTGCATTTACAATATTCATTGATTTTTGCCATTGAAAAACGTCCAGAAATGATTGGAGCTACTGACTGAATGAAAGGAGCTGGCATCTCACTCTCTTTGAATCTTCTTTATCATGCTAAGAGGAGCAGGAAAAAGCAAAAAATTTCAGAATTGCACCTTGCAATGCGGAGAAATTACTGTTTGTGCATTTACAATATTCATTGATTTTTGCCATTGAAAAACATCATGTTATTCATATACCAGAAATGTTTGAAGCTACTGACTGAATGAAAGGAGCTGGCATCTCACTCTCTTTGAATCTTCTTTATCATGCTAAGAGGAGCAGGAAAAAGCAAAAAATTTCAGAATTGCACCTTGCAATGCGGAGAAATTACTGTTTGTGCATTTACAATATTCATTGATTTTTGCCATTGAAAAACGTCCAGAAATGATTGAAGCTACTGACTGAATGAAAGGAGCTGGCATCTCACTCTCTTTGAATCTTCTCTATCATGCTAAGAGGAGCAGGAAAAAGCAAAAAATTTCAGAATTGCACCTTGCAATGCGGAGAAATTACTGTTTGTGCATTTACAATATTCATTGATTTTTGCCATTGAAAAACGTCCAGAAATGATTGAAGCTACTGACTGAATGAAAGGAGCTGGCATCTCACTCTCTTTGAATCTTCTTTATCATGCTAAGAGGAGCAGGAAAAAGCAAAAAATTTCAGAATTGCACCTTGCAATGCGGAGAAATTACTGTTTGTGCATTTACAATATTCATTGATTTTTGCCATTGAAAAACATCATGTTATTCATATACCAGAAATGTTTGAAGCTACTGACTGAATGAAAGGAGCTGGCATCTCACTCTCTTTGAATCTTCTTTATCATGCTAAGAGGAGCAGGAAAAAGCAAAAAATTTCAGAATTGCACCTTGCAATGCGGAGAAATTACTGTTTGTGCATTTACAATATTCATTGATTTTTGCCATTGAAAAACGTCCAGAAATGATTGAAGCTACTGACTGAATGAAAGGAGCTGGCATCTCACTCTCTATGAATCTTCTTTATCATGCTAAGAGGAGCAGGAAAAAACAAAAAATTTCAGAATTGCACCTTGCAATGCGGAGAAATTACTGTTTGTGCATTTACAATATTCATTGATTTTTGCCATTGAAAAACATCATGTTATTCATATACCAGAATTGTTTGAAGCTACTGACTGAATGAAAGGAGCTGGCATCTCACTCTCTTTGAATCTTCTTTATCATGCTAAGAGGAGCAGGAAAAAGCAAAAAATTTCAGAATTGCACCTTGCAATGCGGAGAAATTACTGCTTGTGCATTTACAATATTCACTGATTTTTGCCATTGAAAAACGTCCAGAAATGATTGAAGCTACTGACTGAATGAAAGGAGCTGGCATCTCACTCTCTTTGAATCTTCTTTATCATGCTAAGAGGAGCAGGAAAAAGCAAAAAATTTCAGAATTGCACCTTGCAATGCGGAGAAATTACTGTTTGTGCATTTACAATATTCATTGATTTTTGCCATTGAAAAACATCATGTTATTCATATACCAGAAATGATTGAAGCTACTGACTGAATGAAAGGAGCTGGCACTTCACTCTCTTTGAATCTTCTTTATCATGCTAAGAGGAGCAGGAAAAAGTAAAAAATTTCCGAATTGCACCTTGCAATGCGGAGAAATTACTGTTTGTGCATTTACAATATTCAATGATTTTTGCCTTTGAAAAACGTCCAGAAATGATTGAAGCTACTGACTGAACGAAAGGAGCTGGCATCTCACTCTCTTTGAATCTTCTTTATCATGCTAAGAGGAGCAGGAAAAAGCAAAAAATTTCAGAATTGCACCTTGCAATGCGGAGAAATTACTGTTTGTGCATTTACAATATTCATTGATTTTTGCCATTGAAAAACATCATGTTATTCATATACCAGAAATGTTTGAAGCTACTGACTGAATGAAAGGAGCTGGCATCTCACTCTCTTTGAATCTTCTTTATCATGCTAAGAGGAGCAGGAAAAAGCAAAAAATTTCAGAATTGCACATTGCAATGCGGAGAAATTACTGTTTGTGCATTTACAATATTCATTGATTTTTGCCATTGAAAAACATCATGTTATTCATATACCAGAAATGTTTGAAGCTACTGACTGAATGAAAGGAGCTGGCATCTCACTCTCTTTGAATCTTCTTTATCATGCTAAGAGGAGCAGGAAAAAGCAAAAAATTTCAGAATTGCACCTTGCAATGCTGAGAAATTACTGTTTGTGCATTTACAATATTCATTGATTTTTGCCATTGAAAAACGTCCAGAAATGATTGAAGCTACTGACTGAATGAAAGGAGCTGGCATCTCACTCTCTTTGAATCTTCTTTATCATGCTAAGAGGAGCAGGAAAAAGCAAAAAATTTCAGAATTGCACCTTGCAATGCGGAGAAAATACTGTTTGTGCATTTACAATATTCATTGATTTTTGCCATTGAAAAACGTCCAGAAATGATTGAAGCTACTGACTGAATGAAAGGAGCTGGCATCTCACTCTCTTTGAATCTTCTTTATCATGCTAAGAGGAGCAGGAAAAAGCAAAAAATTTCAGAATTGCACCTTGCAATGCGGAGAAATTACTGTTTGTGCATTTACAATATTCATTGATTTTTGCCATTGAAAAACATCATGTTATTCATATACCAGAAATGATTGAAGCTACTGACTGAATGAAAGGAGCTGGCATCTCACTCTCTTTGAATCTTCTTTATCATGCTAAGAGGAGCAGGAAAAAGCAAAAAATTTCAGAATTGCACCTTGCAATGCGGAGAAATTACTGTTTGTGCATTTACAATATTCATTGATTTTTGCCATTGAAAAACTTCCAGAAATGATTGAAGCTACTGACTGAATGAAAGGAGCTGGCATCTCACTCTCTTTGAATCTTCTTTATCATGCTAAGAGGAGCAGGATAAAGCAAAAAATTTCAGAATTGCACCTTGCAATGCGGAGAAATTACTGTTTGTGCATTTACAATATTCATTGATTTTTGCCATTGAAAAACATCATGTTATTCATATACCAGAAATGATTGAAGCTACTGACTGAATGAAAGTAGCTGGCATCTCACTCTCTTTGAATCTTCTTTATCATGCTAAGATGAGCAGGAAAAAGCAAAAAATTTCAGAATTGCACCTTGCAATGCGGAGAAATTACTGTTTGTGCATTTACAATATTCATTGATTTTTGCAATTGAAAAACGTCCAGAAATGATTGAAGCTACTGACTGAATGAAAGGAGCTGGCATCTCACTCTCTTTGAATCTTCTTTATCATGCTAAGAGGAGCAGGAAAAAGCAAAAAATTTCAGAATTGCACCTTGCAATGCGGAGAAATTACTGTTTGTGCATTTACAATATTCATTGATTTTTGCCATTGAAAAACGTCCAGAAATGATTGAAGCTACTGACTGAATGAAAGGAGCTGTTATCTCACTCTCTTTGAATCTTGTTTATCATGCTAAGAGGAGCAGGAAAAAGCATAAAATTTCAGAATTGCACCTTGCAATGCGGAGAAATTACTGTTTGTGCATTTACAATATTCATTGATTTTTGCCATTGAAAAACATCATGTTATTCATATACCAGAAATGATTGAAGCTACTGACTGAATGAAAGGAGCTGGCATCTCACTCTCTTTGAACCTTCTTTATCATGCTAAGAGGAGCAGGAAAAAGTAAAAAATTTCAGAATTGCACCTTGCAATGCGGAGAAATTACTGTTTGTGCATTTACAATATTCAATGATTTTTGCCATTGAAAAACGTCCAGAAATGATTGAAGCTACTGACTGAACGAAAGGAGCTGGCATCTCACTCTCTTTGAATCTTCTTTATCATGCTAAGAGGAGCAGGAAAAAGCAAAAAATTTCAGAATTGCACCTTGCAATGCGGAGAAATTACTGTTTGTGCATTTACAATATTCATTGATTTTTGCCATTGAAAAACATCATGTTTTTCATATACCAGAAATGTTTGAAGCTACTGACTGAATGAAAGGAGCTGGCATCTCACTCTCTTTGAATCTTCTTTATCATGCTAAGAGGAGCAGGAAAAAGCAAAAAATTTCAGAATTGCACCTTGCAATGCGGAGAAATTACTGTTTGTGCATTTACAATATTCATTGATTTTTGCCATTGAAAAACGTCCAGAAATGATTGAAGCTACTGACTGAATGAAAGGAGCTGGCATCTCACTCTCTTTGAATCTTCTTTATCATGCTAAGAGGAGCAGGAAAAAGCAAAAAATTTCAGAATTGCACCTTGCAATGCGGAGAAATTACTGTTTGTGCATTTACAATATTCATTGATTTTTGCCATTGAAAAACGTCCAGAAATGATTGAAGCTACTGACTGAATGAAAGGAGCTGGCATCTCACTCTCTTTGAATCTTCTTTATCATGCTAAGAGGAGCAGGAAAAAGCAAAAAATTTCAGAATTGCACCTTGCAATGCGGAGAAATTACTGTTTGTGCATTTACAATATTCATTGATTTTTGCCATTGAAAAACATCATGTTATTCATATACCAGAGATGTTTGAAGCTACTGACTGAATGAAAGGAGCTGGCATCTCACTCTCTTTGAATCTTCTTTATCATGCTAAGAGGAGCAGGAAAAAGCAAAAAATTTCAGAATTGCACCTTGCAATGCGGAGAAATTACTGTTTGTGCATTTACAATATTCACTGTTTTTTGCCATTGAAAAACGTCCAGAAATGATTGAAGCTACTGACTGAATGAAAGGAGCTGGCATCTCACTCTCTTTGAATCTTCTTTATCATGCTAAGAGGAGCAGGAAAAAGCAAAAAATTTCAGAATTGCACCTTGCAATGCGGAGAAATTACTGTTTGTGCATTTACAATATTCATTGATTTTTGCCATTGAAAAACATCATGTTATTCATATACCAGAGATGTTTGAAGCTACTGACTGAATGAAAGGAGCTGGCATCTCACTCTCTTTGAATCTTCTTTATCATGCTAAGAGGAGCAGGAAAAAGCAAAAAATTTCAGAATTGCACCTTGCAATGCGGAGAAATTACTGTTTGTGCATTTACAATATTCACTGATTTTTGCCATTGAAAAACGTCCAGAAATGATTGAAGCTACTGACTGAATGAAAGGAGCTGGCATCTCACTCTCTTTGAATCTTCTTTATCATGCTAAGAGGAGCAGGATAAAGCAAAAAATTTCAGAATTGCACCTTGCAATGCGGAGAAATTACTGTTTGTGCATTTACAATATTCATTGATTTTTGCCATTGAAAAACATCATGTTATTCATATACCAGAAATGATTGAAGCTACTGACTGAATGAAAGTAGCTGGCATCTCACTCTCTTTGAATCTTCTTTATCATGCTAAGATGAGCAGGAAAAAGCAAAAAATTTCAGAATTGCACCTTGCAATGCGGAGAAATTACTGTTTGTGCATTTACAATATTCATTGATTTTTGCAATTGAAAAACGTCCAGAAATGATTGAAGCTACTGACTGAATGAAAGGAGCTGGCATCTCACTCTCTTTGAATCTTCTTTATCATGCTAAGAGGAGCAGGAAAAAGCAAAAAATTTCAGAATTGCACCTTGCAATGCGGAGAAATTACTGTTTGTGCATTTACAATATTCATTGATTTTTGCCATTGAAAAACGTCCAGAAATGATTGAAGCTACTGACTGAATGAAAGGAGCTGTTATCTCACTCTCTTTGAATCTTGTTTATCATGCTAAGAGGAGCAGGAAAAAGCAAAAAATTTCAGAATTGCACCTTGCAATGCGGAGAAATTACTGTTTGTGCATTTACAATATTCATTGATTTTTGCCATTGAAAAACATCATGTTATTCATATACCAGAAATGATTGAAGCTACTGACTGAATGAAAGGAGCTGGCATCTCACTCTCTTTGAATCTTCTTTATCATGCTAAGAGGAGCAGGAAAAAGTAAAAAATTTCAGAATTGCACCTTGCAATGCGGAGAAATTACTGTTTGTGCATTTACAATATTCAATGATTTTTGCCATTGAAAAACGTCCAGAAATGATTGAAGCTACTGACTGAACGAAAGGAGCTGGCATCTCACTCTCTTTGAATCTTCTTTATCATGCTAAGAGGAGCAGGAAAAAGCAAAAAATTTCAGAATTGCACCTTGCAATGCGGAGAAATTACTGTTTGTGCATTTACAATATTCATTGATTTTTGCCATTGAAAAACATCATGTTTTTCATATACCAGAAATGTTTGAAGCTACTGACTGAATGAAAGGAGCTGGCATCTCACTCTCTTTGAATCTTCTTTATCATGCTAAGAGGAGCAGGAAAAAGCAAAAAATTTCAGAATTGCACCTTGCAATGCGGAGAAATTACTGTTTGTGCATTTACAATATTCATTGATTTTTGCCATTGAAAAACGTCCAGAAATGATTGAAGCTACTGACTGAATGAAAGGAGCTGGCATCTCACTCTCTTTGAATCTTCTTTATCATGCTAAGAGGAGCAGGAAAAAGCAAAAAATTTCAGAATTGCACCTTGCAATGCGGAGAAATTACTGTTTGTGCATTTACAATATTCATTGATTTTTGCCATTGAAAAACGTCCAGAAATGATTGAAGCTACTGACTGAATGAAAGAAGCTGGCATCTCACTCTCTTTGAATCTTCTTTATCATGCTAAGAGGAGCAGGAAAAAGCAAAAAATTTCAGAATTTCACCTTGCAATGCGGAGAAATTACTGTTTGTGCATTTACAATATTCATTGATTTTTGCCATTGAAAAACATCATGTTATTCATATACCAGAGATGTTTGAAGCTACTGACTGAATGAAAGGAGCTGGCATCTCACTCTCTTTGAATCTTCTTTATCATGCTAAGAGGAGCAGGAAAAAGCAAAAAATTTCAGAATTGCACCTTGCAATGCGGAGAAATTACTGTTTGTGCATTTACAATATTCACTGATTTTTGCCATTGAAAAACGTCCAGAAATGATTGAAGCTACTGACTGAATGAAAGGAGCTGGCATCTCACTCTCTTTGAATCTTCTTTATCATGCTAAGAGGAGCAGGAAAAAGCAAAAAATTTCAGAATTGCACCTTGCAATGCGGAGAAAATAGTGTTTGTGCATTTACAATATTCATTGATTTTTGCCATTGAAAAACGTCCAGAAATGATTGAAGCTACTGACTGAATGAAAGGAGCTGGCATCTCACTCTCTTTGAATCTTCTTTATCATGCTAAGAGGAGCAGGAAAAAGCAAAAAATTTCAGAATTGCACCTTGCAATGCGGAGAAATTACTGTTTGTGCATTTACAATATTCATTGATTTTTGCCATTGAAAAACATCATGTTATTCATATACCAGAAATGTTTGAAGATACTGACTGAATGAAAGGAGCTGGCATCTCACTCTCTTTGAATCTTCTTTATCATGCTAAGAGGAGCAGGAAAAAGCAAAAAATTTCAGAATTGCACTTTGCAATGCGGAGAAATTACTGTTTGTGCATTTACAATATTCATTGATTTTTGCCATTGAAAAACGTCCAGAAATGATTGAAGCTACTGACTGAATGAAAGGAGCTGGCATCTCACTCTCTTTGAATCTTCTTTATCATGCTAAGAGGAGCAGGAAAAAGCAAAAAATTTCAGAATTGCACCTTGCAATGCGGAGAAATTACTGTTTGTGCATTTACAATATTCATTGATTTTTGCCATTGAAAAACATCATGTTATTCATATACCAGAGATGTTTGAAGCTACTGACTGAATGAAAGGAGCTGGCATCTCACTCTCTTTGAATCTTCTTTATCATGCTAAGAGGAGCAGGAAAAAGCAAAAAATTTCAGAATTGCACCTTGCAATGCGGAGAAATTACTGTTTGTGCATTTACAATATTCACTGATTTTTGCCATTGAAAAACGTCCAGAAATGATTGAAGCTACTGACTGAATGAAAGGAGCTGGCATCTCACTCTCTTTGAATCTTCTTTATCATGCTAAGAGGAGCAGGAAAAAGCAAAAAATTTCAGAATTGCACCTTGCAATGCGGAGAAAATACTGTTTGTGCATTTACAATATTCATTGATTTTTGCCATTGAAAAACGTCCAGAAATGATTGAAGCTACTGACTGAATGAAAGGAGCTGGCATCTCACTCTCTTTGAATCTTCTTTATCATGCTAAGAGGAGCAGGAAAAAGCAAAAAATTTCAGAATTGCACCTTGCAATGCGGAGAAATTACTGTTTGTGCATTTACAATATTCATTGATTTTTGCCTCTGAAAAACTTCCAGAAATGATTGAAGCTACTGACTGAATGAAAGGAGCTGGCATCTCACTCTCTTTGAATCTTCTTTATCATGCTAAGAGGAGCAGGAAAAAGCAAAAAATTTCAGAATTGCACCTTGCAATGCGGAGAAATTACTGTTTGTGCATTTACAATATTCATTGATTTTTGCCATTGAAAAACGTCCAGAAATGATTGAAGCTACTGACTGAATGAACGGAGCTGGCATCTCACTCTCTTTGAATCTTCTTTATCATGCTAAGAGGAGCAGGAAAAAGCAAAGAATTTCAGAATTGCACCTTGCAATGCGGAGAAATTACTGTTTGTGCATTTACAATATTCATTGATTTTTGCCATTGAAAAACATCATGTTATTCATATACCAGAAATGTTTGAAGCTACTGACTGAATGAAAGGAGCTGGCATCTCACTCTCTTTGAATCTTCTTTATCATGCTAAGAGGAGCAGGAAAAAGCAAAAAATTTCAGAATTGCACCTTGCAATGCGGAGAAATTACTGTTTGTGCATTTACAATATTCATTGATTTTTGCCATTGAAAAACGTCCAGAAATGATTGGAGCTACTGACTGAATGAAAGGAGCTGGCATCTCACTCTCTTTGAATCTTCTTTATCATGCTAAGAGGAGCAGGAAAAAGCAAAAAATTTCAGAATTGCACCTTGCAATGCGGAGAAATTACTGTTTGTGCATTTACAATATTCATTGATTTTTGCCATTGAAAAACATCATGTTATTCATATACCAGAAATGTTTGAAGCTACTGACTGAATGAAAGGAGCTGGCATCTCACTCTCTTTGAATCTTCTTTATCATGCTAAGAGGAGCAGGAAAAAGCAAAAAATTTCAGAATTGCACCTTGCAATGCGGAGAAATTACTGTTTGTGCATTTACAATATTCATTGATTTTTGCCATTGAAAAACGTCCAGAAATGATTGAAGCTACTGACTGAATGAAAGGAGCTGGCATCTCACTCTCTTTGAATCTTCTCTATCATGCTAAGAGGAGCAGGAAAAAGCAAAAAATTTCAGAATTGCACCTTGCAATGCGGAGAAATTACTGTTTGTGCATTTACAATATTCATTGATTTTTGCCATTGAAAAACGTCCAGAAATGATTGAAGCTACTGACTGAATGAAAGGAGCTGGCATCTCACTCTCTTTGAATCTTCTTTATCATGCTAAGAGGAGCAGGAAAAAGCAAAAAATTTCAGAATTGCACCTTGCAATGCGGAGAAATTACTGTTTGTGCATTTACAATATTCATTGATTTTTGCCATTGAAAAACATCATGTTATTCATATACCAGAAATGTTTGAAGCTACTGACTGAATGAAAGGAGCTGGCATCTCACTCTCTTTGAATCTTCTTTATCATGCTAAGAGGAGCAGGAAAAAGCAAAAAATTTCAGAATTGCACCTTGCAATGCGGAGAAATTACTGTTTGTGCATTTACAATATTCATTGATTTTTGCCATTGAAAAACGTCCAGAAATGATTGAAGCTACTGACTGAATGAAAGGAGCTGGCATCTCACTCTCTATGAATCTTCTTTATCATGCTAAGAGGAGCAGGAAAAAACAAAAAATTTCAGAATTGCACCTTGCAATGCGGAGAAATTACTGTTTGTGCATTTACAATATTCATTGATTTTTGCCATTGAAAAACATCATGTTATTCATATACCAGAATTGTTTGAAGCTACTGACTGAATGAAAGGAGCTGGCATCTCACTCTCTTTGAATCTTCTTTATCATGCTAAGAGGAGCAGGAAAAAGCAAAAAATTTCAGAATTGCACCTTGCAATGCGGAGAAATTACTGCTTGTGCATTTACAATATTCACTGATTTTTGCCATTGAAAAACGTCCAGAAATGATTGAAGCTACTGACTGAATGAAAGGAGCTGGCATCTCACTCTCTTTGAATCTTCTTTATCATGCTAAGAGGAGCAGGAAAAAGCAAAAAATTTCAGAATTGCACCTTGCAATGCGGAGAAATTACTGTTTGTGCATTTACAATATTCATTGATTTTTGCCATTGAAAAACATCATGTTATTCATATACCAGAAATGATTGAAGCTACTGACTGAATGAAAGGAGCTGGCACTTCACTCTCTTTGAATCTTCTTTATCATGCTAAGAGGAGCAGGAAAAAGTAAAAAATTTCCGAATTGCACCTTGCAATGCGGAGAAATTACTGTTTGTGCATTTACAATATTCAATGATTTTTGCCTTTGAAAAACGTCCAGAAATGATTGAAGCTACTGACTGAACGAAAGGAGCTGGCATCTCACTCTCTTTGAATCTTCTTTATCATGCTAAGAGGAGCAGGAAAAAGCAAAAAATTTCAGAATTGCACCTTGCAATGCGGAGAAATTACTGTTTGTGCATTTACAATATTCATTGATTTTTGCCATTGAAAAACATCATGTTATTCATATACCAGAAATGTTTGAAGCTACTGACTGAATGAAAGGAGCTGGCATCTCACTCTCTTTGAATCTTCTTTATCATGCTAAGAGGAGCAGGAAAAAGCAAAAAATTTCAGAATTGCACATTGCAATGCGGAGAAATTACTGTTTGTGCATTTACAATATTCATTGATTTTTGCCATTGAAAAACATCATGTTATTCATATACCAGAAATGTTTGAAGCTACTGACTGAATGAAAGGAGCTGGCATCTCACTCTCTTTGAATCTTCTTTATCATGCTAAGAGGAGCAGGAAAAAGCAAAAAATTTCAGAATTGCACCTTGCAATGCTGAGAAATTACTGTTTGTGCATTTACAATATTCATTGATTTTTGCCATTGAAAAACGTCCAGAAATGATTGAAGCTACTGACTGAATGAAAGGAGCTGGCATCTCACTCTCTTTGAATCTTCTTTATCATGCTAAGAGGAGCAGGAAAAAGCAAAAAATTTCAGAATTGCACCTTGCAATGCGGAGAAAATACTGTTTGTGCATTTACAATATTCATTGATTTTTGCCATTGAAAAACGTCCAGAAATGATTGGAGCTACTGACTGAATGAAAGGAGCTGGCATCTCACTCTCTTTGAATCTTCTTTATCATGCTAAGAGGAGCAGGAAAAAGCAAAAAATTTCAGAATTGCACCTTGCAATGCGGAGAAATTACTGTTTGTGCATTTACAATATTCATTGATTTTTGCCATTGAAAAACATCATGTTATTCATATACCAGAAATGTTTGAAGCTACTGACTGAATGAAAGGAGCTGGCATCTCACTCTCTTTGAATCTTCTTTATCATGCTAAGAGGAGCAGGAAAAAGCAAAAAATTTCAGAATTGCACCTTGCAATGCGGAGAAATTACTGTTTGTGCATTTACAATATTCATTGATTTTTGCCATTGAAAAACGTCCAGAAATGATTGAAGCTACTGACTGAATGAAAGGAGCTGGCATCTCACTCTCTTTGAATCTTCTCTATCATGCTAAGAGGAGCAGGAAAAAGCAAAAAATTTCAGAATTGCACCTTGCAATGCGGAGAAATTACTGTTTGTGCATTTACAATATTCATTGATTTTTGCCATTGAAAAACGTCCAGAAATGATTGAAGCTACTGACTGAATGAAAGGAGCTGGCATCTCACTCTCTTTGAATCTTCTTTATCATGCTAAGAGGAGCAGGAAAAAGCAAAAAATTTCAGAATTGCACCTTGCAATGCGGAGAAATTACTGTTTGTGCATTTACAATATTCATTGATTTTTGCCATTGAAAAACATCATGTTATTCATATACCAGAAATGTTTGAAGCTACTGACTGAATGAAAGGAGCTGGCATCTCACTCTCTTTGAATCTTCTTTATCATGCTAAGAGGAGCAGGAAAAAGCAAAAAATTTCAGAATTGCACCTTGCAATGCGGAGAAATTACTGTTTGTGCATTTACAATATTCATTGATTTTTGCCATTGAAAAACGTCCAGAAATGATTGAAGCTACTGACTGAATGAAAGGAGCTGGCATCTCACTCTCTATGAATCTTCTTTATCATGCTAAGAGGAGCAGGAAAAAACAAAAAATTTCAGAATTGCACCTTGCAATGCGGAGAAATTACTGTTTGTGCATTTACAATATTCATTGATTTTTGCCATTGAAAAACATCATGTTATTCATATACCAGAATTGTTTGAAGCTACTGACTGAATGAAAGGAGCTGGCATCTCACTCTCTTTGAATCTTCTTTATCATGCTAAGAGGAGCAGGAAAAAGCAAAAAATTTCAGAATTGCACCTTGCAATGCGGAGAAATTACTGCTTGTGCATTTACAATATTCACTGATTTTTGCCATTGAAAAACGTCCAGAAATGATTGAAGCTACTGACTGAATGAAAGGAGCTGGCATCTCACTCTCTTTGAATCTTCTTTATCATGCTAAGAGGAGCAGGAAAAAGCAAAAAATTTCAGAATTGCACCTTGCAATGCGGAGAAATTACTGTTTGTGCATTTACAATATTCATTGATTTTTGCCATTGAAAAACATCATGTTATTCATATACCAGAAATGATTGAAGCTACTGACTGAATGAAAGGAGCTGGCACTTCACTCTCTTTGAATCTTCTTTATCATGCTAAGAGGAGCAGGAAAAAGTAAAAAATTTCCGAATTGCACCTTGCAATGCGGAGAAATTACTGTTTGTGCATTTACAATATTCAATGATTTTTGCCTTTGAAAAACGTCCAGAAATGATTGAAGCTACTGACTGAACGAAAGGAGCTGGCATCTCACTCTCTTTGAATCTTCTTTATCATGCTAAGAGGAGCAGGAAAAAGCAAAAAATTTCAGAATTGCACCTTGCAATGCGGAGAAATTACTGTTTGTGCATTTACAATATTCATTGATTTTTGCCATTGAAAAACATCATGTTATTCATATACCAGAAATGTTTGAAGCTACTGACTGAATGAAAGGAGCTGGCATCTCACTCTCTTTGAATCTTCTTTATCATGCTAAGAGGAGCAGGAAAAAGCAAAAAATTTCAGAATTGCACATTGCAATGCGGAGAAATTACTGTTTGTGCATTTACAATATTCATTGATTTTTGCCATTGAAAAACATCATGTTATTCATATACCAGAAATGTTTGAAGCTACTGACTGAATGAAAGGAGCTGGCATCTCACTCTCTTTGAATCTTCTTTATCATGCTAAGAGGAGCAGGAAAAAGCAAAAAATTTCAGAATTGCACCTTGCAATGCTGAGAAATTACTGTTTGTGCATTTACAATATTCATTGATTTTTGCCATTGAAAAACGTCCAGAAATGATTGAAGCTACTGACTGAATGAAAGGAGCTGGCATCTCACTCTCTTTGAATCTTCTTTATCATGCTAAGAGGAGCAGGAAAAAGCAAAAAATTTCAGAATTGCACCTTGCAATGCGGAGAAAATACTGTTTGTGCATTTACAATATTCATTGATTTTTGCCATTGAAAAACGTCCAGAAATGATTGAAGCTACTGACTGAATGAAAGGAGCTGGCATCTCACTCTCTTTGAATCTTCTTTATCATGCTAAGAGGAGCAGGAAAAAGCAAAAAATTTCAGAATTGCACCTTGCAATGCGGAGAAATTACTGTTTGTGCATTTACAATATTCATTGATTTTTGCCATTGAAAAACATCACGTTATTCATATACCAGAAATGTTTGAAGCTACTGACTGAATGAAAGGAGCTGGCATCTTACTCTCTTTGAATCTTCTTTATCATGCTAAGAGGAGCAGGAAAAAGCAAAAAATTTCAGAATTGCACCTTGCAATGCGGAGAAATTACTGTTTGTGCATTTACAATATTCACTGATTTTTGCCATTGAAAAACGTCCAGAAATGATTGAAGCTACTGACTGAATGAAAGGAGCTGGCATCTCACTCTCTTTGAATCTTCTTTATCATGCTAAGAGGAGCAGGAAAAAGTAAAAAATTTCAGAATTGCACCTTGCAATGCGGAGAAATTACTGTTTGTGCATTTACAATATTCAATGATTTTTGCCTTTGAAAAACGTCCAGAAATGATTGAAGCTACTGACTGAACGAAAGGAGCTGGCATCTCACTCTCTTTGAATCTTCTTTATCATGCTAAGAGGAGCAGGAAAAAGCAAAAAATTTCAGAATTGCACCTTGCAATGCGGAGAAATTACTGTTTGTGCATTTACAATATTCATTGATTTTTGCCATTGAAAAACATCATGTTATTCATATACCAGAAATGTTTGAAGCTACTGACTGAATGAAAGGAGCTGGCATCTCACTCTCTTTGAATCTTCTTTATCATGCTAAGAGGAGCAGGAAAAAGCAAAAAATTTCAGAATTGCACATTGCAATGCGGAGAAATTACTGTTTGTGCATTTACAATATTCATTGATTTTTGCCATTGAAAAACATCATGTTATTCATATACCAGAAATGTTTGAAGCTACTGACTGAATGAAAGGAGCTGGCATCTCACTCTCTTTGAATCTTCTTTATCATGCTAAGAGGAGCAGGAAAAAGCAAAAAATTTCAGAATTGCACCTTGCAATGCTGAGAAATTACTGTTTGTGCATTTACAATATTCATTGATTTTTGCCATTGAAAAACGTCCAGAAATGATTGAAGCTACTGACTGAATGAAAGGAGCTGGCATCTCACTCTCTTTGAATCTTCTTTATCATGCTAAGAGGAGCAGGAAAAAGCAAAAAATTTCAGAATTGCACCTTGCAATGCGGAGAAATTACTGTTTGTGCATTTACAATATTCATTGATTTTTGCCATTGAAAAACGTCCAGAAATGATTGAAGCTACTGACTGAATGAAAGGAGCTGGCATCTCACTTTCTTTGAATCTTCTTTATCATGCTAAGAGGAGCAGGAAAAAGCAAAAAATTTCAGAATTGCACCTTGCAATGCGGAGAAATTACTGTTTGTGCATTTACAATATTCATTGATTTTTGCCATTGAAAAACATCATGTTATTCATATACCAGAAATGTTTGAAGCTACTGACTGAATGAAAGGAGCTGGCATCTTACTCTCTTTGAATCTTCTTTATCATGCTAAGAGGAGCAGGAAAAAGCAAAAAATTTCAGAATTGCACCTTGCAATGCGGAGAAATTACTGTTTGTGCATTTACAATATTCACTGATTTTTGCCATTGAAAAACGTCCAGAAATGATTGAAGCTACTGACTGAATGAAAGGAGCTGGCATCTCACTCTCTTTGAATCTTCTTTATCATGCTAAGAGGAGCAGGAAAAAGCAAAAAATTTTAGAATTGCACCTTGCAATGCGGAGAAAATACTGTTTGTGCATTTACAATATTCATTGATTTTTGCCATTGAAAAACGTCCAGAAATGAATGAAGCTACTGACTGAATGAAAGGAGCTGGCATCTCAATCTCTTTGAATCTTCTTTATCATGCTAAGAGGAGCAGGAAAAAGCAAAAAATTTCAGAATTGCACCTTGCAATGCGGAGAAATTACTGTTTGTGCATTTACAATATTCATTGATTTTTGCCATTGAAAAACTTCCAGAAATGATTGAAGCTACTGACTGAATGAAAGGAGCTGGCATCTCACTCTCTTTGAATCTTCTTTATCATGCTAAGAGGAGCAGGAAAAAGCAAAAAATTTCAGAATTGCACCTTGCAATGCGGAGAAATTACTGTTTGTGCATTTACAATATTCATTGATTTTTGCCATTGAAAAACATCATGTTATTCATATACCAGAAATGTTTGAAGCTACTGACTGAATGAAAGGAGCTGGCATCTCACTCTCTTTGAATCTTCTTTATCATGCTAAGAGGAGCAGGAAAAAGCAAAAAATTTCAGAATTGCACCTTGCAATGCGGAGAAATTACTGTTTGTGCATTTACAATATTCATTGATTTTTGCCATTGAAAAACGTCCAGAAATGATTGAAGCTACTGACTGAATGAAAGGAGCTGGCATCTCACTCTCTTTGAATCTTCTTTATCATGCTAAGAGGAGCAGGAAAAAGCAAAAAATTTCAGAATTGCACCTTGCAATGCGGAGAAATTACTGTTTGTGCATTTACAAAATTCATTGATTTTTGCCATTGAAAAACATCATGTTATTCATATACCAGAAATGATTGAAGCTACTGACTGAATGAAAGGAGCTGGCATCTCACTCTCTTTGAATCTTCTTTATCATGCTAAGAGGAGCAGGAAAAAGCAAAAAATTTCAGAATTGCACCTTGCAATGCGGAGAAATTACTGTTTGTGCATTTACAATATTCAATGATTTTTGCCATTGAAAAACGTCCAGAAATGATTGAAGCTACTGACTGAACGAAAGGAGCTGGCATCTCACTCTCTTTGAATCTTCTTTATCATGCTAAGAGGAGCAGGAAAAAGCAAAAAATTTCAGAATTGCACCTTGCAATGCGGAGAAATTACTGTTTGTGCATTTACAATATTCATTGATTTTTGCCATTGAAAAACTTCCAGAAATGATTGAAGCTACTGACTGAATGAAAGGAGCTGGCATCTCACTCTCTTTGAATCTTCTTTATCATGCTAAGAGGAGCAGGAAAAAGCAAAAAATTTCAGAATTGCACCTTGCAATGCGGAGAAATTACTGTTTGTGCATTTACAATATTCATTGATTTTTGCCATTGAAAAACTTCCAGAAATGATTGAAGCTACTGACTGAATGAAAGGAGCTGGCATCTCACTCTCTTTGAATCTTCTTTATCATGCTAAGAGGAGCAGGAAAAAGCAAAAAATTTCAGAATTGCACCTTGCAATGCGGAGAAAATACTGTTTGTGCATTTACAATATTCATTGATTTTTGCCATTGAAAAACGTCCAAAAATGATTGAAGCTACTGACTGAATGAAAGGAGCTGGCATCTCACTCTCTTTGAATCTTCTTTATCATGCTAAGAGGAGCAGGAAAAAGCAAAAAATTTCAGAATTGCACCTTGCAATGCGGAGAAATTACTGTTTGTGCATTTACAATATTCATTGATTTTTGCCATTGAAAAACTTCCAGAAATGATTGAAGCTACTGACTGAATGAAAGGAGCTGGCATCTCACTCTCTTTGAATCTTCTTTATCATGCTAAGAGGAGCAGGAAAAAGCAAAAAATTTCAGAATTGCACCTTGCAATGCGGAGAAATTACTGTTTGTGCATTTACAATATTCATTGATTTTTGCCATTGAAAAACATCATGTTATTCATATACCAGAAATGATTGAAGCTACTGACTGAATGAAAGGAGCTGGCATCTCACTCTCTTTGAATCTTCTTTATCATGCTAAGAGGAGCAGGAAAAAGCAAAAAATTTCAGAATTGCACCTTGCAATGCGGAGAAATTACTGTTTGTGCATTTACAATATTCATTGATTTTTGCCATTGAAAAACTTCCAGAAATGATTGAAGCTACTGACTGAATGAAAGGAGCTGGCATCTCACTCTCTTTGAATCTTCTTTATCATGCTAAGAGGAGCAGGAAAAAGCAAAAAATTTCAGAATTGCACCTT
This sequence comes from Phyllobates terribilis, assembly GCF_046119375.1. NCBI lineage: Eukaryota > Metazoa > Chordata > Amphibia > Anura > Dendrobatidae > Phyllobates > Phyllobates terribilis. The sequence continues at coordinate 620,798 of NW_027363306.1, forward strand.
GCAATGCGGAGAAATTACTGTTTGTGCATTTACAATATTCATTGATTTTTGCCATTGAAAAACGTCCAGAAATGATTGAAGCTACTGACTGAATGAAAGGAGCTGGCATCTCACTCTCTTTGAATCTTCTTTATCATGCTAAGAGGAGCAGGAAAAAGCAAAAAATTTCAGAATTGCACCTTGCAATGCGGAGAAATTACTGTTTGTGCATTTACAATATTCATTGATTTTTGCCATTGAAAAACTTCCAGAAATGATTGAAGCTACTGACTGAATGAAAGGAGCTGGCATCTCACTCTCTTTGAATCTTCTTTATCATGCTAAGAGGAGCAGGAAAAAGCAAAAAATTTCAGAATTGCACCTTGCAATGCGGAGAAATTACTGTTTGTGCATTTACAATATTCATTGATTTTTGCCATTGAAAAACGTCCAGAAATGATTGAAGCTACTGACTGAATGAACGGAGCTGGCATCTCACTCTCTTTGAATCTTCTTTATCATGCTAAGAGGAGCAGGAAAAAGCAAAAAATTTCAGAATTGCACCTTGCAATGCGGAGAAATTACTGTTTGTGCATTTACAATATTCATTGATTTTTGCCATTGAAAAACATCATGTTATTCATATACCAGAAATGTTTGAAGCTACTGACTGAATGAAAGGAGCTGGCATCTCACTCTCTTTGAATCTTCTTTATCATGCTAAGAGGAGCAGGAAAAAGCAAAAAATTTCAGAATTGCACCTTGCAATGCGGAGAAATTACTGTTTGTGCATTTACAATATTCATTGATTTTTGCCATTGAAAAACTTCCAGAAATGATTGAAGCTACTGACTGAATGAAAGGAGCTGGCATCTCACTCTCTTTGAATCTTCTTTATCATGCTAAGAGGAGCAGGAAAAAGCAAAAAATTTCAGAATTGCACCTTGCAATGCGGAGAAATTACTGTTTGTGCATTTACAATATTCATTGATTTTTGCCATTGAAAAACGTCCAGAAATGATTGAAGCTACTGACTGAATGAAAGAGCTGGCATCTCACTCTCTTTGAATCTTCTTTATCATGCTAAGAGGAGCAGGAAAAAGCAAAAAATTTCAGAATTGCACCTTGCAATGCGGAGAAATTACTGTTTGTGCATTTACAATATTCATTGATTTTTGCCATTGAAAAACATCATGTTATTCATATACCAGAAATGTTTGAAGCTACTGACTGAATGAAAGGAGCTGGCATCTCACTCTCTTTGAATCTTCTTTATCATGCTAAGAGGAGCAGGAAAAAGCAAAAAATTTCAGAATTGCACCTTGCAATGCGGAGAAATTACTGTTTGTGCATTTACAATATTCACTGATTTTTGCCATTGAAAAACGTCCAGAAATGATTGAAGCTACTGACTGAATGAAAGGAGCTGGCATCTCACTCTCTTTGAATCTTCTTTATCATGCTAAGAGGAGCAGGAAAAAGCAAAAAATTTCAGAATTGCACCTTGCAATGCGGAGAAATTACTGTTTGTGCATTTACAATATTCATTGATTTTTGCCATTGAAAAACGTCCAGAAATGATTGAAGCTACTGACTGAATGAAAGGAGCTGGCATCTCACTCTCTTTGAATCTTCTTTATCATGCTAAGAGGAGCAGGAAAAAGCAAAAAATTTCAGAATTGCACCTTGCAATGCGGAGAAATTACTGTTTGTGCATTTACAATATTCATTGATTTTTGCCATTGAAAAACGTCCAGAAATGATTGAAGCTACTGACTGAATGAAAGGAGCTGGCATCTCACTCTCTTTGAATCTTCTTTATCATGCTAAGAGGAGCAGGAAAAAGCAAAAAATTTCAGAATTGCACCTTGCAATGCGGAGAAATTACTGTTTGTGCATTTACAATATTCATTGATTTTTGCCATTGAAAAACATCATGTTATTCATATACCAGAAATGTTTGAAGCTACTGACTGAATGAAAGGAGCTGGCATCTCACTCTCTTTGAATCTTCTTTATCATGCTAAGAGGAGCAGGAAAAAGCAAAAAATTTCAGAATTGCACCTTGCAATGCGGAGAAATTACTGTTTGTGCATTTACAATATTCATTGATTTTTGCCATTGAAAAACATCATGTTATTCATATACCAGAAATGTTTGAAGCTACTGACTGAATGAAAGGAGCTGGCATCTCACTCTCTTTGAATCTTCTTTATCATGCTATGAGGAGCAGGAAAAAGCAAAAAATTTCAGAATTGCACCTTGCAATGCGGAGAAATTACTGTTTGTGCATTTACAATATTCATTGATTTTTGCCATTGAAAAACGTCCAGAAATGATTGAAGCTACTGACTGAATGAAAGGAGCTGGCATCTCACTCTCTTTGAATCTTCTTTATCATGCTAAGAGGAGCAGGAAAAAGCAAAAAATTTCAGAATTGCACCTTGCAATGCGGAGAAATTACTGTTTGTGCATTTACAATATTCATTGATTTTTGCCATTGAAAAACTTCCAGAAATGATTGAAGCTACTGACTGAATGAAAGGAGCTGGCATCTCACTCTCTTTGAATCTTCTTTATCATGCTAAGAGGAGCAGGAAAAAGCAAAAAATTTCAGAATTGCTCCTTGCAATGCGGAGAAATTACTGTTTGTGCATTTACAATATTCATTGATTTTTGCCATTGAAAAACTTCCAGAAATGATTGAAGCTACTGACTGAATGAACGGAGCTGGCATCTCACTCTCTTTGAATCTTCTTTATCATGCTAAGAGGAGCAGGAAAAAGCAAAAAATTTCAGAATTGCACCTTGCAATGCGGAGAAATTACTGTTTGTGCATTTACAATATTCATTGATTTTTGCCATTGAAAAACATCATGTTATTCATATACCAGAAATGTTTGAAGCTACTGACTGAATGAAAGGAGCTGGCATCTCACTCTCTTTGAATCTTCTTTATCATGCTAAGAGGAGCAGGAAAAAGCAAAAAATATCAGAATTGCACCTTGCAATGCGGAGAAATTACTGTTTGTGCATTTACAATATTCATTGATTTTTGCCATTGAAAAACGTCCAGAAATGATTGAAGCTACTGACTGAATGAAAGGAGCTGGCATCTCACTCTCTTTGAATCTTCTTTATCATGCTAAGAGGAGCAGGAAAAAGCAAAAAATTTCAGAATTGCACCTTGCAATGCGGAGAAATTACTGTTTGTGCATTTACAATATTCATTGATTTTTGCCATTGAAAAACATCATGTTATTCATATACCAGAAATGTTTGAAGCTACTGACTGAATGAAAGGAGCTGGCACCTCACTCTCTTTGAATCTTCTTTATCATGCTAAGAGGAGCAGGAAAAAGCAAAAAATTTCAGAATTGCACCTTGCAATGCGGAGAAATTACTGTTTGTGCATTTACAATATTCACTGATTTTTGCCATTGAAAAACGTCCAGAAATTATTGAAGCTACTGACTGAATGAAAGGAGCTGGCATCTCACTCTCTTTGAATCTTCTTTATCATGCTAAGAGGAGCAGGAAAAAGCAAAAAATTTCAGAATTGCACCTTGCAATGCGGAGAAATTACTGTTTGTGCATTTACAATATTCATTGATTTTTGCCATTGAAAAACGTCCAGAAATGATTGAAGCTACTGACTGAATGAAAGGAGCTGGCATCTCACTCTCTTTGAATCTTCTTTATCATGCTAAGAGGAGCAGGAAAAAGCAAAAAATTTCAGAATTGCACCTTGCAATGCGGAGAAATTACTGTTTGTGCATTTACAATATTCATTGATTTTTGCGATTGAAAAACATCATGTTATTCATATACCAGAAATGTTTGAAGCTACTGACTGAATGAAAGGAGCTGGCATCTCACTCTCTTTGAATCTTCTTTATCATGCTAAGAGGAGCAGGAAAAAGCAAAAAATTTCAGAATTGCACCTTGCAATGCGGAGAAATTACTGTTTGTGCATTTACAATATTCATTGATTTTTGCCATTGAAAAACGTCCAGAAATGATTGAAGCTACTGACTGAATGAAAGGAGCTGGCATCTCACTCTCTATGAATCTTCTTTATCATGCTAAGAGGAGCAGGAAAAAACAAAAAATTTCAGAATTGCACCTTGCAATGCGGAGAAATTACTGTTTGTGCATTTACAATATTCATTGATTTTTGCCATTGAAAAACATCATGTTATTCATATACCAGAAATGTTTGAAGCTACTGACTGAATGAAAGGAGCTGGCATCTCACTCTCTTTGAATCTTCTTTATCATGCTAAGAGGAGCAGGAAAAAGCAAAAAATTTCAGAATTGCACCTTGCAATGCGGAGAAATTACTGCTTGTGCATTTACAATATTCACTGATTTTTGCCATTGAAAAACGTCCAGAAATGATTAAAGCTACTGACTGAATGAAAGGAGCTGGCATCTCACTCTCTTTGAATCTTCTTTATCATGCTAAGAGGAGCAGGAAAAAGCAAAAAATTTCAGAATTGCACCTTGCAATGCGGAGAAATTACTGTTTGTGCATTTACAATATTCATTGATTTTTGCCATTGAAAAACATCATGTTATTCATATACCAGAAATGTTTGAAGCTACTGACTGAATGAAAGGAGCTGGCATCTCACTCTCTTTGAATCTTCTTTATCATGCTAAGAGGAGCAGGAAAAAGCAAAAAATTTCAGAATTGCACCTTGCAATGCGGAGAAATTACTGTTTGTGCATTTACAATATTCATTGATTTTTGCCATTGAAAAACGTCCAGAAATGATTGAAGCTACTGACTGAATGAAAGGAGCTGGCATCTCACTCTCTTTGAATCTTCTTTATCATGCTAAGAGGAGCAGGAAAAAGCAAAAAATTTCAGAATTGCACCTTGCAATGCGGAGAAATTACTGTTTGTGCATTTACAATATTCATTGATTTTTGCCATTGAAAAACATCATGTTATTCATATACCAGAAATGTTTGAAGCTACTGACTGAATGAAAGGAGCTGGCATCTCACTCTCTTTGAATCTTCTTTATCATGCTAAGAGGAGCAGGAAAAAGCAAAAAATTTCAGAATTGCACCTTGTAATGCGGAGAAATTACTGTTTGTGCATTTACAATATTCACTGATTTTTGCCATTGAAAAACGTCCAGAAATGATTGAAGCTACTGACTGAATGAAAGGAGCTGGCATCTCACTCTCTTTGAATCTTCTTTATCATGCTAAGAGGAGCAGGAAAAAGCAAAAAATTTCAGAATTGCACCTTGCAATGCGGAGAAATTACTGTTTGTGCATTTACAATATTCATTGATTTTTGCCATTGAAAAACGTCCAGAAATGATTGAAGCTACTGACTGAATGAAAGGAGCTGGCATCTCACTCTCTTTGAATCTTCTTTATCATGCTAAGAGGAGCAGGAAAAAGCAAAAAATTTCAGAATTGCACTTGCAATGCGGAGAAATTACTGTTTGTGCATTTACAATATTCATTGATTTTTGCGATTGAAAAACATCATGTTATTCATATACCAGAAATGTTTGAAGCTACTGACTGAATGAAAGGAGCTGGCATCTCACTCTCTTTGAATCTTCTTTATCATGCTAAGAGGAGCAGGAAAAAGCAAAAAATTTCAGAATTGCACCTTGCAATGCGGAGAAATTACTGTTTGTGCATTTACAATATTCATTGATTTTTGCCATTGAAAAACGTCCAGAAATGATTGAAGCTACTGACTGAATGAAAGGAGCTGGCATCTCACTCTCTATGAATCTTCTTTATCATGCTAAGAGGAGCAGGAAAAAACAAAAAATTTCAGAATTGCACCTTGCAATGCGGAGAAATTACTGTTTGTGCATTTACAATATTCATTGATTTTTGCCATTGAAAAACATCATGTTATTCATATACCAGAAATGTTTGAAGCTACTGACTGAATGAAAGGAGCTGGCATCTCACTCTCTTTGAATCTTCTTTATCATGCTAAGAGGAGCAGGAAAAAGCAAAAAATTTCAGAATTGCACCTTGCAATGCGGAGAAATTACTGCTTGTGCATTTACAATATTCACTGATTTTTGCCATTGAAAAACGTCCAGAAATGATTGAAGCTACTGACTGAATGAAAGGAGCTGGCATCTCACTCTCTTTGAATCTTCTTTATCATGCTAAGAGGAGCAGGAAAAAGCAAAAAATTTCAGAATTGCACCTTGCAATGCGGAGAAATTACTGTTTGTGCATTTACAATATTCATTGATTTTTGCCATTGAAAAACATCATGTTATTCATATACCAGAAATGTTTGAAGCTACTGACTGAATGAAAGGAGCTGGCATCTCACTCTCTTTGAATCTTCTTTATCATGCTAAGAGGAGCAGGAAAAAGCAAAAAATTTCAGAATTGCACCTTGCAATGCGGAGAAATTACTGTTTGTGCATTTACAATATTCATTGATTTTTGCCATTGAAAAACGTCCAGAAATGATTGAAGCTACTGACTGAATGAAAGGAGCTGGCATCTCACTCTCTTTGAATCTTCTTTATCATGCTAAGAGGAGCAGGAAAAAGCAAAAAATTTCAGAATTGCACCTTGCAATGCGGAGAAATTACTGTTTGTGCATTTACAATATTCATTGATTTTTGCCATTGAAAAACATCATGTTATTCATATACCAGAAATGTTTGAAGCTACTGACTGAATGAAAGGAGCTGGCATCTCACTCTCTTTGAATCTTCTTTATCATGCTAAGAGGAGCAGGAAAAAGCAAAAAATTTCAGAATTGCACCTTGTAATGCGGAGAAATTACTGTTTGTGCATTTACAATATTCACTGATTTTTGCCATTGAAAAACGTCCAGAAATGATTGAAGCTACTGACTGAATGAAAGGAGCTGGCATCTCACTCTCTTTGAATCTTCTTTATCATGCTAAGAGGAGCAGGAAAAAGCAAAAAATTTCAGAATTGCACCTTGCAATGCGGAGAAATTACTGTTTGTGCATTTACAATATTCATTGATTTTTGCCATTGAAAAACGTCCAGAAATGATTGAAGCTACTGACTGAATGAAAGGAGCTGGCATCTCACTCTCTTTGAATCTTCTTTATCATGCTAAGAGGAGCAGGAAAAAGCAAAAAATTTCAGAATTGCACCTTGCAATGCGGAGAAATTACTGTTTGTGCATTTACAATATTCATTGATTTTTGCCATTGAAAAACGTCCAGAAATGATTGAAGCTACTGACTGAATGAAAGGAGCTGGCATCTCACTCTCTTTGAATCTTCTTTATCATGCTAAGAGGAGCAGGAAAAAGCAAAAAATTTCAGAATTGCACCTTGCAATGCGGAGAAATTACTGTTTGTGCATTTACAATATTCATTGATTTTTGCCATTGAAAAACATCATGTTATTCATATACCAGAAATGTTTGAAGCTACTGACTGAATGAAAGGAGCTGGCATCTCACTCTCTTTGAATCTTCTTTATCATGCTAAGAGGAGCAGGAAAAAGCAAAAAATTTCAGAATTGCACCTTGCAATGCGGAGAAATTACTGTTTGTGCATTTACAATATTCATTGATTTTTGCCATTGAAAAACGTCCAGAAATGATTGAAGCTACTGACTGAATGAAAGGAGCTGGCATCTCACTCTCTTTGAATCTTCTTTATCATGCTAAGAGGAGCAGGAAAAAGCAAAAAATTTCAGAATTGCACCTTGCAATGCGGAGAAATTACTGTTTGTGCATTTACAATATTCATTGATTTTTGCCATTGAAAAACATCATGTTATTCATATACCAGAAATGTTTGAAGCTACTGACTGAATGAAAGGAGCTGGCATCTCACTCTCTTTGAATCTTCTTTATCATGCTAAGAGGAGCAGGAAAAAGCAAAAAATTTCAGAATTGCACCTTGCAATGCGGAGAAATTACTGTTTGTGCATTTACAATATTCATTGATTTTTGCCATTGAAAAACATCATGTTATTCATATACCAGAAATGTTTGAAGCTACTGACTGAATGAAAGGAGCAGGCATCTCACTCTCTTTGAATCTTCTTTATCATGCTAAGAGGAGCAGGAAAAAGCAAAAAATTTCAGAATTGCACCTTGCAATGCGGAGAAATTACTGTTTGTGCATTTACAATATTCATTGATTTTTGCCATTGAAAAACGTCCAGAAATGATTGAAGCTACTGACTGAATGAAAGGAGCTGGCATCTCACTCTCTTTGAATCTTCTTTATCATGCTAAGAGGAGCAGGAAAAAGCAAAAAATTTCAGAATTGCACCTTGCAATGCGGAGAAATTACTGTTTGTGCATTTACAAAATTCATTGATTTTTGCCATTGAAAAACATCATGTTATTCATATACCAGAAATGTTTGAAGCTACTGACTGAATGAAAGGAGCTGGCATCTCACTCTCTTTGAATCTTCTTTATCATGCTAAGAGGAGCAGGAAAAAGCAAAAAATTTCAGAATTGCACCTTGCAATGCGGAGAAATTACTGTTTGTGCATTTACAATATTCATTGATTTTTGCCATTGAAAAACTTCCAGAAATGATTGAAGCTACTGACTGAATGAAAGGAGCTGGCATCTCACTCTCTTTGAATCTTCTTTATCATGCTAAGAGGAGCAGGATAAAGCAAAAAATTTCAGAATTGCACCTTGCAATGCGGAGAAATTACTGTTTGTGCATTTACAATATTCATTGATTTTTGCCATTGAAAAACGTCCAGAAATGATTGAAGCTACTGACTGAATGAAAGGAGCTGGCATCTCACTCTCTTTGAATCTTCTTTATCATGCTAAGAGGAGCAGGAAAAAGCAAAAAATTTCAGAATTGCACCTTGCAATGCGGAGAAATTACTGTTTGTGCATTTACAATATTCATTGATTTTTGCCATTGAAAAACTTCCAGAAATGATTGAAGCTACTGACTGAATGAAAGGAGCTGGCATCTCACTCTCTTTGAATCTTCTTTATCATGCTAAGAGGAGCAGGAAAAAGCAAAAAATTTCAGAATTGCACCTTGCAATGCGGAGAAATTACTGTTTTTGCATTTACAATATTCATTGATTTTTGCCATTGAAAAACATCATGTTATTCATATACCAGAAATGATTGAAGCTACTGACTGAATGAAAGGAGCTGGCATCTCACTCTCTTTGAATCTTCTTTATCATTCTAAGAGGAGCAGGAAGAAGTAAAAAATTTCAGAATTGCACCTTGCAATGCGGAGAAATTACTGTTTGTGCATTTACAATATTCAATGATTTTTGCCATTGAAAAACGTCCAGAAATGATTGAAGCTACTGACTGAACGAAAGGAGCTGGCATCTCACTCTCTTTGAATCTTCTTTATCATGCTAAGAGGAGCAGGAAAAAGCAAAAAATTTCAGAATTGCACCTTGCAATGCGGAGAAATTACTGTTTGTGCATTTACAATATTCATTGATTTTTGCCATTGAAAAACTTCCAGAAATGATTGAAGCTACTGACTGAATAAAAGGAGCTGGCATCTCACTCTCTTTGAATCTTCTTTATCATGCTAAGAGGAGCAGGAAAAAGCAAAAAATTTCAGAATTGCACCTTGCAATGCGGAGAAATTACTGTTTGTGCATTTACAATATTCATTGATTTTTGCCATTGAAAAACTTCCAGAAATGATTGAAGCTACTGACTGAATGAAAGGAGCTGGCATCTCACTCTCTTTGAATCTTCTTTATCATGCTAAGAGGAGCAGGAAAAAGCAAAAAATTTCAGAATTGCACCTTGCAATGCGGAGAAAATACTGTTTGTGCATTTACAATATTCATTGATTTTTGCAATTGAAAAACGTCCAGAAATGATTGAAGCTACTGACTGAATGAAAGGAGCTGGCATCTCACTCTCTTTGAATCTTCTTTATCATGCTAAGAGGAGCAGGAAAAAGCAAAAAATTTCAGAATTGCACCTTGCAATGCGGAGAAATTACTGTTTGTGCATTTACAATATTCATTGATTTTTGCCATTGAAAAACATCATGTTATTCATATACCAGAAATGATTGAAGCTACTGACTGAATGAAAGGAGCTGGCATCTCACTCTCTTTGAATCTTCTTTATCATGCTAAGAGGAGCAGGAAAAAGCAAAAAATTTCAGAATTGCACCTTGCAATGCGGAGAAATTACTGTTTGTGCATTTACAATATTCATTGATTTTTGCCATTGAAAAACTTCCAGAAATGATTGAAGCTACTGACTGATTGAAAGGAGCTGGCATCTCACTCTCTTTGAATCTTCTTTATCATGCTAAGAGGAGCAGGAAAAAGCAAAAAATTTCTGAATTGCACCTTGCAATGCGGAGAAATTACTGTTTGTGCATTTACAATATTCATTGATTTTTGCCATTGAAAAACTTCCAGAAATGATTGAAGCTACTGACTGAATGAAAGGAGCTGGCATCTCACTCTCTTTGAATCTTCTTTATCATGCTAAGAGGAGCAGGAAAAAGCAAAAAATTTCAGAATTGCACCTTGCAATGCGGAGAAAATACTGTTTGTGCATTTACAATATTCATTGATTTTTGCCATTGAAAAACGTCCAGAAATGATTGAAGCTACTGACTGAATGAAAGGAGCTGGCATCTCACTCTCTTTGAATCTTCTTTATCATGCTAAGAGGAGCAGGAAAAAGCAAAAAATTTCAGAATTGCACCTTGCAATGCGGAGAAATTACTGTTTGTGCATTTACAATATTCATTGATTTTTGCCATTGAAAAACTTCCAGAAATGATTGAAGCTACTGACTGAATGAAAGGAGCTGGCATCTCACTCTCTTTGAATCTTCTTTATCATGCTAAGAGGAGCAGGAAAAAGCAAAAAATTTCAGAATTGCACCTTGCAATGCGGAGAAATTACTGTTTGTGCATTTACAATATTCATTGATTTTTGCCATTGAAAAACATCATGTTATTCATATACCAGAAATGTTTGAAGCTACTGACTGAATGAAAGGAGCTGGCATCTCACTCTCTTTGAATCTTCTTTATCATGCTAAGAGGAGCAGGAAAAAGCAAAAAATTTCAGAATTGCACCTTGCAATGCGGAGAAATTACTGTTTGTGCATTTACAATATTCATTGATTTTTGCCATTGAAAAACGTCCAGAAATGATTGAAGCTACTGACTGAATGAAAGGAGCTGGCATCTCACTCTCTTTGAATCTTCTTTATCATGCTAAGAGGAGCAGGAAAAAGCAAAAAATTTCAGAATTGCACCTTGCAATGCGGAGAAATTACTGTTTGTGCATTTACAAAATTCATTGATTTTTGCCATTGAAAAACATCATGTTATTCATATACCAGAAATAATTGAAGCTACTGACTGAATAAAAGGAGCTGGCATCTCACTCTCTTTGAATCTTCTTTATCATGCTAAGAGGAGCAGGAAAAAGCAAAAAATTTCAGAATTGCACCTTGCAATGCGGAGAAATTACTGTTTGTGCATTTACAATATTCATTGATTTTTGCCATTGAAAAACTTCCAGAAATGATTGAAGCTACTGACTGAATGAAAGGAGCTGGCATCTCACTCTCTTTGAATCTTCTTTATCATGCTAAGAGGAGCAGGATAAAGCAAAAAATTTCAGAATTGCACCTTGCAATGCGGAGAAATTACTGTTTGTGCATTTACAATATTCATTGATTTTTGCCATTGAAAAACATCATGTTATTCATATACCAGAAATGATTGAAGCTACTGACTGAATGAAAGTAGCTGGCATCTCACTCTCTTTGAATCTTCTTTATCATGCTAAGATGAGCAGGAAAAAGCAAAAAATTTCAGAATTGCACCCTGCAATGCGGAGAAATTACTGTTTGTGCATTTACAATATTCATTGATTTTTGCAATTGAAAAACGTCCAGAAATGATTGAAGCTACTGACTGAATGAAAAGAGCTGGCATCTCACTCTCTTTGAATCTTCTTTATCATGCTAAGAGGAGCAGGAAAAAGCAAAAAATTTCAGAATTGCACCTTGCAATGCGGAGAAATTACTGTTTGTGCATTTACAATATTCATTGATTTTTGCCATTGAAAAACGTCCAGAAATGATTGAAGCTACTGACTGAATGAAAGGAGCTGTTATCTCACTCTCTTTGAATCTTGTTTATCATGCTAAGAGGAGCAGGAAAAAGCAAAAAATTTCAGAATTGCACCTTGCAATGCGGAGAAATTACTGTTTGTGCATTTACAATATTCATTGATTTTTGCCATTGAAAAACATCATGTTATTCATATACCAGAAATGATTGAAGCTACTGACTGAATGAAAGGAGCTGGCATCTCACTCTCTTTGAATCTTCTTTATCATGCTAAGAGGAGCAGGAAAAAGTAAAAAATTTCAGAATTGCACCTTGCAATGCGGAGAAATTACTGTTTGTGCATTTACAATATTCAATGATTTTTGCCATTGAAAAACGTCCAGAAATGATTGAAGCTACTGACTGAACGAAAGGAGCTGGCATCTCACTCTCTTTGAATCTTCTTTATCATGCTAAGAGGAGCAGGAAAAAGCAAAAAATTTCAGAATTGCACCTTGCAATGCGGAGAAATTACTGTTTGTGCATTTACAATATTCATTGATTTTTGCCATTGAAAAACATCATGTTTTTCATATACCAGAAATGTTTGAAGCTACTGACTGAATGAAAGGAGCTGGCATCTCACTCTCTTTGAATCTTCTTTATCATGCTAAGAGGAGCAGGAAAAAGCAAAAAATTTCAGAATTGCACCTTGCAATGCGGAGAAATTACTGTTTGTGCATTTACAATATTCATTGATTTTTGCCATTGAAAAACGTCCAGAAATGATTGAAGCTACTGACTGAATGAAAGGAGCTGGCATCTCACTCTCTTTGAATCTTCTTTATCATGCTAAGAGGAGCAGGAAAAAGCAAAAAATTTCAGAATTGCACCTTGCAATGCGGAGAAATTACTGTTTGTGCATTTACAATATTCATTGATTTTTGCCATTGAAAAACGTCCAGAAATGATTGAAGCTACTGACTGAATGAAAGGAGCTGGCATCTCACTCTCTTTGAATCTTCTTTATCATGCTAAGAGGAGCAGGAAAAAGCAAAAAATTTCAGAATTGCACCTTGCAATGCGGAGAAATTACTGTTTGTGCATTTACAATATTCATTGATTTTTGCCATTGAAAAACATCATGTTATTCATATACCAGAGATGTTTGAAGCTACTGACTGAATGAAAGGAGCTGGCATCTCACTCTCTTTGAATCTTCTTTATCATGCTAAGAGGAGCAGGGAAAAGCAAAAAATTTCAGAATTGCACCTTGCAATGCGGAGAAATTACTGTTTGTGCATTTACAATATTCACTGATTTTTGCCATTGAAAAACGTCCAGAAATGATTGAAGCTACTGACTGAATGAAAGGAGCTGGCATCTCACTCTCTTTGAATCTTCTTTATCATGCTAAGAGGAGCAGGAAAAAGCAAAAAATTTCAGAATTGCACCTTGCAATGCGGAGAAAATACTGTTTGTGCATTTACAATATTCATTGATTTTTGCCATTGAAAAACGTCCAGAAATGATTGAAGCTACTGACTGAATGAAAGGAGCTGGCATCTCACTCTCTTTGAATCTTCTTTATCATGCTAAGAGGAGCAGGAAAAAGCAAAAAATTTCAGAATTGCACCTTGCAATGCGGAGAAATTACTGTTTGTGCATTTACAATATTCATTGATTTTTGACATTGAAAAACTTCCAGAAATGATTGAAGCTACTGACTGAATGAAAGGAGCTGGCATCTCACTCTCTTTGAATCTTCTTTATCATGCTAAGAGGAGCAGGAAAAAGCAAAAAATTTCAGAATTGCACCTTGCAATGCGGAGAAATTACTGTTTGTGCATTTACAATATTCATTGATTTTTGCCATTGAAAAACATCATGTTATTCATATACCAGAAATGTTTGAAGCTACTGACTGAATGAAAGGAGCTGGCATCTCACTCTCTTTGAATCTTCTTTATCATGCTAAGAGGAGCAGGAAAAAGCAAAAAATTTCAGAATTGCACCTTGCAATGCGGAGAAATTACTGTTTGTGCATTTACAATATTCATTGATTTTTGCCATTGAAAAACGTCCAGAAATGATTGAAGCTACTGACTGAATGAAAGGAGCTGGCATCTCACTCTCTTTGAATCTTCTTTATCATGCTAAGAGGAGCAGGAAAAGGCAAAAAATTTCAGAATTGCACCTTGCAATGCGGAGAAATTACTGTTTGTGCATTTACAAAATTCATTGATTTTTGCCATTGAAAAACATCATGTTATTCATATACCAGAAATGATTGAAGCTACTGACTGAATGAAAGGAGCTGGCATCTCACTCTCTTTGAATCTTCTTTATCATGCTAAGAGGAGCAGGAAAAAGCAAAAAATTTCAGAATTGCACCTTGCAATGCGGAGAAATTACTGTTTGTGCATTTACAATATTCATTGATTTTTGCCATTGAAAAACTTCCAGAAATGATTGAAGCTACTGACTGAATGAAAGGAGCTGGCATCTCACTCTCTTTGAATCTTCTTTATCATGCTAAGAGGAGCAGGATAAAGCAAAAAATTTCAGAATTGCACCTTGCAATGCGGAGAAATTACTGTTTGTGCATTTACAATATTCATTGATTTTTGCCATTGAAAAACATCATGTTATTCATATACCAGAAATGATTGAAGCTACTGACTGAATGAAAGGAGCTGGCATCTCACTCTCTTTGAATCTTCTTTATCATGCTAAGAGGAGCAGGATAAAGCAAAAAATTTCAGAATTGCACCTTGCAATGCGGAGAAATTACTGTTTGTGCATTTACAATATTCATTGATTTTTGCCATTGAAAAACGTCCAGAAATGATTGAAGCTACTGACTGAATGAAAGGAGCTGGCATCTCACTCTCTTTGAATCTTCTTTATCATGCTAAGAGGAGCAGGAAAAAGCAAAAAATTTCAGAATTACACCTTGCAATGCGGAGAAATTACTGTTTGTGCATTTACAATATTCATTGATTTTTGCCATTGAAAAACTTCCAGAAATGATTGAAGCTACTGACTGAATGAAAGGAGCTGGCATCTCACTCTCTTTGAATCTTCTTTATCATGCTAAGAGGAGCAGGAAAAAGCAAAAAATTTCAGAATTGCACCTTGCAATGCGGAGAAATTACTGTTTTTGCATTTACAATATTCATTGATTTTTGCCATTGAAAAACATCATGTTATTCATATACCAGAAATGATTGAAGCTACTGACTGAATGAAAGGAGCTGGCATCTCACTCTCTTTGAATCTTCTTTATCATGCTAAGAGGAGCAGGAAAAAGTAAAAAATTTCAGAATTGCACCTTGCAATGCGGAGAAATTACTGTTTGTGCATTTACAATATTCAATGATTTTTGCCATTGAAAAACGTCCAGAAATGATTGAAGCTACTGACTGAACGAAAGGAGCTGGCATCTCACTCTCTTTGAATCTTCTTTATCATGCTAAGAGGAGCAGGAAAAATCAAAAAATTTCAGAATTGCACCTTGCAATGCGGAGAAATTACTGTTTGTGCATTTACAATATTCATTGATTTTTGCCATTGAAAAACTTCCAGAAATGATTGAAGCTACTGACTGAATAAAAGGAGCTGGCATCTCACTCTCTTTGAATCTTCTTTATCATGCTAAGAGGAGCAGGAAAAAGCAAAAAATTTCAGAATTGCACCTTGCAATGCGGAGAAATTACTGTTTGTGCATTTACAATATTCATTGATTTTTGCCATTGAAAAACTTCCAGAAATGATTGAAGCTACTGACTGAATGAAAGGAGCTGGCATCTCACTCTCTTTGAATCTTCTTTATCATGCTAAGAGGAGCAGGAAAAAGCAAAAAATTTCAGAATTGCACCTTGCAATGCGGAGAAAATACTGTTTGTGCATTTACAATATTCATTGATTTTTGCAATTGAAAAACGTCCAGAAATGATTGAAGCTACTGACTGAATGAAAGGAGCTGGCATCTCACTCTCTTTGAATCTTCTTTATCATGCTAAGAGGAGCAGGAAAAAGCAAAAAATTTCAGAATTGCACCTTGCAATGCGGAGAAATTACTGTTTGTGCATTTACAATATTCATTGATTTTTGCCATTGAAAAACTTCCAGAAATGATTGAAGCTACTGACTGAATGAAAGGAGCTGGCATCTCACTCTCTTTGAATCTTCTTTATCATGCTAAGAGGAGCAGGAAAAAGCAAAAAATTTCAGAATTGCACCTTGCAATGCGGAGAAATTACTGTTTGTGCATTTACAATATTCATTGATTTTTGCCATTGAAAAACATCATGTTATTCATATACCAGAAATGATTGAAGCTACTGACTGAATGAAAGGAGCTGGCATCTCACTCTCTTTGAATCTTCTTTATCATGCTAAGAGGAGCAGGATAAAGCAAAAAATTTCAGAATTGCACCTTGCAATGCGGAGAAATTACTGTTTGTGCATTTACAATATTCATTGATTTTTGCCATTGAAAAACGTCCAGAAATGATTGAAGCTACTGACTGAATGAAAGGAGCTGGCATCTCACTCTCTTTGAATCTTCTTTATCATGCTAAGAGGAGCAGGAAAAAGCAAAAAATTTCAGAATTACACCTTGCAATGCGGAGAAATTACTGTTTGTGCATTTACAATATTCATTGATTTTTGCCATTGAAAAACTTCCAGAAATGATTGAAGCTACTGACTGAATGAAAGGAGCTGGCATCTCACTCTCTTTGAATCTTCTTTATCATGCTAAGAGGAGCAGGAAAAAGCAAAAAATTTCAGAATTGCACCTTGCAATGCGGAGAAATTACTGTTTTTGCATTTACAATATTCATTGATTTTTGCCATTGAAAAACATCATGTTATTCATATACCAGAAATGATTGAAGCTACTGACTGAATGAAAGGAGCTGGCATCTCACTCTCTTTGAATCTTCTTTATCATGCTAAGAGGAGCAGGAAAAAGTAAAAAATTTCAGAATTGCACCTTGCAATGCGGAGAAATTACTGTTTGTGCATTTACAATATTCAATGATTTTTGCCATTGAAAAACGTCCAGAAATGATTGAAGCTACTGACTGAACGAAAGGAGCTGGCATCTCACTCTCTTTGAATCTTCTTTATCATGCTAAGAGGAGCAGGAAAAATCAAAAAATTTCAGAATTGCACCTTGCAATGCGGAGAAATTACTGTTTGTGCATTTACAATATTCATTGATTTTTGCAATTGAAAAACGTCCAGAAATGATTGAAGCTACTGACTGAATGAAAGGAGCTGGCATCTCACTCTCTTTGAATCTTCTTTATCATGCTAAGAGGAGCAGGAAAAAGCAAAAAATTTCAGAATTGCACCTTGCAATGCGGAGAAATTACTGTTTGTGCATTTACAATATTCATTGATTTTTGCCATTGAAAAACTTCCAGAAATGATTGAAGCTACTGACTGAATGAAAGGAGCTGGCATCTCACTCTCTTTGAATCTTCTTTATCATGCTAAGAGGAGCAGGAAAAAGCAAAAAATTTCAGAATTGCACCTTGCAATGCGGAGAAATTACTGTTTGTGCATTTACAATATTCATTGATTTTTGCCATTGAAAAACATCATGTTATTCATATACCAGAAATGATTGAAGCTACTGACTGAATGAAAGGAGCTGGCATCTCACTCTCTTTGAATCTTCTTTATCATGCTAAGAGGAGCAGGAAAAAGCAAAAAATTTCAGAATTGCACCTTGCAATGCGGAGAAATTACTGTTTGTGCATTTACAATATTCATTGATTTTTGCCATTGAAAAACTTCCAGAAATGATTGAAGCTACTGACTGAATGAAAGGAGCTGGCATCTCACTCTCTTTGAATCTTCTTTATCATGCTAAGAGGAGCAGGAAAAAGCAAAAAATTTCTGAATTGCACCTTGCAATGCGGAGAAATTACTGTTTGTGCATTTACAATATTCATTGATTTTTGCCATTGAAAAACTTCCAGAAATGATTGAAGCTACTGACTGAATGAAAGGAGCTGGCATCTCACTCTCTTTGAATCTTCTTTATCATGCTAAGAGGAGCAGGAAAAAGCAAAAAATTTCAGAATTGCACCTTGCAATGCGGAGAAAATACTGTTTGTGCATTTACAATATTCATTGATTTTTGCCATTGAAAAACGTCCAGAAATGATTGAACTACTGACTGAATGAAAGGAGCTGGCATCTCACTCTCTTTGAATCTTCTTTATCATGCTAAGAGGAGCAGGAAAAAGCAAAAAATTTCAGAATTGCACCTTGCAATGCGGAGAAATTACTGTTTGTGCATTTACAATATTCATTGATTTTTGCCATTGAAAAACTTCCAGAAATGATTGAAGCTACTGACTGAATGAAAGGAGCTGGCATCTCACTCTCTTTGAATCTTCTTTATCATGCTAAGAGGAGCAGGAAAAAGCAAAAAATTTCAGAATTGCACCTTGCAATGCGGAGAAATTACTGTTTGTGCATTTACAATATTCATTGATTTTTGCCATTGAAAAACATCATGTTATTCATATACCAGAAATGTTTGAAGCTACTGACTGAATGAAAGGAGCTGGCATCTCACTCTCTTTGAATCTTCTTTATCATGCTAAGAGGAGCAGGAAAAAGCAAAAAATTTCAGAATTGCACCTTGCAATGCGGAGAAATTACTGTTTGTGCATTTACAATATTCATTGATTTTTGCCATTGAAAAACGTCCAGAAATGATTGAAGCTACTGACTGAATGAAAGGAGCTGGCATCTCACTCTCTTTGAATCTTCTTTATCATGCTAAGAGGAGCAGGAAAAAGCAAAAAATTTCAGAATTGCACCTTGCAATGCGGAGAAATTACTGTTTGTGCATTTACAAAATTCATTGATTTTTGCCATTGAAAAACATCATGTTATTCATATACCAGAAATAATTGAAGCTACTGACTGAATGAAAGGAGCTGGCATCTCACTCTCTTTGAATCTTCTTTATCATGCTAAGAGGAGCAGGAAAAAGCAAAAAATTTCAGAATTGCACCTTGCAATGCGGAGAAATTACTGTTTGTGCATTTACAATATTCATTGATTTTTGCCATTGAAAAACTTCCAGAAATGATTGAAGCTACTGACTGAATGAAAGGAGCTGGCATCTCACTCTCTTTGAATCTTCTTTATCATGCTAAGAGGAGCAGGATAAAGCAAAAAATTTCAGAATTGCACCTTGCAATGCGGAGAAATTACTGTTTGTGCATTTACAATATTCATTGATTTTTGCCATTGAAAAACATCATGTTATTCATATACCAGAAATGATTGAAGCTACTGACTGAATGAAAGTAGCTGGCATCTCACTCTCTTTGAATCTTCTTTATCATGCTAAGATGAGCAGGAAAAAGCAAAAAATTTCAGAATTGCACCCTGCAATGCGGAGAAATTACTGTTTGTGCATTTACAATATTCATTGATTTTTGCAATTGAAAAACGTCCAGAAATGATTGAAGCTACTGACTGAATGAAAAGAGCTGGCATCTCACTCTCTTTGAATCTTCTTTATCATGCTAAGAGGAGCAGGAAAAAGCAAAAAATTTCAGAATTGCACCTTGCAATGCGGAGAAATTACTGTTTGTGCATTTACAATATTCATTGATTTTTGCCATTGAAAAACGTCCAGAAATGATTGAAGCTACTGACTGAATGAAAGGAGCTGTTATCTCACTCTCTTTGAATCTTGTTTATCATGCTAAGAGGAGCAGGAAAAAGCAAAAAATTTCAGAATTGCACCTTGCAATGCGGAGAAATTACTGTTTGTGCATTTACAATATTCATTGATTTTTGCCATTGAAAAACATCATGTTATTCATATACCAGAAATGATTGAAGCTACTGACTGAATGAAAGGAGCTGGCATCTCACTCTCTTTGAATCTTCTTTATCATGCTAAGAGGAGCAGGAAAAAGTAAAAAATTTCAGAATTGCACCTTGCAATGCGGAGAAATTACTGTTTGTGCATTTACAATATTCAATGATTTTTGCCATTGAAAAACGTCCAGAAATGATTGAAGCTACTGACTGAACGACAGGAGCTGGCATCTCACTCTCTTTGAATCTTCTTTATCATGCTAAGAGGAGCAGGAAAAAGCAAAAAATTTCAGAATTGCACCTTGCAATGCGGAGAAATTACTGTTTGTGCATTTACAATATTCATTGATTTTTGCCATTGAAAAACATCATGTTTTTCATATACCAGAAATGTTTGAAGCTACTGACTGAATGAAAGGAGCTGGCATCTCACTCTCTTTGAATCTTCTTTATCATGCTAAGAGGAGCAGGAAAAAGCAAAAAATTTCAGAATTGCACCTTGCAATGCGGAGAAATTACTGTTTGTGCATTTACAATATTCATTGATTTTTGCCATTGAAAAACGTCCAGAAATGATTGAAGCTACTGACTGAATGAAAGGAGCTGGCATCTCACTCTCTTTGAATCTTCTTTATCATGCTAAGAGGAGCAGGAAAAAGCAAAAAATTTCAGAATTGCACCTTGCAATGCGGAGAAATTACTGTTTGTGCATTTACAATATTCATTGATTTTTGCCATTGAAAAACGTCCAGAAATGATTGAAGCTACTGACTGAATGAAAGGAGCTGGCATCTCACTCTCTTTGAATCTTCTTTATCATGCTAAGAGGAGCAGGAAAAAGCAAAAAATTTCAGAATTGCACCTTGCAATGCGGAGAAATTACTGTTTGTGCATTTACAATATTCATTGATTTTTGCCATTGAAAAACATCATGTTATTCATATACCAGAGATGTTTGAAGCTACTGACTGAATGAAAGGAGCTGGCATCTCACTCTCTTTGAATCTTCTTTATCATGCTAAGAGGAGCAGGAAAAAGCAAAAAATTTCAGAATTGCACCTTGCAATGCGGAGAAATTACTGTTTGTGCATTTACAATATTCATTGATTTTTGCCATTGAAAAACTTCCAGAAATGATTGAAGCTACTGACTGAATGAAAGGAGCTGGCATCTCACTCTCTTTGAATCTTCTTTATCATGCTAAGAGGAGCAGGATAAAGCAAAAAATTTCAGAATTGCACCTTGCAATGCGGAGAAATTACTGTTTGTGCATTTACAATATTCATTGATTTTTGCAATTGAAAAACGTCCAGAAATGATTGAAGCTACTGACTGAATGAAAGGAGCTGGCATCTCACTCTCTTTGAATCTTCTTTATCATGCTAAGAGGAGCAGGAAAAAGCAAAAAATTTCAGAATTGCACCTTGCAATGCGGAGAAATTACTGTTTGTGCATTTACAATATTCATTGATTTTTGCCATTGAAAAACGTCCAGAAATGATTGAAGCTACTGACTGAATGAAAGGAGCTGTTATCTCACTCTCTTTGAATCTTGTTTATCATGCTAAGAGGAGCAGGAAAAAGCAAAAAATTTCAGAATTGCACCTTGCAATGCGGAGAAATTACTGTTTGTGCATTTACAATATTCATTGATTTTTGCCATTGAAAAACATCATGTTATTCATATACCAGAAATGATTGAAGCTACTGACTGAATGAAAGGAGCTGGCATCTCACTCTCTTTGAATCTTCTTTATCATGCTAAGAGGAGCAGGAAAAAGTAAAAAATTTCAGAATTGCACCTTGCAATGCGGAGAAATTACTGTTTGTGCATTTACAATATTCAATGATTTTTGCCATTGAAAAACGTCCAGAAATGATTGAAGCTACTGACTGAACGAAAGGAGCTGGCATCTCACTCTCTTTGAATCTTCTTTATCATGCTAAGAGGAGCAGGAAAAAGCAAAAAAATTTCAGAATTGCACCTTGCAATGCGGAGAAATTACTGTTTGTGCATTTACAATATTCATTGATTTTTGCCATTGAAAAACATCATGTTTTTCATATACCAGAAATGTTTGAAGCTACTGACTGAATGAAAGGAGCTGGCATCTCACTCTCTTTGAATCTTCTTTATCATGCTAAGAGGAGCAGGAAAAAGCAAAAAATTTCAGAATTGCACCTTGCAATGCGGAGAAATTACTGTTTGTGCATTTACAATATTCATTGATTTTTGCCATTGAAAAACGTCCAGAAATGATTGAAGCTACTGACTGAATGAAAGGAGCTGGCATCTCACTCTCTTTGAATCTTCTTTATCATGCTAAGAGGAGCAGGAAAAAGCAAAAAATTTCAGAATTGCACCTTGCAATGCGGAGAAATTACTGTTTGTGCATTTACAATATTCATTGATTTTTGCCATTGAAAAACGTCCAGAAATGATTGAAGCTACTGACTGAATGAAAGGAGCTGGCATCTCACTCTCTTTGAATCTTCTTTATCATGCTAAGAGGAGCAGGAAAAAGCAAAAAATTTCAGAATTGCACCTTGCAATGCGGAGAAATTACTGTTTGTGCATTTACAATATTCATTGATTTTTGCCATTGAAAAACATCATGTTATTCATATACCAGAGATGTTTGAAGCTACTGACTGAATGAAAGGAGCTGGCATCTCACTCTCTTTGAATCTTCTTTATCATGCTAAGAGGAGCAGGAAAAAGCAAAAAATTTCAGAATTGCACCTTGCAATGCGGAGAAATTACTGTTTGTGCATTTACAATATTCATTGATTTTTGCCATTGAAAAACTTCCAGAAATGATTGAAGCTACTGACTGAATGAAAGGAGCTGGCATCTCACTCTCTTTGAATCTTCTTTATCATGCTAAGAGGAGCAGGATAAAGCAAAAAATTTCAGAATTGCACCTTGCAATGCGGAGAAATTACTGTTTGTGCATTTACAATATTCATTGATTTTTGCAATTGAAAAACGTCCAGAAATGATTGAAGCTACTGACTGAATGAAAGGAGCAGGCATTTCACTCTCTTTGAATCTTCTTTATCATGCTAAGAGGAGCAGGAAAAAGCAAAAAATTTCAGAATTGCACCTTGCAATGCGGAGAAATTACTGTTTGTGCATTTACAATATTCATTGATTTTTGCCATTGAAAAACGTCCAGAAATGATTGAAGCTACTGACTGAATGAAAGGAGCTGTTATCTCACTCTCTTTGAATCTTGTTTATCATGCTAAGAGGAGCAGGAAAAAGCAAAAAATTTCAGAATTGCACCTTGCAATGCGGAGAAATTACTGTTTGTGCATTTACAATATTCATTGATTTTTGCCATTGAAAAACGTCCAGAAATGATTGAAGCTACTGACTGAATGAAAGGAGCTGTTATCTCACTCTCTTTGAATCTTGTTTATCATGCTAAGAGGAGCAGGAAAAAGCAAAAAATTTCAGAATTGCACCTTGCAATGCGGAGAAATTACTGTTTGTGCATTTACAATATTCATTGATTTTTGCCATTGAAAAACATCATGTTATTCATATACCAGAAATGATTGAAGCTACTGACTGAATGAAAGGAGCTGGCATCTCACTCTCTTTGAATCTTCTTTATCATGCTAAGAGGAGCAGGAAAAAGTAAAAAATTTCAGAATTGCACCTTGCAATGCGGAGAAATTACTGTTTGTGCATTTACAATATTCAATGATTTTTGCCATTGAAAAACGTCCAGAAATGATTGAAGCTACTGACTGAACGAAAGGAGCTGGCATCTCACTCTCTTTGAATCTTCTTTATCATGCTAAGAGGAGCAGGAAAAAGCAAAAAATTTCAGAATTGCACCTTGCAATGCGGAGAAATTACTGTTTGTGCATTTACAATATTCATTGATTTTTGCCATTGAAAAACATCATGTTTTTCATATACCAGAAATGTTTGAAGCTACTGACTGAATGAAAGGAGCTGGCATCTCACTCTCTTTGAATCTTCTTTATCATGCTAAGAGGAGCAGGAAAAAGGAAAAAATTTCAGAATTGCACCTTGCAATGCGGAGAAATTACTGTTTGTGCATTTACAATATTCATTGATTTTTGCCATTGAAAAACGTCCAGAAATGATTGAAGCTACTGACTGAATGAAAGGAGCTGGCATCTCACTCTCTTTGAATCTTCTTTATCATGCTAAGAGGAGCAGGAAAAAGCAAAAAATTTCAGAATTGCACCTTGCAATGCGGAGAAATTACTGTTTGTGCATTTACAATATTCATTGATTTTTGCCATTGAAAAACGTCCAGAAATGATTGAAGCTACTGACTGAACGAAAGGAGCTGGCATCTCACTCTCTTTGAATCTTCTTTATCATGCTAAGAGGAGCAGGAAAAAGCAAAAAATTTCAGAATTGCACCTTGCAATGCGGAGAAATTACTGTTTGTGCATTTACAATATTCATTGATTTTTGCCATTGAAAAACATCATGTTATTCATATACCAGAGATGTTTGAAGCTACTGACTGAATGAAAGGAGCTGGCATCTCACTCTCTTTGAATCTTCTTTATCATGCTAAGAGGAGCAGGAAAAAGCAAAAAATTTCAGAATTGCACCTTGCAATGCGGAGAAAATACTGTTTGTGCATTTACAATATTCATTGATTTTTGCCATTGAAAAACGTCCAGAAATGATTGAAGCTACTGACTGAATGAAAGGAGCTGGCATCTCACTCTCTTTGAATCTTCTTTATCATGCTAAGAGGAGCAGGAAAAAGCAAAAAATTTCAGAATTGCACCTTGCAATGCGGAGAAATTACTGTTTGTGCATTTACAATATTCATTGATTTTTGCCATTGAAAAACTTCCAGAAATGATTGAAGCTACTGACTGAATGAAAGGAGCTGGCATCTCACTCTCTTTGAATCTTCTTTATCATGCTAAGAGGAGCAGGAAAAAGCAAAAAATTTCAGAATTGCACCTTGCAATGCGGAGAAATTACTGTTTGTGCATTTACAATATTCATTGATTTTTGCCATTGAAAAACATCATGTTATTCATATACCAGAAATGATTGAAGCTACTGACTGAATGAAAGGAGCTGGCATCTCACTCTCTTTGAATCTTCTTTATCATGCTAAGAGGAGCAGGAAAAAGTAAAAAATTTCAGAATTGCACCTTGCAATGCGGAGAAATTACTGTTTGTGCATTTACAATATTCAATGATTTTTGCCATTGAAAAACGTCCAGAAATGATTGAAGCTACTGACTGAACGAAAGGAGCTGGCATCTCACTCTCTTTGAATCTTCTTTATCATGCTAAGAGGAGCAGGAAAAAGCAAAAAATTTCAGAATTGCACCTTGCAATGCGGAGAAATTACTGTTTGTGCATTTACAATATTCATTGATTTTTGCCATTTAAAAACATCATGTTTTTTATATACCAGAAATGTTTGAAGCTACTGACTGAATGAAAGGAGCTGGCATCTCACTCTCTTTGAATCTTCTTTATCATGCTAAGAGGAGCAGGAAAAAGCAAAAAATTTCAGAATTGCACCTTGCAATGCGGAGAAATTACTGTTTGTGCATTTACAATATTCATTGATTTTTGCCATTGAAAAACGTCCAGAAATGATTGAAGCTACTGACTGAATGAAAGGAGCTGGCATCTCACTCTCTTTGAATCTTCTTTATCATGCTAAGAGGAGCAGGAAAAAGCAAAAAATTTCAGAATTGCACCTTGCAATGCGGAGAAATTACTGTTTGTGCATTTACAATATTCATTGATTTTTGCCATTGAAAAACTTCCAGAAATGATTGAAGCTACTGACTGAATGAAAGGAGCTGGCATCTCACTCTCTTTGAATCTTCTTTATCATGCTAAGAGGAGCAGGAAAAAGCAAAAAATTTCAGAATTGCACCTTGCAATGCGGAGAAATTACTGTTTGTGCATTTACAATATTCATTGATTTTTGCCATTGAAAAACATCATGTTATTCATATACCAGAAATGTTTGAAGCTACTGACTGAATGAAAGGAGCTGGCATCTCACTCTCTTTGAATCTTCTTTATCATGCTAAGAGGAGCAGGAAAAAGCAAAAAATTTCAGAATTGCACCTTGCAATGCGGAGAAAATACTGTTTGTGCATTTACAATATTCATTGATTTTTGCCATTGAAAAACGTCCAGAAATGATTGAAGCTACTGACTGAATGAAAGGAGCTGGCATCTCACTCTCTTTGAATCTTCTTTATCATGCTAAGAGGAGCAGGAAAAAGCAAAAAATTTCAGAATTGCACCTTGCAATGCGGAGAAATTACTGTTTGTGCATTTACAATATTCATTGATTTTTGCCATTGAAAAACATCATGTTATTCATATACCAGAAATGATTGAAGCTACTGACTGAATGAAAGGAGCTGGCATCTCACTCTCTTTGAATCTTCTTTATCATGCTAAGAGGAGCAGGAAAAAGTAAAAAATTTCAGAATTGCACCTTGCAATGCGGAGAAATTACTGTTTGTGCATTTACAATATTCAATGATTTTTGCCATTGAAAAACGTCCAGAAATGATTGAAGCTACTGACTGAACGAAAGGAGCTGGCATCTCACTCTCTTTGAATCTTCTTTATCATGCTAAGAGGAGCAGGAAAAAGCAAAAAATTTCAGAATTGCACCTTGCAATGCGGAGAAATTACTGTTTGTGCATTTACAATATTCATTGATTTTTGCCATTTAAAAACATCATGTTTTTTATATACCAGAAATGTTTGAAGCTACTGACTGAATGAAAGGAGCTGGCATCTCACTCTCTTTGAATCTTCTTTATCATGCTAAGAGGAGCAGGAAAAAGCAAAAAATTTCAGAATTGCACCTTGCAATGCGGAGAAATTACTGTTTGTGCATTTACAATATTCATTGATTTTTGCCATTGAAAAACGTCCAGAAATGATTGAAGCTACTGACTGAATGAAAGGAGCTGGCATCTCACTCTCTTTGAATCTTCTTTATCATGCTAAGAGGAGCAGGAAAAAGCAAAAAATTTCAGAATTGCACCTTGCAATGCGGAGAAATTACTGTTTGTGCATTTACAATATTCATTGATTTTTGCCATTGAAAAACTTCCAGAAATGATTGAAGCTACTGACTGAATGAAAGGAGCTGGCATCTCACTCTCTTTGAATCTTCTTTATCATGCTAAGAGGAGCAGGAAAAAGCAAAAAATTTCAGAATTGCACCTTGCAATGCGGAGAAATTACTGTTTGTGCATTTACAATATTCATTGATTTTTGCCATTGAAAAACATCATGTTATTCATATACCAGAAATGTTTGAAGCTACTGACTGAATGAAAGGAGCTGGCATCTCACTCTCTTTGAATCTTCTTTATCATGCTAAGAGGAGCAGGAAAAAGCAAAAAATTTCAGAATTGCACCTTGCAATGCGGAGAAATTACTGTTTGTGCATTTACAATATTCATTGATTTTTGCCATTGAAAAACGTCCAGAAATGATTGAAGCTACTGACTGAATGAAAGGAGCTGGCATCTCACTCTCTTTGAATCTTCTTTATCATGCTAAGAGGAGCAGGAAAAAGCAAAAAATTTCAGAATTGCACCTTGCAATGCGGAGAAATTACTGTTTGTGCATTTACAAAATTCATTGATTTTTGCCATTGAAAAACATCATGTTATTCATATACCAGAAATGATTGAAGCTACTGACTGAATGAAAGGAGCTGGCATCTCACTCTCTTTGAATCTTCTTTATCATGCTAAGAGGAGCAGGAAAAAGCAAAAAATTTCAGAATTGCACCTTGCAATGCGGAGAAATTACTGTTTGTGCATTTACAATATTCATTGATTTTTGCCATTGAAAAACTTCCAGAAATGATTGAAGCTACTGACTGAATGAAAGGAGCTGGCATCTCACTCTCTTTGAATCTTCTTTATCATGCTAAGAGGAGCAGGATAAAGCAAAAAATTTCAGAATTGCACCTTGCAATGCGGAGAAATTACTGTTTGTGCATTTACAATATTCATTGATTTTTGCCATTGAAAAACATCATGTTATTCATATACCAGAAATGATTGAATCTACTGACTGAATGAAAGTAGCTGGCATCTCACTCTCTTTGAATCTTCTTTATCATGCTAAGATGAGCAGGAAAAAGCAAAAAATTTCAGAATTGCACCTTGCAATGGGGAGAAATTACTGTTTGTGAATTTACAATATTCATTGATTTTTGCAATTGAAAAACGTCCAGAAATGATTGAAGCTACTGACTGAATGAAAGGAGCTGGCATCTCACTCTCTTTGAATCTTCTTTATCATGCTAAGAGGAGCAGGAAAAAGCAAAAAATTTCAGAATTGCACCTTGCAATGCGGAGAAATTACTGTTTGTGCATTTACAATATTCATTGATTTTTGCCATTGAAAAACGTCCAGAAATGATTGAAGCTACTGACTGAATGAAGGGAGCTGTTATCTCACTCTCTTTGAATCTTGTTTATCATGCTAAGAGGAGCAGGAAAAAGCAAAAAATTTCAGAATTGCACCTTGCAATGCGGAGAAATTACTGTTTGTGCATTTACAATATTCATTGATTTTTGCCATTGAAAAACATCATGTTATTCATATACCAGAAATGATTGAAGCTACTGACTGAATGAAAGGAGCTGGCATCTCACTCTCTTTGAATCTTCTTTATCATGCTAAGAGGAGCAGGAAAAAGCAAAAAATTTCAGAATTGCACCTTGCAATGCGGAGAAAATACTGTTTGTGCATTTACAATATTCATTGATTTTTGCCATTGAAAAACGTCCAGAAATGATTGAAGCTACTGACTGAATGAAAGGAGCTGGCATCTCACTCTCTTTGAATCTTCTTTATCATGCTAAGAGGAGCAGGAAAAAGCAAAAAATTTCAGAATTGCACCTTGCAATGCGGAGAAATTACTGTTTGTGCATTTACAATATTCATTGATTTTTGCCATTGAAAAACTTCCAGAAATGATTGAAGCTACTGACTGAATGAAAGGAGCTGGCATCTCACTCTCTTTGAATCTTCTTTATCATGCTAAGAGGAGCAGGAAAAAGCAAAAAATTTCAGAATTGCACCTTGCAATGCGGAGAAATTACTGTTTGTGCATTTACAATATTCATTGATTTTTGCCATTGAAAAACATCATGTTATTCATATACCAGAAATGATTGAAGCTACTGACTGAATGAAAGGAGCTGGCATCTCACTCTCTTTGAATCTTCTTTATCATGCTAAGAGGAGCAGGAAAAAGCAAAAAATTTCAGAATTGCACCTTGCAATGCGGAGAAATTACTGTTTGTGCATTTACAATATTCATTGATTTTTGCCATTGAAAAACTTCCAGAAATGATTGAAGCTACTGACTGAATGAAAGGAGCTGGCATCTCACTCTCTTTGAATCTTCTTTATCATGCTAAGAGGAGCAGGATAAAGCAAAAAATTTCAGAATTGCACCTTGCAATGCGGAGAAATTACTGTTTGTGCATTTACAATATTCATTGATTTTTGCCATTGAAAAACATCATGTTATTCATATACCAGAAATGATTGAAGCTACTGACTGAATGAAAGTAGCTGGCATCTCACTCTCTTTGAATCTTCTTTATCATGCTAAGATGAGCAGGAAAAAGCAAAAAATTTCAGAATTGCACCTTGCAATGCGGAGAAATTACTGTTTGTGCATTTACAATATTCATTGATTTTTGCAATTGAAAAACGTCCAGAAATGATTGAAGCTACTGACTGAATGAAAGGAGCTGGCATCTCACTCTCTTTGAATCTTCTTTATCATGCTAAGAGGAGCAGGAAAAAGCAAAAAATTTCAGAATTGCACCTTGCAATGCGGAGAAATTACTGTTTTTGCATTTACAATATTCATTGATTTTTGCCATTGAAAAACGTCCAGAAATGATTGAAGCTACTGACTGAATGAAAGGAGCTGTTATCTCACTCTCTTTGAATCTTGTTTATCATGCTAAGAGGAGCAGGAAAAAGCAAAAAATTTCAGAATTGCACCTTGCAATGCGGAGAAATTACTGTTTGTGCATTTACAATATTCATTGATTTTTGCCATTGAAAAACATCATGTTATTCATATACCAGAAATGATTGAAGCTACTGACTGAATGAAAGGAGCTGGCATCTCACTCTCTTTGAATCTTCTTTATCATGCTAAGAGGAGCAGGAAAAAGTGAAAAATTTCAGAATTGCACCTTGCAATGCGGAGAAATTACTGTTTGTGCATTTACAATATTCAATGATTTTTGCCATTGAAAAACGTCCAGAAATGATTGAAGCTACTGACTGAACGAAAGGAGCTGGCATCTCACTCTCTTTGAATCTTCTTTATCATGCTAAGAGGAGCAGGAAAAAGCAAAAAATTTCAGAATTGCACCTTGCAATGCGGAGAAATTACTGTTTGTGCATTTACAATATTCATTGATTTTTGCCATTGAAAAACATCATGTTTTTCATATACCAGAAATGTTTGAAGCTACTGACTGAATGAAAGGAGCTGGCATCTCACTCTCTTTGAATCTTCTTTATCATGCTAAGAGGAGCAGGAAAAAGCAAAAAATTTCAGAATTGCACCTTGCAATGCGGAGAAATTACTGTTTGTGCATTTACAATATTCATTGATTTTTGCCATTGAAAAACGTCCAGAAATGATTGAAGCTACTGACTGAATGAAAGGAGCTGGCATCTCACTCTCTTTGAATCTTCTTTATCATGCTAAGAGGAGCAGGAAAAAGCAAAAAATTTCAGAATTGCACCTTGCAATGCGGAGAAATTACTGTTTGTGCATTTACAAAATTCATTGATTTTTGACATTGAAAAACATCATGTTATTCATATACCAGAAATGATTGAAGCTACTGACTGAATGAAAGGAGCTGGTATCTCACTCTCTTTGAATCTTCTTTATCATGCTAAGAGGAGCAGGAAAAAGCAAAAAATTTCAGAATTGCACCTTGCAATGCGGAGAAATTACTGTTTGTGCATTTACAATATTCATTGATTTTTGCCATTGAAAAACTTCCAGAAATGATTGAAGCTACTGACTGAATGAAAGGAGCTGGCATCTCACTCTCTTTGAATCTTCTTTATCATGCTAAGAGGAGCAGGATAAAGCAAAAAATTTCAGAATTGCACCTTGCAATGCGGAGAAATTACTGTTTGTGCATTTACAATATTCATTGATTTTTGCCATTGAAAAACATCATGTTATTCATATACCAGAAATGATTGAAGCTACTGACTGAATGAAAGTAGCTGGCATCTCACTCTCTTTGAATCTTCTTTATCATGCTAAGATGAGCAGGAAAAAGCAAAAAATTTCAGAATTGCACCTTGCAATGCGGAGAAATTACTGTTTGTGCATTTACAATATTCATTGATTTTTGCAATTGAAAAACGTCCAGAAATGATTGAAGCTACTGACTGAATGAAAGGAGCTGGCATCTCACTCTCTTTGAATCTTCTTTATCATGCTAAGAGGAGCAGGAAAAAGCAAAAAATTTCAGAATTGCACCTTGCAATGCGGAGAAATTACTGTTTGTGCATTTACAATATTCATTGATTTTTGCCATTGAAAAACGTCCAGAAATGATTGAAGCTACTGACTGAATGAAAGGAGCTGTTATCTCACTCTCTTTGAATCTTGTTTATCATGCTAAGAGGAGCAGGAAAAAGCAAAAAATTTCAGAATTGCACCTTGCAATGCGGAGAAATTACTGTTTGTGCATTTACAATATTCATTGATTTTTGCCATTGAAAAACATCATGTTATTCATATACCAGAAATGATTGAAGCTACTGACTGAATGAAAGGAGCTGGCATCTCACTCTCTTTGAATCCTCTTTATCATGCTAAGAGGAGCAGGAAAAAGTAAAAAATTTCAGAATTGCACCTTGCAATGCGGAGAAATTACTGTTTGTGCATTTACAATATTCAATGATTTTTGCCATTGAAAAACGTCCAGAAATGATTGAAGCTACTGACTGAACGAAAGGAGCTGGCATCTCACTCTCTTTGAATCTTCTTTATCATGCTAAGAGGAGCAGGAAAAAGCAAAAAATTTCAGAATTGCACCTTGCAATGCGGAGAAATTACTGTTTGTGCATTTACAATATTCATTGATTTTTGCCATTGAAAAACTTCCAGAAATGATTGAAGCTACTGACTGAATGAAAGGAGCTGGCATCTCACTCTCTTTGAATCTTCTTTATCATGCTAAGAGGAGCAGGAAAAAGCAAAAAATTTCAGAATTGCACCTTGCAATGCGGAGAAATTACTGTTTGTGCATTTACAATATTCATTGATTTTTGCCATTGAAAAACTTCCAGAAATGATTGAAGCTACTGACTGAATGAAAGGAGCTGGCATCTCACTCTCTTTGAATCTTCTTTATCATGCTAAGAGGAGCAGGAAAAAGCAAAAAATTTCAGAATTGCACCTTGCAATGCGGAGAAAATACTGTTTGTGCATTTACAATATTCATTGATTTTTGCCATTGAAAAACGTCCAGAAATGATTGAAGCTACTGACTGAATGAAAGGAGCTGGCATCTCACTCTCTTTGAATCTTCTTTATCATGCTAAGAGGAGCAGGAAAAAGCAAAAAATTTCAGAATTGCACCTTGCAATGCGGAGAAATTACTGTTTGTGCATTTACAATATTCATTGATTTTTGCCATTGAAAAACTTCCAGAAATGATTGAAGCTACTGACTGAATGAAAGGAGCTGGCATCTCACTCTCTTTGAATCTTCTTTATCATGCTAAGAGGAGCAGGAAAAAGCAAAAAATTTCAGAATTGCACCTTGCAATGCGGAGAAATTACTGTTTGTGCATTTACAATATTCATTGATTTTTGCCATTGAAAAACATCATGTTATTCATATACCAGAAATGATTGAAGCTACTGACTGAATGAAAGGAGCTGGCATCTCACTCTCTTTGAATCTTCTTTATCATGCTAAGAGGAGCAGGAAAATCAAAAAATTTCAGAATTGCACCTTGCAATGCGGAGAAATTACTGTTTGTGCATTTACAATATTCATTGATTTTTGCCATTGAAAAACTTCCAGAAATGATTGAAGCTACTGACTGAATGAAACGAGCTGGCATCTCACTCTCTTTGAATCTTCTTTATCATGCTAAGAGGAGCAGGAAAAAGCAAAAAATTTCAGAATTGCACCTTGCAATGCGGAGAAATTACTGTTTGTGCATTTACAATATTCATTGATTTTTGCCATTGAAAAACGTCCAGAAATGATTGAAGCTACTGACTGAATGAAAGGAGCTGGCATCTCACTCTCTTTGAATCTTCTTTATCATGCTAAGAGGAGCAGGAAAAAGCAAAAAATTTCAGAATTGCACCTTGCAATGCGGAGAAATTACTGTTTGTGCATTTACAATATTCATTGATTTTTGCCATTGAAAAACTTCCAGAAATGATTGAAGCTACTGACTGAATGAAAGGAGCTGGCATCTCACTCTCTTTGAATCTTCTTTATCATGCTAAGAGGAGCAGGAAAAAGCAAAAAATTTCAGAATTGCACCTTGCAATGCGGAGAAATTACTGTTTGTGCATTTACAATATTCATTGATTTTTGCCATTGAAAAACGTCCAGAAATGATTGAAGCTACTGACTGAATGAACGGAGCTGGCATATCACTCTCTTTGAATCTTCTTTATCATGCTAAGAGGAGCAGGAAAAAGCAAAAAATTTCAGAATTGCACCTTGCAATGCGGAGAAATTACTGTTTGTGCATTTACAATATTCATTGATTTTTGCCATTGAAAAACATCATGTTATTCATATACCAGAAATGTTTGAAGCTACTGACTGAATGAAAGGAGCTGGCATCTCACTCTCTTTGAATCTTCTTTATCATGCTAAGAGGAGCAGGAAAAAGCAAAAAATTTCAGAATTGCACCTTGCAATGCGGAGAAATTACTGTTTGTGCATTTACAATATTCATTGATTTTTGCCATTGAAAAACGTCCAGAATTGATTGAAGCTACTGACTGAATGAAAGGAGCTGGCATCTCACTCTCTTTGAATCTTCTTTATCATGCTAAGAGGAGCAGGAAAAAGCAAAAAATTTCAGAATTGCACCTTGCAATGCGGAGAAATTACTGTTTGTGCATTTACAATATTCATTGATTTTTGCCATTGAAAAACATCATGTTATTCATATACCAGAAATGTTTGAAGCTACTGACTGAATGAAAGGAGCTGGCATCTCACTCTCTTTGAATCTTCTTTACCATGCTAAGAGGAGCAGGAAAAAGCGAAAAATTTCAGAATTGCACCTTGCAATGCGGAGAAATTACTGTTTGTGCATTTACAATATTCACTGATTTTTGCCATTGAAAAACGTCCAGAAATGATTGAAGCTACTGACTGAATGAAAGGAGCTGGCATCTCACTCTCTTTGAATCTTCTTTATCATGCTAAGAGGAGCAGGAAAAAGCAAAAAATTTCAGAATTGCACCTTGCAATGCGGAGAAATTACTGTTTGTGCATTTACAATATTCATTGATTTTTGCCATTGAGAAACGTCCAGAAATGATTGAAGCTACTGACTGAATGAAAGGAGCTGGCATCTCACTCTCTTTGAATCTTCTTTATCATGCTAAGAGGAGCAGGAAAAAGCAAAAAATTTCAGAATTGCACCTTGCAATGCGGAGAAATTACTGTTTGTGCATTTACAATATTCATTGATTTTTGCCATTGAAAAACGTCCAGAATTGATTGAAGCTACTGACTGAATGAAAGGAGCTGGCATCTCACTCTCTATGAATCTTCTTTATCATGCTAAGAGGAGCAGGAAAAAACAAAAAATTTCAGAATTGCACCTTGCAATGCGGAGAAATTACTGTTTTTGCATTTACAATATTCATTGATTTTTGCCATTGAAAAACATCATGTTATTCATATACCAGAAATGTTTGAAGCTACTGACTGAATGAAAGGAGCTGGCATCTCACTCTCTTTTAATCTTCTTTATCATGCTAAGAGGAGCAGGAAAAAGCAAAAAATTTCAGAATTGCACCTTGCAATGCAGAGAAATTACTGCTTGTGCATTTACAATATTCACTGATTTTTGCCATTGAAAAACGTCCAGAAATGATTGAAGCTACTGACTGAATGAAAGGAGCTGGCATCTCACTCTCTTTGAATCTTCTTTATCATGCTAAGAGGAGCAGGAAAAAGCAAAAAATTTCAGAATTGCACCTTGCAATGCGGAGAAATTACTGTTTGTGCATTTACAATATTCATTGATTTTTGCCATTGAAAAACGTCCAGAAATGATTGAAGCTACTGACTGAATGAAAGGAGCTGGCATCTCACTCTCTTTGAATCTTCTTTATCATGCTAAGAGGAGCAGGAAAAAGCAAAAAATTTCAGAATTGCACCTTGCAATGCGGAGAAATTACTGTTTGTGCATTTACAATATTCATTGATTTTTGCCATTGAAAAACATCATGTTATTCATATACCAGAAATGATTGAAGCTACTGACTGAATGAAAGTAGCTGGCATCTCACTCTCTTTGAATCTTCTTTATCATGCTAAGATGAGCAGGAAAAAGCAAAAAATTTCAGAATTGCACCTTGCAATGCGGAGAAATTACTGTTTGTGCATTTACAATATTCATTGATTTTTGCAATTGAAAAACGTCCAGAAATGATTGAAGCTACTGACTGAATGAAAGGAGCTGGCATCTCACTCTCTTTGAATCTTCTTTATCATGCTAAGAGGAGCAGGAAAAAGCAAAAAATTTCAGAATTGCACCTTGCAATGCGGAGAAATTACTGTTTGTGCATTTACAATATTCATTGATTTTTGCCATTGAAAAACGTCCAGAAATGATTGAAGCTACTGACTGAATGAAAGGAGCTGTTATCTCACTCTCTTTGAATCTTGTTTATCATACTAAGAGGAGCAGGAAAAAGCAAAAAATTTCAGAATTGCACCTTGCAATGCGGAGAAATTACTGTTTGTGCATTTACAATATTCATTGATTTTTGCCATTGAAAAACATCATGTTATTCATATACCAGAAATGATTGAAGCTACTGACTGAATGAAAGGAGCTGGCATCTCACTCTCTTTGAATCTTCTTTATCATGCTAAGAGGAGCAGGAAAAAGTAAAAAATTTCAGAATTGCACCTTGCAATGCGGAGAAATTACTGTTTGTGCATTTACAATATTCAATGATTTTTGCCATTGAAAAACTTCCAGAAATGATTGAAGCTACTGACTGAACGAAAGGAGCTGGCATCTCACTCTCTTTGAATCTTCTTTATCATGCTAAGAGGAGCAGGAAAAAGCAAAAAATTTCAGAATTGCACCTTGCAATGCGGAGAAATTACTGTTTGTGCATTTACAATATTCATTGATTTTTGCCATTGAAAAACTTCCAGAAATGATTGAAGCTACTGACTGAATGAAAGGAGCTGGCATCTCACTCTCTTTGAATCTTCTTTATCATGCTAAGAGGAGCAGGAAAAAGCAAAAAATTTCAGAATTGCACCTTGCAATGCGGAGAAATTACTGTTTGTGCATTTACAATATTCATTGATTTTTGCCATTGAAAAACGTCCAGAAATGATTGAAGCTACTGACTGAATGAAAGGAGCTGGCATCTCACTCTCTTTGAATCTTCTTTATCATGCTAAGAGGAGCAGGAAAAAGCAAAAAATTTCAGAATTGCACCTTGCAATGCGGAGAAATTACTGTTTGTGCATTTACAATATTCATTGATTTTGCCATTGAAAAACTTCCAGAAATGATTGAAGCTACTGACTGAATGAAAGGAGCTGGCATCTCACTCTCTTTGAATCTTCTTTATCATGCTAAGAGGAGCAGGAAAAAGCAAAAAATTTCAGAATTGCACCTTGCAATGCGGAGAAATTACTGTTTGTGCATTTACAATATTCATTGATTTTTGCCATTGAAAAACATCATGTTATTCATATACCAGAAATGATTGAAGCTACTGACTGAATGAAAGGAGCTGGCATCTCACTCTCTTTGAATCTTCTTTATCATGCTAAGAGGAGCAGGAAAAAGCAAAAAATTTCAGAATTGCACCTTGCAATGCGGAGAAATTACTGTTTGTGCATTTACAATATTCATTGATTTTTGCAATTGAAAAACGTCCAGAAATGATTGAAGCTACTGACTGAATGAAAGGAGCTGGCATCTCACTCTCTTTGAATCTTCTTTATCATGCTAAGAGGAGCAGGAAAAAGCAAAAAATTTCAGAATTGCACCTTGCAATGCGGAGAAATTACTGTTTGTGCATTTACAATATTCATTGATTTTTGCCATTGAAAAACGTCCAGAAATGATTGAAGCTACTGACTGAATGAAAGGAGCTGTTATCTCACTCTCTTTGAATCTTGTTTATCATACTAAGAGGAGCAGGAAAAAGCAAAAAATTTCAGAATTGCACCTTGCAATGCGGAGAAATTACTGTTTGTGCATTTACAATATTCATTGATTTTTGCCATTGAAAAACATCATGTTATTCATATACCAGAAATGATTGAAGCTACTGACTGAATGAAAGGAGCTGGCATCTCACTCTCTTTGAATCTTCTTTATCATGCTAAGAGGAGCAGGAAAAAGTAAAAAATTTCAGAATTGCACCTTGCAATGCGGAGAAATTACTGTTTGTGCATTTACAATATTCAATGATTTTTGCCATTGAAAAACGTCCAGAAATGATTGAAGCTACTGACTGAACGAAAGGAGCTGGCATCTCACTCTCTTTGAATCTTCTTTATCATGCTAAGAGGAGCAGGAAAAAGCAAAAAATTTCAGAATTGCACCTTGCAATGCGGAGAAATTACTGTTTGTGCATTTACAATATTCATTGATTTTTGCCATTGAAAAACTTCCAGAAATGATTGAAGCTACTGACTGAATGAAAGGAGCTGGCATCTCACTCTCTTTGAATCTTCTTTATCATGCTAAGAGGAGCAGGAAAAAGCAAAAAATTTCAGAATTGCACCTTGCAATGCGGAGAAATTACTGTTTGTGCATTTACAATATTCATTGATTTTTGCCATTGAAAAACTTCCAGAAATGATTGAAGCTACTGACTGAATGAAAGGAGCTGGCATCTCACTCTCTTTGAATCTTCTTTATCATGCTAAGAGGAGCAGGAAAAAGCAAAAAATTTCAGAATTGCACCTTGCAATGCGGAGAAAATACTGTTTGTGCATTTACAATATTCATTGATTTTTGCCATTGAAAAACGTCCAGAAATGATTGAAGCTACTGACTGAATGAAAGGAGCTGGCATCTCACTCTCTTTGAATCTTCTTTATCATGCTAAGAGGAGCAGGAAAAAGCAAAAAATTTCAGAATTGCACCTTGCAATGCGGAGAAATTACTGTTTGTGCATTTACAATATTCATTGATTTTGCCATTGAAAAACTTCCAGAAATGATTGAAGCTACTGACTGAATGAAAGGAGCTGGCATCTCACTCTCTTTGAATCTTCTTTATCATGCTAAGAGGAGCAGGAAAAAGCAAAAAATTTCAGAATTGCACCTTGCAATGCGGAGAAATTACTGTTTGTGCATTTACAATATTCATTGATTTTTGCCATTGAAAAACATCATGTTATTCATATACCAGAAATGATTGAAGCTACTGACTGAATGAAAGGAGCTGGCATCTCACTCTCTTTGAATCTTCTTTATCATGCTAAGAGGAGCAGGAAAAAGCAAAAAATTTCAGAATTGCACCTTGCAATGCGGAGAAATTACTGTTTGTGCATTTACAATATTCAT
The DNA here is from genome assembly GCF_046119375.1 of Phyllobates terribilis. Taxonomy (NCBI): domain Eukaryota; kingdom Metazoa; phylum Chordata; class Amphibia; order Anura; family Dendrobatidae; genus Phyllobates; species Phyllobates terribilis. The sequence continues at coordinate 659,559 of NW_027363306.1, forward strand.
TGATTTTTGCCATTGAAAAACTTCCAGAAATGATTGAAGCTACTGACTGAATGAAAGGAGCTGGCATCCCACTCTCTTTGAATCTTCTTTATCATGCTAAGAGGAGCAGGAAAAAGCAAAAAATTTCAGAATTGCACCTTGCAATGCGGAGAAATTACTGTTTGTGCATTTACAATATTCATTGATTTTTGCCATTGAAAAACGTCCAGAAATGATTGAAGCTACTGACTGAATGAACGGAGCTGGCATCTCACTCTCTTTGAATCTTCTTTATCATGCTAAGAGGAGCAGGAAAAAGCAAAAAATTTCAGAATTGCACCTTGCAATGCGGAGAAATTACTGTTTGTGCATTTACAATATTCATTGATTTTTGCCATTGAAAAACATCATGTTATTCATATACCAGAAATGTTTGAAGCTACTGACTGAATGAAAGGAGCTGGCATCTCACTCTCTTTGAATCTTCTTTATCATGCTAAGAGGAGCAGGAAAAAGCAAAAAATTTCAGAATTGCACCTTGCAATGCGGAGAAATTACTGTTTGTGCATTTACAATATTCATTGATTTTTGCCATTGAAAAACGTTCAGAAATGATTGAAGCTACTGACTGAATGAAAGGAGCTGGCATCTCACTCTCTTTGAATCTTCTTTATCATGCTAAGAGGAGCAGGAAAAAGCAAAAAATTTCAGAATTGCACCTTGCAATGCGGAGAAATTACTGTTTGTGCATTTACAATATTCATTGATTTTTGCCATTGAAAAACATCATGTTATTCATATACCAGAAATGTTTGAAGCTACTGACTGAATGAAAGGAGCTGGCATCTCACTCTCTTTGAATCTTCTTTATCATGCTAAGAGGAGCAGGAAAAAGCAAAAAATTTCAGAATTGCACCTTGCAATGCGGAGAAATTACTGTTTGTGCATTTACAATATTCACTGATTTTTGCCATTGAAAAACGTCCAGAAATGATTGAAGCTACTGACTGAATGAAAGGAGCTGGCATCTCACTCTCTTTGAATCTTCTTTATCATGCTAAGAGGAGCAGGAAAAAGCAAAAAATTTCAGAATTGCACCTTGCAATGCGGAGAAATTACTGTTTGTGCATTTACAATATTCATTGATTTTTGCCATTGAAAAACGTCCAGAAATGATTGAAGCTACTGACTGAATGAAAGGAGCTGGCATCTCACTCTCTTTGAATCTTCTTTATCATGCTAAGAGGAGCAGGAAAAAGCAAAAAATTTCAGAATTGCACCTTGCAATGCGGAGAAATTACTGTTTGTGCATTTACAATATTCATTGATTTTTGCCATTGAAAAACGTCCAGAAATGATTGAAGCTACTGACTGAATGAAAGGAGCTGGCATCTCACTCTCTTTGAATCTTCTTTATCATGCTAAGAGGAGCAGGAAAAAGCAAAAAATTTCAGAATTGCACCTTGCAATGCGGAGAAATTACTGTTTGTGCATTTACAATATTCATTGATTTTTGCCATTGAAAAACATCATGTTATTCATATACCAGAAATGTTTGAAGCTACTGACTGAATGAAAGGAGCTGGCATCTCACTCTCTTTGAATCTTCTTTATCATGCTAAGAGGAGCAGGAAAAAGCAAAAAATTTCAGAATTGCACCTTGCAATGCGGAGAAATTACTGCTTGTGCATTTACAATATTCACTGATTTTTGCCATTGAAAAACGTCCAGAAATGATTGAAGCTACTGACTGAATGAAAGGAGCTGGCATCTCACTCTCTTTGAATCTTCTTTATCATGCTAAGAGGAGCAGGAAAAAGCAAAAAATTTCAGAATTGCACCTTGCAATGCGGAGAAATTACTGTTTGTGCATTTACAATATTCATTGATTTTTGCCATTGAAAAACGTCCAGAAATGATTGAAGCTACTGACTGAATGAAAGGAGCTGGCATCTCACTCTCTTTGAATCTTCTTTATCATGCTAAGAGGAGCAGGAAAAAGCAAAAAATTTCAGAATTGCACCTTGCAATGCGGAGAAATTACTGTTTGTGCATTTACAATATTCATTGATTTTTGCCATTGAAAAACATCATGTTATTCATATACCAGAAATGATTGAAGCTACTGACTGAATGAAAGGAGCTGGCATCTCACTCTCTTTGAATCTTCTTTATCATGCTAAGAGGAGCAGGAAAAAGCAAAAAATTTCAGAATTGCACCTTGCAATGCGGAGAAATTACTGTTTGTGCATTTACAATATTCATTGATTTTTACCATTGAAAAACATCATGTTATTCATATACCAGAAATGTTTGAAGCTACTGACTGAATGAAAGGAGCTGGCATCTCACTCTCTTTGAATCTTCTTTGTCATGCTAAGAGGAGCAGGAAAAAGCAAAAAATTTCAGAATTGCACCTTGCAATGCGGAGAAATTACTGTTTGTGCATTTACAATATTCATTGATTTTTGCCATTGAAAAACGTCCAGAAATGATTGAAGCTACTGACTGAATGAAAGGAGCTGGCATCTCACTCTCTTTGAATCTTCTTTATCATGCTAAGAGGAGCAGGAAAAAGCAAAAAATTTCAGAATTGCACCTTGCAATGCGGAGAAATTACTGTTTGTGCATTTACAATATTCATTGATTTTTGCCATTGAAAAACATCATGTTATTCATATACCAGAAATGTTTGAAGCTACTGACTGAATGAAAGGAGCTGGCATCTCACTCTCTTTGAATCTTCTTTATCATGCTAAGAGGAGCAGGAAAAAGCAAAAAATTTCAGAATTGCACCTTGCAATGCGGAGAAATTACTGTATGTGCATTTACAATATTCATTGATTTTTGCCATTGAAAAACGTCCAGAAATGATTGAAGCTACTGACTGAATGAAAGGAGCTGGCATCTCACTCTCTTTGAATCTTCTTTATCATGCTAAGAGGAGCAGGAAAAAGCAAAAAATTTCAGAATTGCACCTTGCAATGCGGAGAAATTACTGTTTGTGCATTTACAATATTCATTGATTTTTGCCATTGAAAAACTTCCAGAAATGATTGAAGCTACTGACTGAATGAAAGGAGCTGGCATCTCACTCTCTTTGAATCTTATTTATCATGCTAAGAGGAGCAGGAAAAAGCAAAAAATTTCAGAATTGCACCTTGCAATGCGGAGAAATTACTGTTTGTGCATTTACAATATTCATTGATTTTTGCCATTGAAAAACATCATGTTATTCATATACCAGAAATGTTTGAAGCTACTGACTGAATGAAAGGAGCTGGCATCTCACTCTCTTTGAATCTTCTTTATCATGCTAAGAGGAGCAGGAAAAAGCAAAAAATTTCAGAATTGCACCTTGCAATGCGGATAAATTACTGTTTGTGCATTTACAATATTCATTGATTTTTGACATTGAAAAACATCATGTTATTCATATACCAGAAATGATTGAAGCTACTGACTGAATGAAAGGAGCTGGCATCTCACTCTCTTTGAATCTTCTTTATCATGCTAAGAGGAGCAGGAAAAAGCAAAAAATTTCAGAATTGCACCTTGCAATGCGGAGAAATTAGTTTGTGCATTTACAATATTCATTGATTTTTACCATTGAAAAACATCATGTTATTCATATACCAGAAATGTTTGAAGCTACTGACTGAATGAAAGGAGCTGGCATCTCACTCTCTTTGAATCTTCTTTATCATGCTAAGAGGAGCAGGAAAAAGCAAAAAATTTCAGAATTGCACCTTGCAATGCGGAGAAATTACTGTTTGTGCATTTACAATATTCATTGATTTTTGCCATTGAAAAACGTCCAGAAATGATTGAAGCTACTGAATGAATGAAAGGAGCTGGCATCTCACTCTCTTTGAATCTTCTTTATCATGCTAAGAGGAGCAGGAAAAAGCAAAAAATTTCAGAATTGCACCTTGCAATGCGGAGAAATTACTGTTTGTGCATTTACAATATTCATTGATTTTTGCCATTGAAAAACGTCCAGAAATGATTGAAGCTACTGACTGAATGAAAGGAGCTGGCATCTCACTCTCTTTGAATCTTCTTTATCATGCTAAGAGGAGCAGGAAAAAGCAAAAAATTTCAGAATTGCACCTTGCAATGCGGAGAAATTACTGTTTGTGCATTTACAATATTCATTGATTTTTGCCATTGAAAAACATCATGTTATTCATATACCAGAAATGATTGAAGCTACTGACTGAATGAAAGGAGCTGGCATCTCACTCTCTTTGAATCTTCTTTATCATGCTAAGAGGAGCAGGAAAAAGCAAAAAATTTCAGAATTGCACCTTGCAATGCGGAGAAATTACTGTTTGTGCATTTACAATATTCATTGATTTTTACCATTGAAAAACATCATGTTATTCATATACCAGAAATGTTTGAAGCTACTGACTGAATGAAAGGAGCTGGCATCTCACTCTCTTTGAATCTTCTTTGTCATGCTAAGAGGAGCAGGAAAAAGCAAAAAATTTCAGAATTGCACCTTGCAATGCGGAGAAATTACTGTTTGTGCATTTACAATATTCATTGATTTTTGCCATTGAAAAACGTCCAGAAATGATTGAAGCTACTGACTGAATGAAAGGAGCTGGCATCTCACTCTCTTTGAATCTTCTTTATCATGCTAAGAGGAGCAGGAAAAAGCAAAAAATTTCAGAATTGCACCTTGCAATGCGGAGAAATTACTGTTTGTGCATTTACAATATTCATTGATTTTTGCCATTGAAAAACATCATGTTATTCATATACCAGAAATGTTTGAAGCTACTGACTGAATGAAAGGAGCTGGCATCTCACTCTCTTTGAATCTTCTTTATCATGCTAAGAGGAGCAGGAAAAAGCAAAAAATTTCAGAATTGCACCTTGCAATGCGGAGAAATTACTGTATGTGCATTTACAATATTCATTGATTTTTGCCATTGAAAAACGTCCAGAAATGATTGAAGCTACTGACTGAATGAAAGGAGCTGGCATCTCACTCTCTTTGAATCTTCTTTATCATGCTAAGAGGAGCAGGAAAAAGCAAAAAATTTCAGAATTGCACCTTGCAATGCGGAGAAATTACTGTTTGTGCATTTACAATATTCATTGATTTTTGCCATTGAAAAACTTCCAGAAATGATTGAAGCTACTGACTGAATGAAAGGAGCTGGCATCTCACTCTCTTTGAATCTTATTTATCATGCTAAGAGGAGCAGGAAAAAGCAAAAAATTTCAGAATTGCACCTTGCAATGCGGAGAAATTACTGTTTGTGCATTTACAATATTCATTGATTTTTGCCATTGAAAAACATCATGTTATTCATATACCAGAAATGTTTGAAGCTACTGACTGAATGAAAGGAGCTGGCATCTCACTCTCTTTGAATCTTCTTTATCATGCTAAGAGGAGCAGGAAAAAGCAAAAAATTTCAGAATTGCACCTTGCAATGCGGATAAATTACTGTTTGTGCATTTACAATATTCATTGATTTTTGACATTGAAAAACATCATGTTATTCATATACCAGAAATGATTGAAGCTACTGACTGAATGAAAGGAGCTGGCATCTCACTCTCTTTGAATCTTCTTTATCATGCTAAGAGGAGCAGGAAAAAGCAAAAAATTTCAGAATTGCACCTTGCAATGCGGAGAAATTAGTTTGTGCATTTACAATATTCATTGATTTTTACCATTGAAAAACATCATGTTATTCATATACCAGAAATGTTTGAAGCTACTGACTGAATGAAAGGAGCTGGCATCTCACTCTCTTTGAATCTTCTTTATCATGCTAAGAGGAGCAGGAAAAAGCAAAAAATTTCAGAATTGCACCTTGCAATGCGGAGAAATTACTGTTTGTGCATTTACAATATTCATTGATTTTTGCCATTGAAAAACGTCCAGAAATGATTGAAGCTACTGAATGAATGAAAGGAGCTGGCATCTCACTCTCTTTGAATCTTCTTTATCATGCTAAGAGGAGCAGGAAAAAGCAAAAAATTTCAGAATTGCCCCTTGCAATGCGGAGAAATTACTGTTTGTGCATTTACAATATTCATTGATTTTTACCATTGAAAAACGTCCAGAAATGATTGAAGCTACTGACTGAACGAAAGGAGCTGGCATCTCACTCTCTTTGAATCTTCTTTATCATGCTAAGAGGAGCAGGAAAAAGCAAAAAATTTCAGAATTGCACTTTGCAATGCGGAGAAATTACTGTTTGTGCATTTACAATATTCATTGATTTTTGCCATTGAAAAACATCATGTTATTCATATACCAGAAATGTTTGAAGCTACTGACTGAATGAACGGAGCTGGCATCTCACTCTCTTTGAATCTTCTTTATCATGCTAAGAGGAGCAGGAAAAAGCAAAAAATTTCAGAATTGCACCTTGCAATGCGGAGAAATTACTATTTGTGCATTTACAATATTCATTGATTTTTGCCATTGAAAAACGTCCAGAAATGATTGAAGCTACTGACTGAATGAAAGGAGCTGGCATCTCACTCTCTTTGAATCTTCTTTATCATGCTAAGAGGAGCAGGAAAAAGCAAAAAATTTCAGAATTGCACCTTGCAATGCGGAGAAATTACTGTTTGTGCATTTACAATATTCATTGATTTTTGCCATTGAAAAACATCATGTTATTCATATACCAGAAATGTTTGAAGCTACTGACTGAATGAAAGGAGCTGGCATCTCACTCTCTTTGAATCTTCTTTATCATGCTAAGAGGAGCAGGAAAAAGCAAAAAATTTCAGAATTGCACCTTGCAATGCGGAGAAATTACTGTATGTGCATTTACAATATTCATTGATTTTTGCCATTGAAAAACGTCCAGAAATGATTGAAGCTACTGACTGAATGAAAGGAGCTGGCATCTCACTCTCTTTGAATCTTCTTTATCATGCTAAGAGGAGCAGGAAAAAGCAAAAAATTTCAGAATTGCACCTTGCAATGCGGAGAAATTACTGTTTGTGCATTTACAATATTCATTGATTTTTGCCATTGAAAAACTTCCAGAAATGATTGAAGCTACTGACTGAATGAAAGGAGCTGGCATCTCACTCTCTTTGAATCTTATTTATCATGCTAAGAGGAGCAGGAAAAAGCAAAAAATTTCAGAATTGCACCTTGCAATGCGGAGAAATTACTGTTTGTGCATTTACAATATTCATTGATTTTTGCCATTGAAAAACATCATGTTATTCATATACCAGAAATGTTTGAAGCTACTGACTGAATGAAAGGAGCTGGCATCTCACTCTCTTTGAATCTTCTTTATCATGCTAAGAGGAGCAGGAAAAAGCAAAAAATTTCAGAATTGCACCTTGCAATGCGGATAAATTACTGTTTGTGCATTTACAATATTCATTGATTTTTGACATTGAAAAACATCATGTTATTCATATACCAGAAATGATTGAAGCTACTGACTGAATGAAAGGAGCTGGCATCTCACTCTCTTTGAATCTTCTTTATCATGCTAAGAGGAGCAGGAAAAAGCAAAAAATTTCAGAATTGCACCTTGCAATGCGGAGAAATTAGTTTGTGCATTTACAATATTCATTGATTTTTACCATTGAAAAACATCATGTTATTCATATACCAGAAATGTTTGAAGCTACTGACTGAATGAAAGGAGCTGGCATCTCACTCTCTTTGAATCTTCTTTATCATGCTAAGAGGAGCAGGAAAAAGCAAAAAATTTCAGAATTGCACCTTGCAATGCGGAGAAATTACTGTTTGTGCATTTACAATATTCATTGATTTTTGCCATTGAAAAACGTCCAGAAATGATTGAAGCTACTGAATGAATGAAAGGAGCTGGCATCTCACTCTCTTTGAATCTTCTTTATCATGCTAAGAGGAGCAGGAAAAAGCAAAAAATTTCAGAATTGCCCCTTGCAATGCGGAGAAATTACTGTTTGTGCATTTACAATATTCATTGATTTTTACCATTGAAAAACGTCCAGAAATGATTGAAGCTACTGACTGAACGAAAGGAGCTGGCATCTCACTCTCTTTGAATCTTCTTTATCATGCTAAGAGGAGCAGGAAAAAGCAAAAAATTTCAGAATTGCACTTTGCAATGCGGAGAAATTACTGTTTGTGCATTTACAATATTCATTGATTTTTGCCATTGAAAAACATCATGTTATTCATATACCAGAAATGTTTGAAGCTACTGACTGAATGAACGGAGCTGGCATCTCACTCTCTTTGAATCTTCTTTATCATGCTAAGAGGAGCAGGAAAAAGCAAAAAATTTCAGAATTGCACCTTGCAATGCGGAGAAATTACTATTTGTGCATTTACAATATTCATTGATTTTTGCCATTGAAAAACGTCCAGAAATGATTGAAGCTACTGACTGAATGAAAGGAGCTGGCATCTCACTCTCTTTGAATCTTCTTTATCATGCTAAGAGGAGCAGGAAAAAGCAAAAAATTTCAGAATTGCACCTTGCAATGCGGAGAAATTACTGTTTGTGCATTTACAATATTCATTGATTTTTGCCATTGAAAAACATCATGTTATTCATATACCAGAAATGTTTGAAGCTACTGACTGAATGAAAGGAGCTGGCATCTCACTCTCTTTGAATCTTCTTTATCATGCTAAGAGGAGCAGGAAAAAGCAAAAAATTTCAGAATTGCACCTTGCAATGCGGATAAATTACTGTTTGCGCATTTACAATATTCATTGATTTTTGCCATTGAAAAACATCATGTTATTCATATACCAGAAATGATTGAAGCTACTGACTGAATGAAAGGAGCTGGCATCTCACTCTCTTTGAATCTTCTTTATCATGCTAAGAGGAGCAGGAAAAAGCAAAAAATTTCAGAATTGCACCTTGCAATGCGGAGAAATTACTGTTTGTGCATTTACAATATTCATTGATTTTTGCCATTGAAAAACCTCATGTTATTCATATACCAGAAATGATTGAAGCTACTGACTGAATGAAAGTAGCTGGCATCTCACTCTCTTTGAATCTTCTTTATCATGCTAAGAGGAGCAGGAAAAAGCAAAAAATTTCAGAATTGCACCTTGCAATGCGGAGAAATTACTGTTTGTTCATTTACAATATTCATTGATTTTTACCATTGAAAAACGTCCAGAAATGATTGAATCTACTGACTGAACGAAAGGAGCTGGCATCTCACTCTCTTTGAATCTTCTTTATCATGCTAAGAGGAGCAGGAAAAAGCAAAAAATTTCAGAATTGCACCTTGCAATGCGGAGAAATTGCTGTTTGTGCATTTACAAAATTCATTGATTTTTGCCATTGAAAAACATCATGTTATTCATATACCAGAAATGATTGAAGCTACTGACTGAATGAAAGGAGCTGGCATCTCACTCTCTTTGAATCTTCTTTATCATGCTAAGAGGAGCAGGAAAAAGCAAAAAATTTCAGAATTGCACCTTGCAATGCGGAGAAATTACTGTTTGTGCATTTACAATATTCATTGATTTTTGCCATTGAAAAACATCATGTTATTCATATACCAGAAATGTTTGAAGCTACTGACTGAATGAAAGGAGCTGGCATCTCACTCTCTTTGAATCTTCTTTATCATGCTAAGAGGAGCAGGAAAAAGCAAAAAATTTCAGAATTGCACCTTGCAATGCGGTTAAATTACTGTTTGCGCATTTACAATATTCATTGATTTTTGCCATTGAAAAACATCATGTTATTCATATACCAGAAATCATTGAAGCTACTGACTGAATGAAAGGAGCTGGCATCTCACTCTCTTTGAATCTTCTTTATCATGCTAAGAGGAGCAGGAAAAAGCAAAAAATTTCAGAATTGCACCTTGCAATGCGGAGAAATTACTGTTTGTGCATTTACAATATTCATTGATTTTTGCCATTGAAAAACATCATGTTATTCATATACCAGAAATGATTGAAGCTACTGACTGAATGAAAGTAGCTGGCATCTCACTCTCTTTGAATCTTCTTTATCATGCTAAGAGGAGCAGGAAAAAGCAAAAAATTTCAGAATTGCACCTTGCAATGCGGAGAAATTACTGTTTGTGCATTTACAATATTCATTGATTTTTACCATTGAAAAACGTCCAGAAATGATTGAAGCTACTGACTGAACGAAAGGAGCTGGCAACTCACTCTCTTTGAATCTTCTTTATCATGCTAAGAGGAGCAGGAAAAAGCAAAAAATTTCAGAATTACACCTTGCAATGCGGAGAAATTACTGTTTGTGCATTTACAATATTCATTGATTTTTGCCATTGAAAAACATCATGTTATTCATATACCAGAAATGTTTGAAGCTACTGACTGAATGAAAGGAGCTGGCATCTCACTCTCTTTGAATCTTCTTTATCATGCTAAGAGGAGCAGGAAAAAGCAAAAAATTTCAGAATTGCACCTTGCAATGCGGAGAAATTACTGTTTGTGCATTTACAATATTCATTGATTTTTGCCATTGAAAAACGTCCAGAAATGATTGAAGCTACTGACTGAATGAAAGGAGCTGGCATCTCACTCTCTTTGAATCTTCTTTATCATGCTAAGAGGAGCAGGAAAAAGCAAAAAATTTCAGAATTGCACCTTGCAATGCGGAGAAATTGCTGTTTGTGCATTTACAAAATTCATTGATTTTTGCCATTGAAAAACATCATGTTATTCATATACCAGAAATGATTGAAGCTACTGACTGAATGAAAGGAGCTGGCATCTCACTCTCTTTGAATCTTCTTTATCATGCTAAGAGGAGCAGGAAAAAGCAAAAAATTTCAGAATTGCACCTTGCAATGCGGAGAAATTACTGTTTGTGCATTTACAATATTCATTGATTTTTGCCATTGAAAAACATCATGTTATTCATATACCAGAAATGTTTGAAGCTACTGACTGAATGAAAGGAGCTGGCATCTCACTCTCTTTGAATCTTCTTTATCATGCTAAGAGGTGCAGGAAAAAGCAAAAAATTTCAGAATTGCACCTTGCAATGCGGATAAATTAATGTTTGCGCATTTACAATATTCATTGATTTTTGCCATTGAAAAACATCATGTTATTCATATACCAGAAATGATTGAAGCTACTGACTGAATGAAAGGAGCTGGCATCTCACTCTCTTTGAATCTTCTTTATCATGCTAAGAGGAGCAGGAAAAAGCAAAAAATTTCAGAATTGCACCTTGCAATGCGGAGAAATTACTGTTTGTGCATTTACAATATTCATTGATTTTTGCCATTGAAAAACATCATGTTATTCATATACCAGAAATGATTGAAGCTACTGACTGAATGAAAGTAGCTGGCATCTCACTCTCTTTGAATCTTCTTTATCATGCTAAGAGGAGCAGGAAAAAGCAAAAAATTTCAGAATTGCACCTTGCAATGCGGAGAAATTACTGTTTGTGCATTTACAATATCCATTGATCTTTGCAATTGAAAAACGTCCAGAAATGTTTGAAGCTACTGACTGAATGAAAGGAGCTGGCATCTCACTCTCTTTGAATCTTCTTTATCATGCTAAGAGGAGCAGGAAAAAGCAAAAAAATTCAGAATTGCACCTTGCAATGCGGAGAAATTACTGTTTGTGCATTTACAATATTCATTGATTTTTGCCATTGAAAAACATCCTGTTATTCATATACCAGAAATGTTTGAAGCTACTGACTGAATGAAAGGAGCTGGCATCTCACTCTCTTTGAATCTTCTTTATCATGCTAAGAGGAGCAGGAAAAAGCAAAAAATTTCAGAATTGCACCTTGCAATGCGGAGAAATTACTGTTTGTGCATTTACAATATTCATTGATTTTTGCCATTGAAAAACGTCCAGAAATGATTGAAGCTACTGACTGAATGAAAGGAGCTGGCATCTCACTCTCTTTGAATCTTCTTTATCATGCTAAGAGGAGCAGGAAAAAGCAAAAAATTTCAGAATTGCACCTTGCAATGCGGAGAAATTACTGTTTGTGCATTTACAATATTCATTGATTTTTGCCATTGAAAAACATCATGTTATTCATATACCAGAAATGTTTGAAGCTACTGACTGAATGAAAGGAGCTGGCATCTCACTCTCTTTGAATCTTCTTTATCATGCTAAGAGGAGCAGGAAAAAGCAAAAAATTTCAGAATTGCACCTTGCAATGCGGAGAAATTACTGTTTGTGCATTTACAATATTCATTGATTTTTGCCATTGAAAAACGTCCAGAAATGATTGAAGCTACTGACTGAATGAAAGGAGCTGGCATCTCACTCTCTTTGAATCTTCTTTATCATGCTAAGAGGAGCAGGAAAAAGCAAAAAATTTCAGAATTGCACCTTGCAATGCGGAGAAATTACAGTTTGTGCATTTACAATATTCATTGATTTTTGCCATTGAAAAACGTCCAGAAATGATTGAAGCTACTGACTGAATGAAAGGAGCTGGCATCTCACTCTCTTTGAATCTTCTTTATCATGCTAAGAGGAGCAGGAAAAAGCAAAAAATTTCAGAATTGCACCTTGCAATGCGGAGAAATTACTGTTTGTGCATTTACAATATTCATTGATTTTTGCTATTGAAAAACGTCCAGAAATGATTGAAGCTACTGACTGAATGAAAGGAGCTGGCATCTCACTCTCTTTGAATCTTCTTTATCATGCTAAGAGGAGCAGGAAAAAGCAAAAAATTTCAGAATTGCACCTTGCAATGCGGAGAAATTACTGTTTGTGCATTTACAATATTCATTGATTTTTGCCATTGAAAAACATGTTGTTCATATACCAGAAATGTTTGAAGCTACTGACTGAATGAAAGGAGCTGGCACCTCGCTCTCTTTGAATCTTCTTTATCATGATAAGAGGAGCAGGAAAAAGCAAAAAATTTCAGAATTGCACCTTGCAATGCGGAGAAATTACTGTTTGTGCATTTACAATATTCATTGATTTTTGCCATTGAAAAACGTCCAGAAATGATTGAACCTAGTGACTGAATGAAAGGAGCTGGCATCTCACTCTCTTTGAATCTTCTTTATCATGCTAAGAGGAGCAGGAAAAAGCAAAAAATTTCAGAATTGCACCTTGCAATGCGGAGAAATTACTCTTTGTGCATTTACAATATTCATTGATTTTTACCATTGAAAAACGTCCAGAAATGATTGAAGCTACTGACTGAATGAAAGGAGCTGGCATCTCACTCTCTTTGCATCTTCTTTATCATGCTAAGAGGAGCAGGAAAAAGCAAAAAATTTCAGAATTGCGCCTTGCAATGCGGAGAAATTACTGTTTGTGCATTTACAAAATTCATTGATTTTTGCCATTGAAAAACATCATGTTATTCATTTACCAGAAATGATTGAAGCTACTGACTGAATGAAAGGAGCTGGCATCTCACTCTCTTTGAATCTTCTTTATCATGCTAAGAGGAGCAGCAAAAAGCAAAAAATTTCAGAATTGCACCTTGCAATGCGGAGAAATTACTGTTTGTGCATTTACAATATTCATTGATTTTTGCCATTGAAAAACGTCCAGAAATGATTGAAGCTACTGACTGAATGAAAGGAGTTGGCATCTCACTCTCTTTGAATCTTCTTTATCATGCTAAGAGGAGCAGGAAAAAGCAAAAAATTTCAGAATTGCACCTTGCAATGCGGAGAAATTACTGTTTGTGCATTTACAATATTCATTGATTTTTGCCATTGAAAAACATCATGTTATTCATATACCAGAAATGATTGAAGCTACTGACTGAATGAAAGGAGCTGGCATCTCACTCTCTTTGAATCTTCTTTACCATGCTAAGAGGAGCAGGAAAAAGTAAAAAATTTCAGAATTGCACCTTGCAATGCGGAGAAATTACTGTTTGTGCATTTACAATATTCAATGATTTTTGCCATTGAAATACGTCCAGAAATGATTGAAGCTACTGACTGAACGAAAGGAGCTGGCATCTCACTCTCTTTGAATCTTCTTTATCATGCTAACAGGAGCAGGAAAAAGCAAAATATTTCAGAATTGCACCTTGCAATGCGGAGAAATTACTGTTTGTGCATTTACAATATTCATTGCTTTTTGCCATTGAAAAACATCATGTTATTCATATACCAGAAATGTTTGAAGCTACTGACTGAATGAAAGGAGCTGGCATCTCACTCTCTTTGAATCTTCTTTATCATGCTAAGAGGAGCAGGAAAAAGCAAAAAATTTCAGAATTGCACCTTGCAATGCGGAGAAATTACTGTTTGTGCATTTACAATATTCATTGATTTTTGCCATTGAAAAACGTCCAGAAATGATTGAAGCTACTGACTGAATGAAAGGAGCTGGCATCTCACTCTCTTTGAATCTTCTTTATCATGCTAAAAGGAGCAGGAAAAAGCAAAAAATTTCAGAATTGCACCTTGCAATGCGGAGAAATTACTGTTTGTGCATTTACAATATTCATTGATTTTTGCCATTGAAAAACGTCCAGAAATGATTGAAGCTACTGACTGAATGAAAGGAGCTGGCATCTCACTCTCTTTGAATCTTCTTTATCATGCTAGGAGGAGCAGGAAAAAGCAAAAAATTTCAGAATTGCACCTTGCAATGCGGAGAAATTACTGTTTGTGCATTTACAATATTCATTGATTTTTGCCATTGAAAAACATCATGTTATTCATATACCAGAAATGTTTGAAGCTACTGACTGAATGAAAGGAGCTGGCATCTCACTCTCTTTGAATCTTCTTTATCATGCTAAGAGGAGCAGGAAAAAGCAAAAAATTTCAGAATTGCACCTTGCAATGCGGATAAATTACTGTTTGTGCATTTACAATATTCATTGATTTTTGCCATTGAAAAACATCATGTTATTCATATACCAGAAATGATTGAAGCTACTGACTGAATGAAAGGAGCTGGCATCTCACTCTCTTTGAATCTTCTTTATCATGCTAAGAGGAGCAGGAAAAAGCAAAAAATTTCAGAATTGCACCTTGCAATGCGGAGAAATTACTGTTTGTGCATTTACAATATTCATTGATTTTTGCCATTGAAAAACATCATGTTATTCATATACCAGGAATGTTTGAAGCTACTGACTGAATGAAAGGAGCTGGCATCTCACTCTCTTTGAATCTTCTTTATCATGCTAAGAGGAGCAGGAAAAAGCAAAAAATTTCAGAATTGCACTTTGCAATGCGGAGAAATTACTGTTTGTGCATTTACAATATTCATTGATTTTTGCAATTGAAAAACGTCCAGAAATGATTGAAGCTACTGACTGAATGAAAGGAGCTGGCATCTCACTCTCTTTGAATCTTCTTTATCATGCAAAGAGGAGCAGGAAAAAGCAAAAAATTTCAGAATTGCACCTTGCAATGCGGAGAAATTACTGTTTGTGCATTTACAATATTCATTGATTTTTGCCATTGAAAAACATCATGTTATTCATATACCAGGAATGTTTGAAGCTACTGACTGAATGAAAGGAGCTGGCATCTCACTCTCTTTGAATCTTCTTTATCATGCTAAGAGGAGCAGGAAAAAGCAAAAAATTTCAGAATTGCACCTTGCAATGCGGAGAAATTACTGTTTGTGCATTTACAATATTCATTGATTTTTGCCATTGAAAAACGTCCAGAAATGATTGAAGCTACTGACTGAATGAAAGGAGCTGGCATCTCACTCTCTTTGAATCTTGTTTATCATGCTAAGAGGAGCAGGAAAAAGCAAAAAATTTCAGAATTGCACCTTGCAATGCGGAGAAATTACTGTTTGTGCATCTACAAAATTCATTGATTTTTGCCATTGAAAAACATCATGTTATTCATATACCAGAAATGTTTGAAGCTACTGACTGAATGAAAGGAGCTGGCATCTCACTCTCTTTGAATCTTCTTTATCATGCTAAGAGGAGCAGGAAAAAGCAAAAAATTTCAGAATTGCACCTTGCAATGCGGAGAAATTACTGTTTGTGCATTTACAATATTCATTGATTTTTGCCATTGAAAAACGTCCAGAAATGATTGAAGCTACTGACTGAATGAAAGGAGCTGGCATCTCACTCTCTTTGAATCTTCTTTATCATGCTAAGAGGAGCAGGAAAAAGCAAAAAATTTCAGAATTGCACCTTGCAATGCGGAGAAATTACTGTTTGTGCATTTACAATATTCATTGATTTTTGCCATTGAAAAACATCATGTTATTCATATACCAGAAATGTTTGAAGCTACTGACTGAATGAAAGGAGCTGGCATCTCACTCTCTTTGAATCTTCTTTATCATGCTAAGAGGAGCAGGAAAAAGCAAAAAATTTCAGAATTGCACCTTGCAATGCGGAGAAATTACTGTTTGTGCATTTACAATATTCATTGATTTTTGGAATTGAAAAACGTCCAGAAATGATTGAAGCTACTGACTGAATGAAAGGAGCTGGCATCTCACTCTCTTTGAATCTTCTTTATCATGCTAAGAGGAGCAGGAAAAAGCAAAAAATTTCAGAATTGCACCTTGCAATGCGGAGAAATTACTGTTTGTGCATTTACAATATTCATTGATTTTTGCCATTGAAAAACATCATGTTATTCATATACCATAAATGTTTGAAGCTACTGACTGAATGAAAGGAGCTGGCATCTCACTCTCTTGAATCTTCTTTATCATGCTAAGAGGAGCAGGAAAAAGCAAAAAATTTCAGAATTGCACCTTGCAATGCGGAGAAATTACTGTTTGTGCATTTACAATATTCATTGATTTTTGCCATTGAAAAACATCATGTTATTCATATACCAGAAATGTTTGAAGCTACTGACTGAATGAAAGGAGCTGGCATCTCACTCTCTTTGCATCTTCTTTATCATGCTAAGAGGAGCAGGAAAAAGCAAAAAATTTCAGAATTGCGCCTTGCAATGCGGAGAAATTACTGTTTGTGCATTTACAAAATTCATTGATTTTTGCCATTGAAAAACATCATGTTATTCATTTACCAGAAATGATTGAAGCTACTGACTGAATGAAAGGAGCTGGCATCTCACTCTCTTTGAATCTTCTTTATCATGCTAAGAGGAGCAGGAAAAAGCAAAAAATTTCAGAATTGCACCTTGCAATGCGGAGAAATTACTGTTTGTGCATTTACAATATTCATTGATTTTTGCCATTGAAAAACGTCCAGAAATGATTGAAGCTACTGACTGAATGAAAGGAGTTGGCATCTCACTCTCTTTGAATCTTCTTTATCATGCTAAGAGGAGCAGGAAAAAGCAAAAAATTTCAGAATTGCACCTTGCAATGCGGAGAAATTACTGTTTGTGCATTTACAATATTCATTGATTTTTGCCATTGAAAAACATCATGTTATTCATATACCAGAAATGATTGAAGCTACTGACTGAATGAAAGGAGCTGGCATCTCACTCTCTTTGAATCTTCTTTACCATGCTAAGAGGAGCAGGAAAAAGTAAAAAATTTCAGAATTGCACCTTGCAATGCGGAGAAATTACTGTTTGTGCATTTACAATATTCAATGATTTTTGCCATTGAAATACGTCCAGAAATGATTGAAGCTACTGACTGAACGAAAGGAGCTGGCATCTCACTCTCTTTGAATCTTCTTTATCATGCTAACAGGAGCAGGAAAAAGCAAAATATTTCAGAATTGCACCTTGCAATGCGGAGAAATTACTGTTTGTGCATTTACAATATTCATTGCTTTTTGCCATTGAAAAACATCATGTTATTCATATACCAGAAATGTTTGAAGCTACTGACTGAATGAAAGGAGCTGGCATCTCACTCTCTTTGAATCTTCTTTATCATGCTAAGAGGAGCAGGAAAAAGCAAAAAATTTCAGAATTGCACCTTGCAATGCGGAGAAATTACTGTTTGTGCATTTACAATATTCATTGATTTTTGCCATTGAAAAACGTCCAGAAATGATTGAAGCTACTGACTGAATGAAAGGAGCTGGCATCTCACTCTCTTTGAATCTTCTTTATCATGCTAAAAGGAGCAGGAAAAAGCAAAAAATTTCAGAATTGCACCTTGCAATGCGGAGAAATTACTGTTTGTGCATTTACAATATTCATTGATTTTTGCCATTGAAAAACGTCCAGAAATGATTGAAGCTACTGACTGAATGAAAGGAGCTGGCATCTCACTCTCTTTGAATCTTCTTTATCATGCTAGGAGGAGCAGGAAAAAGCAAAAAATTTCAGAATTGCACCTTGCAATGCGGAGAAATTACTGTTTGTGCATTTACAATATTCATTGATTTTTGCCATTGAAAAACATCATGTTATTCATATACCAGAAATGTTTGAAGCTACTGACTGAATGAAAGGAGCTGGCATCTCACTCTCTTTGAATCTTCTTTATCATGCTAAGAGGAGCAGGAAAAAGCAAAAAATTTCAGAATTGCACCTTGCAATGCGGATAAATTACTGTTTGTGCATTTACAATATTCATTGATTTTTGCCATTGAAAAACATCATGTTATTCATATACCAGAAATGATTGAAGCTACTGACTGAATGAAAGGAGCTGGCATCTCACTCTCTTTGAATCTTCTTTATCATGCTAAGAGGAGCAGGAAAAAGCAAAAAATTTCAGAATTGCACCTTGCAATGCGGAGAAATTACTGTTTGTGCATTTACAATATTCATTGATTTTTGCCATTGAAAAACATCATGTTATTCATATACCAGGAATGTTTGAAGCTACTGACTGAATGAAAGGAGCTGGCATCTCATTCTCTTTGAATCTTCTTTATCATGCTAAGAGGAGCAGGAAAAAGCAAAAAATTTCAGAATTGCACTTTGCAATGCGGAGAAATTACTGTTTGTGCATTTACAATATTCATTGATTTTTGCAATTGAAAAACGTCCAGAAATGATTGAAGCTACTGACTGAATGAAAGGAGCTGGCATCTCACTCTCTTTGAATCTTCTTTATCATGCAAAGAGGAGCAGGAAAAAGCAAAAAATTTCAGAATTGCACCTTGCAATGCGGAGAAATTACTGTTTGTGCATTTACAATATTCATTGATTTTTGCCATTGAAAAACATCATGTTATTCATATACCAGGAATGTTTGAAGCTACTGACTGAATGAAAGGAGCTGGCATCTCACTCTCTTTGAATCTTCTTTATCATGCTAAGAGGAGCAGGAAAAAGCAAAAAATTTCAGAATTGCACCTTGCAATGCGGAGAAATTACTGTTTGTGCATTTACAATATTCATTGATTTTTGCCATTGAAAAACGTCCAGAAATGATTGAAGCTACTGACTGAATGAAAGGAGCTGGCATCTCACTCTCTTTGAATCTTGTTTATCATGCTAAGAGGAGCAGGAAAAAGCAAAAAATTTCAGAATTGCACCTTGCAATGCGGAGAAATTACTGTTTGTGCATCTACAAAATTCATTGATTTTTGCCATTGAAAAACATCATGTTATTCATATACCAGAAATGTTTGAAGCTACTGACTGAATGAAAGGAGCTGGCATCTCACTCTCTTTGAATCTTCTTTATCATGCTAAGAGGAGCAGGAAAAAGCAAAAAATTTCAGAATTGCACCTTGCAATGCGGAGAAATTACTGTTTGTGCATTTACAATATTCATTGATTTTTGCCATTGAAAAACGTCCAGAAATGATTGAAGCTACTGACTGAATGAAAGGAGCTGGCATCTCACTCTCTTTGAATCTTCTTTATCATGCTAAGAGGAGCAGGAAAAAGCAAAAAATTTCAGAATTGCACCTTGCAATGCGGAGAAATTACTGTTTGTGCATTTACAATATTCATTGATTTTTGCCATTGAAAAACATCATGTTATTCATATACCAGAAATGTTTGAAGCTACTGACTGAATGAAAGGAGCTGGCATCTCACTCTCTTTGAATCTTCTTTATCATGCTAAGAGGAGCAGGAAAAAGCAAAAAATTTCAGAATTGCACCTTGCAATGCGGAGAAATTACTGTTTGTGCATTTACAATATTCATTGATTTTTGGAATTGAAAAACGTCCAGAAATGATTGAAGCTACTGACTGAATGAAAGGAGCTGGCATCTCACTCTCTTTGAATCTTCTTTATCATGCTAAGAGGAGCAGGAAAAAGCAAAAAATTTCAGAATTGCACCTTGCAATGCGGAGAAATTACTGTTTGTGCATTTACAATATTCATTGATTTTTGCCATTGAAAAACATCATGTTATTCATATACCATAAATGTTTGAAGCTACTGACTGAATGAAAGGAGCTGGCATCTCACTCTCTTGAATCTTCTTTATCATGCTAAGAGGAGCAGGAAAAAGCAAAAAATTTCAGAATTGCACCTTGCAATGCGGAGAAATTACTGTTTGTGCATTTACAATATTCATTGATTTTTGCCATTGAAAAACATCATGTTATTCATATACCAGAAATGTTTGAAGCTACTGACTGAATGAAAGGAGCTGGCATCTCACGTTCTTTGAATCTTCTTTATCATGCTAAGAGGAGCAGGAAAAAGCAAAAAAATTTCAGAATTGCACCTTGCAATGCGGAGAAATTACTATTTGTGCACTTACAATATTCATTGATTTTTACCATTGAAAAATGTCCAGAAATGATTGAAGCTACTGACTGAATGAAAGTAGCTGGCATCTCACTCTCTTTGAATCTTCTTTATCATGCTAAGGGCGAGCAGGAAAAAGCAAAAAATTTCAGACTTGCACCTTGCAATGCGGAGAAATTACTGTTTGTGCATTTAGAATATTCATTGATTTTTGCCATTGAAAAACATCATGTTATTCATATGCCAGAAATGTTTGAAGCTACTGACTGAATGAAAGGAGCTGGCATCTCACTCTCTTTGAATCTTCTTTATCATGCTAAGAGGAGCAGGAAAAAGCAAAAAATTTCAGAATTGCACCTTGCAATGCGGAGAAATTACTGTTTGTGCATTTACAATATTCATTGATTTTTGCCATTGAAAAACGTCCAGAAATGATTGAAGCTACTGACTGAATGAAAGGAGCTGGCATCTCACTCTCTTTGAATCTTCTTTATCATGCTAAGAGGAGCAGGAAAAAGCAAAAAATTTCAGAATTGCACCTTGCAATGCGGAGAAATTACTGTTTGTGCATTTACAATATTCATTGATTTTTGCCATTGAAAAACATCATGTTATTCATATACCAGGAATGTTTGAAGCTACTGACTGAATGAAAGGAGCTGGCATCTCACTCTCTTTGAATCTTCTTTATCATGCTAAGAGGAGCAGGAAAAAGCAAAAAATTTCAGAATTGCACCTTGCAATGCGGAGAAATTACTGTTTGTGCATTTACAATATTCATTGATTTTTGCCATTGAAAAACGTCCAGAAATGATTGAAGCTACTGACTGAATGAAAGGAGCTGGTATCTCACTCTCTTTGAATCTTCTTTATCATGCTAAGAGGAGCAGGAAAAAGCAAAAAATTTCAGAATTGCACCTTGCAATGCGGAGAAATTACTGTTTGTGCATTTACAATATTCATTGATTTTTGCCATTGAAAAACATCATGTTATTCATATACCAGAAATGTTTGAAGCTACTGACTGAATGAAAGGAGCTGGCATCTCACTCTCTTTGAATCTTCTTTATCATGCTAAGAGGAGCAGGAAAAAGCAAAAAATTTCAGAATTGCACCTTGCAATGCGGAGAAATTACTGTTTGTGCATTTACAATATTCATTGATTTTTGCCATTGAAAAACGTCCACAAATGATTGAAGCTACTGACTGAATGAAAGGAGCTGGCATCTCACTCTCTTTGAATCTTCTTTGTCATGCTAAGAGGAGCAGGAAAAAGCAAAAAATTTCAGAATTGCACCTTGCAATGCGGAGAAATTACTGTTTGTGCATTTACAATATTCATTGATTTTTGCCATTGAAAAACATCATGTTATTCATATACCATAAATGTTTGAAGCTACTGACTGAATGAAAGGAGCTGGCATCTCACTCTCTTTGAATCTTCTTTATCATGCTAAGAGGAGCAGGAAAAAGCAAAAAATTTCAGAATTGCACCTTGCAATGCGGAGAAATTACTGTTTGTGCATTTACAATATTCATTGATTTTTGCCATTGAAAAACATCATGTTATTCATATACCAGAAATGTTTGAAGCTACTGACTGAATGAAAGGAGCTGGCATCTCACTCTCTTTGAATCTTCTTTATCATGCTAAGAGGAGCAGGAAAAAGCAAAAAATTTCAGAATTGCACCTTGCAATGCGGAGAAATTACTGTTTGTGCATTTACAATATTCATTGATTTTTACCATTGAAAAACGTCCAGAAATGATTGAAGCTACTGACTGAATGAAAGTAGCTGGCATCTCACTCTCTTTGAATCTTCTTTATCATGCTAAGGGCGAGCAGGAAAAAGCAAAAAATTTCAGACTTGCACCTTGCAATGCGGAGAAATTACTGTTTGTGCATTTAGAATATTCATTGATTTTTGCCATTGAAAAACATCATGTTATTCATATACCAGAAATGTTTGAAGCTACTGACTGAATGAAAGGAGGTGGCATCTCACTCTCTTTGAATCTTCTTTATCATGCTAAGAGGAGCAGGAAAAAGCAAAAAATTTCAGAATTGCACCTTGCAATGCGGAGAAATTACTGTTTGTGCATTTACAATATTCATTGATTTTTGCCATTGAAAAACGTCCAGAAATGATTGAAGCTACTGACTGAATGAAAGGAGCTGGCATCTCACTCTCTTTGAATCTTCTTTATCATGCTAAGAGGAGCAGGAAAAAGCAAAAAATTTCAGAATTGCACCTTGCAATGCGGAGAAATTACTGTTTGTGCATTTACAATATTCATTGATTTTTGCCATTGAAAAACATCATGTTATTCATATACCAGAAATGATTGAAGCTACTGACTGAATGAAAGGAGCTGGCATCTCACTCTCTTTGAATCTTCTTTATCATGCTAAGAGGAGCAGGAAAAAGCAAAAAATTTCAGAATTGCACCTTGCAATGCGGAGAAATTACTGTTTGTGCATTTACAATATTCATTGATTTTTGCAATTGAAAAACGTCCAGAAATGATTGAAGCTACTGACTGAATGAAAGGAGCTGGCATCTCACTCTCTTTGAATCTTCTTTATCATGCTAAGAGTAGCAGGAAAAAGCAAAAAATTTCAGAATTGCACCTTGCAATGCGGAGAAATTACTGTTTGTGCATTTACAATATTCATTGATTTTTGCAATTGAAAAACATCATGTTATTCATATACCAGAAATGATTGAAGCTACTGACTGAATGAAAGGAGCTGGCATCTCACTCTCTTTGAATCTTCTTTATCATGCTAAGAGGAGCAGGAAAAAATAAAAAAATTTCAGAATTGCACCTTGCAATGCGGAGAAATTACTGTTTGTGCATTTACAATATTCAATGATTTTTGCCATTGAAAAACGTCCAGAAATGATTGAAGCTACTGACTGAATGAAAGGAGCTGACATCTCATTCTCTTTGAATCTTCTTTATCATGCTAAGAGGAGCAGGAAAAAGCAAAAAATTTCAGAATTGCACCTTGCAATGCGGAGAAATTACTGTTTGTGCATTTACAATATTCATTGATTTTTGCCATTGAAAAACGTCCAGAAATGATTGAAGCTACTGACTGAATGAAAGGAGCTGGCATCTCACTCTCTTTGAATCTTCTTTATCATGCTAAGAGGAGCAGGAAAAAGCAAAAAATTTCAGAATTGCACCTTGCAATGCGGAGAAATTACTGTTTGTGCATTTACAATATTCATTGATTTTTGCCATTGAAAAACATCATGTTATTCATATACCAGAAATGTTTGAAGCTACTGACTGAATGAAAGGAGCTGGCATCTCACTCTCTTTGAATCTTCTTTATCATGCTAAGAGGAGCAGGAAAAAGCAAAAAATTTCAGAATTGCACCTTGCAATGCGGAGAAATTACTGTTTGTGCATTTACAATATTCATTGATTTTTGCCATTGAAAAACATCATGTTATTCATATACCAGAAATGTTTGAAGCTACTGACTGAATGAAAGGAGCTGGCATCTCACTCTCTTTGAATCTTCTTTATCATGCTAAGAGGAGCAGGAAAAAGCAAAAAATTTCAGAATTGCACCTTGCAATGCGGAGAAATTACTGTTTGTGCATTTACAATATTCATTGATTTTTACCATTGAAAAACGTCCAGAAATGATTGAAGCTACTGACTGAATGAAAGTAGCTGGCATCTCACTCTCTTTGAATCTTCTTTATCATGCTAAGAGGAGCAGGAAAAAGCAAAAAATTTCAGACTTGCACCTTGCAATGCGGAGAAATTACTGTTTGTGCATTTACAATATTCATTGATTTTTGCCATTGAAAAACATCATGTTATTCATATACCAGAAATGTTTGAAGCTACTGACTGAATGAAAGGAGCTGGCATCTCACTCTCTTTGAATCTTCTTTATCATGCTAAGAGGAGCAGGAAAAAGCAAAAAATTTCAGAATTGCACCTTGCAATGCGGAGAAATTACTGTTTGTGCATTTACAATATTCATTGATTTTTGCCATTGAAAAACATCATGTTATTCATATACCAGAAATGTTTGAAGCTACTGACTGAATGAAAGGAGCTGGCATCTCACTCTCTTTGAATCTTCTTTATCATGCTAAGAGGAGCAGGAAAAAGCAAAAAATTTCAGAATTGCACCTTGCAATGCGGAGAAATTACTGTTTGTGCATTTACAATATTCATTGATTTTTGCCATTGAAAAACATCATGTTATTCATATACCAGAAATGTTTGAAGCTACTGACTGAATGAAAGGAGCTGGCATCTCACTCTCTTTGAATCTTCTTTATCATGCTAAGAGGAGCAGGAAAAAGCAAAAAATTTCAGAATTGCACCTTGCAATGCGGAGAAATTACTGTTTGTGCATTTACAATATTCATTGATTTTTACCATTGAAAAACGTCCAGAAATGATTGAAGCTACTGACTGAATGAAAGTAGCTGGCATCTCACTCTCTTTGAATCTTCTTTATCATGCTAAGAGGAGCAGGAAAAAGCAAAAAATTTCAGACTTGCACCTTGCAATGCGGAGAAATTACTGTTTGTGCATTTACAATATTCATTGATTTTTGCCATTGAAAAACATCATGTTATTCATATACCAGAAATGTTTGAAGCTACTGACTGAATGAAAGGAGCTGGCATCTCACTCTCTTTGAATCTTCTTTATCATGCTAAGAGGAGCAGGAAAAAGCAAAAAATTTCAGAATTGCACCTTGCAATGCGGAGAAATTACTGTTTGTGCATTTACAATATTCATTGATTTTTGCCATTGAAAAACGTCCAGAAATGATTGAAGCTACTGACTGAATGAAAGGAGCTGGCATCTCACTCTCTTTGAATCTTCTTTATCATGCTAAGAGGAGCAGGAAAAAGCAAAAAATTTCAGAATTGCACCTTGCAATGCGGAGAAATTGCTGTTTGTGCATTTACAAAATTCATTGATTTTTGCCATTGAAAAACATCATGTTATTCATATACCAGAAATGATTGAAGCTACTGACTGAATGAAAGGAGCTGGCATCTCACTCTCTTTGAATCTTCTTTATCATGCTAAGAGGAGCAGGAAAAAGCAAAAAAATTCAGAATTGCACCTTGCAATGCGGAGAAATTACTGTTTGTGCATTTACAATATTCATTGATTTTTGCCATTGAAAAACATCATGTTATTCATATACCAGAAATGTTTGAAGCTACTGACTGAATGAAAGGAGCTGGCATCTCACTCTCTTTGAATCTTCTTTATCATGCTAAGAGGAGCAGGAAAAAGCAAAAAATTTCAGAATTGCACCTTGCAATGCGGAGAAATTACTGTTTGTGCATTTACAATATTCATTGATTTTTGCCATTGAAAAACATCATGTTATTCATATACCAGAAATGATTGAAGCTACTGACTGAATGAAAGTAGCTGGCATCTCACTCTCTTTGAATCTTCTTTATCATGCTAAGAGGAGCAGGAAAAAGCAAAAAATTTCAGAATTGCACCTTGCAATGCGGAGAAATTACTGTTTGTGCATTTACAATATTCATTGATTTTTGCAATTGAAAAACGTCCAGAAATGTTTGAAGCTACTGACTGAATGAAAGGAGCTGGCATCTCACTCTCTTTGAATCTTCTTTATCATGCTAAGAGGAGCAGGAAAAAGCAAAAAATTTCAGAATTGCACCTTGCAATGCGGAGAAATTACTGTTTGTGCATTTACAATATTCATTGATTTTTGCCATTGAAAAACATCATGTTATTCATATACCAGAAATGTTTGAAGCTACTGACTGAATGAAAGGAGCTGGCATCTCACTCTCTTTGAATCTTCTTTATCATGCTAAGAGGAGCAGGAAAAAGCAAAAAATTTCAGAATTGCACCTTGCAATGCGGAGAAATTACTGTTTGTGCATTTACAATATTCATTGATTTTTGCCATTGAAAAACGTCCAGAAATGATTGAAGCTACTGACTGATTGAAAGGAGCTGGCATCTCACTCTCTTTGAATCTTCTTTATCATGCTAAGAGGAGCAGGAAAAAGCAAAAAATTTCAGAATTGCACCTTGCAATGCGGAGAAATTACTGTTTGTGCATTTACAATATTCATTGATTTTTGCCATTGAAAAACATCATGTTATTCATATACCAGAAATGTTTGAAGCTACTGACTGAATGAAAGGAGCTGGCATCTCACTCTCTTTGAATCTTCTTTATCATGCTAAGAGGAGCAGGAAAAAGCAAAAAATTTCAGAATTGCACCTTGCAATGCGGAGAAATTACTGTTTGTGCATTTACAATATTCATTGATTTTTGCCATTGAAAAACGTCCAGAAATGATTGAAGCTACTGACTGAATGAAAGGAGCTGGCATCTCACTCTCTTTGAATCTTCTTTATCATGCTAAGAGGAGCAGGAAAAAGCAAAAAATTTCAGAATTGCACCTTGCAATGCGGAGAAATTACTGTTTGTGCATTTACAATATTCATTGATTTTTGCCATTGAAAAACATCATGTTATTCATATACCAGAAATGTTTGAAGCTACTGACTGAATGAAAGGAGCTGGCATCTCACTCTCTTTGAATCTTCTTTATCATGCTAAGAGGAGCAGGAAAAAGCAAAAAATTTCAGAATTGCACCTTGCAATGCGGAGAAATTACTGTTTGTGCATTTACAATATTCATTGATTTTTGCCATTGAAAAACATCATGTTATTCATATACCAGAAATGTTTGAAGCTACTGACTGAATGAAAGGAGCTGGCATCTCACTCTCTTTGAATCTTCTTTATCATGCTAAGAGGAGCAGGAAAAAGCAAAAAATTTCAGAATTGCACCTTGCAATGCGGAGAAATTACTGTTTGTGCATTTACAATATTCATTGATTTTTACCATTGAAAAACGTCCAGAAATGATTGAAGCTACTGACTGAATGAAAGTAGCTGGCATCTCACTCTCTTTGAATCTTCTTTATCATGCTAAGAGGAGCAGGAAAAAGCAAAAAATTTCAGACTTGCACCTTGCAATGCGGAGAAATTACTGTTTGTGCATTTACAATATTCATTGATTTTTGCCATTGAAAAACATCATGTTATTCATATACCAGAAATGTTTGAAGCTACTGACTGAATGAAAGGAGCTGGCATCTCACTCTCTTTGAATCTTCTTTATCATGCTAAGAGGAGCAGGAAAAAGCAAAAAATTTCAGAATTGCACCTTGCAATGCGGAGAAATTACTGTTTGTGCATTTACAATATTCATTGATTTTTGCCATTGAAAAACGTCCAGAAATGATTGAAGCTACTGACTGAATGAAAGGAGCTGGCATCTCACTCTCTTTGAATCTTCTTTATCATGCTAAGAGGAGCAGGAAAAAGCAAAAAATTTCAGAATTGCACCTTGCAATGCGGAGAAATTACAGTTTGTGCATTTACAATATTCATTGATTTTTGCCATTGAAAAACGTCCAGAAATGATTGAAGCTACTGACTGAATGAAAGGAGCTGGCATCTCACTCTCTTTGAATCTTCTTTATCATGCTAAGAGGAGCAGGAAAAAGCAAAAAATTTCAGAATTGCACCTTGCAATGCGGAGAAATTACTGTTTGTGCATTTACAATATTCATTGATTTTTGCCATTGAAAAACGTCCAGAAATGATTGAAGCTACTGACTGAATGAAAGGAGCTGGCATCTCACTCTCTTTGAATCTTCTTTATCATGCTAAGAGGAGCAGGAAAAAGCAAAAAATTTCAGAATTGCACCTTGCAATGCGGAGAAATTACTGTTTGTGCATTTACAATATTCATTGATTTTTGCCATTGAAAAACATGTTATTCATATACCAGAAATGTTTGAAGCTACTGACTGAATGAAAGGAGCTGGCACCTCACTCTCTTTGAATCTTCTTTATCATGATAAGAGGAGCAGGAAAAAGCAAAAAATTTCAGAATTGCACCTTGCAATGCAGAGAAATTACTGTTTGTGCATTTACAATATTCATTGATTTTTGCCATTGAAAAACGTCCAGAAATGATTGAACCTAGTGACTGAATGAAAGGAGCTGGCATCTCACTCTCTTTGAATCTTCTTTATCATGCTAAGAGGAGCAGGAAAAAGCAAAAAATTTCAGAATTGCACCTTGCAATGCGGAGAAATTACTGTTTGTGCATTTACAATATTCATTGATTTTTGCCATTGAAAAACGTCCAGAAATGATTGAAGCTACTGACTGAATGAAAGGAGCTGGCATCTCACTCTCTTTGAATCTTCTTTATCATGCTAAGAGGAGCAGGAAAAAGCAAAAAATTTCAGAATTGCGCCTTGCAATGCGGAGAAATTACTGTTTGTGCATTTACAAAATTCATTGATTTTTGCCATTGAAAAACATCATGTTATTCATTTACCAGAAATGATTGAAGCTACTGACTGAATGAAAGGAGCTGGCATCTCACTCTCTTTGAATCTTCTTTATCATGCTAAGAGGAGCAGGAAAAAGCAAAAATTTCAGAATTGCACCTTGCAATGCGGAGAAATTACTGTTTGTGCATTTACAATATTCATTGATTTTTGCCATTGAAAAACGTCCAGAAATGATTGAAGCTACTGACTGAATGAAAGGAGCTGGCATCTCACTCTCTTTGAATCTTCTTTATCATACTAAGAGGAGCAGGAAAAAGCAAAAAATTTCAGAATTGCACCTTGCAATGCGGAGAAATTACTGTTTGTGCATTTACAATATTCATTGATTTTTGCCATTGAAAAACATCATGTTATTCATATACCAGAAATGTTTGAAGCTACTGACTGAATGAAAGGAGCTGGCATCTCACTCTCTTTGAATCTTCTTTATCATGCTAAGAGGAGCAGGAAAAAGCAAAAAATTTCAGAATTGCACCTTGCAATGCGGAGAAATTACTGTTTGTGCATTTACAATATTCATTGATTTTTGCCATTGAAAAACGTCCAGAAATGATTGAAGCTACTGACTGAATGAAAGGAGCTGGCATCTCACTCTCTTTGAATCTTCTTTATCATGCTAAGAGGAGCAGGAAAAAGCAAAAAATTTCAGAATTGCACCTTGCAATGCGGAGAAATTACTGTTTGTGCATTTACAATATTCATTGATTTTTGCCATTGAAAAACATCATGTTATTCATATACCAGAAATGTTTGAAGCTACTGACTGAATGAAAGGAGCTGGCATCTCACTCTCTTTGAATCTTCTTTATCATGCTAAGAGGAGCAGGAAAAAGCAAAAAATTTCAGAATTGCACCTTGCAATGCGGAGAAATTACTGTTTGTGCATTTACAATATTCATTGATTTTTGCCATTGAAAAACGTCCAGAAATGATTGAAGCTACTGACTGAATGAAAGGAGCTGGCATCTCACTCTCTTTGAATCTTCTTTATCATGCTAAGAGGAGCAGGAAAAAGCAAAAAATTTCAGAATTGCACCTTGCAATGCGGAGAAATTACTGTTTGTGCATTTACAATATTCATTGATTTTTGCCATTGAAAAACATCATGTTATTCATATACCAGAAATGTTTGAAGCTACTGACTGAATGAAAGGAGCTGGCATCTCACTCTCTTTGAATCTTCTTTATCATGCTAAGAGGAGCAGGAAAAAGCAAAAAATTTCAGAATTGCACCTTGCAATGCGGAGAAATTACTGTTTGTGCATTTACAATATTCATTGATTTTTGCCATTGAAAAACATCATGTTATTCATATACCAGAAATGTTTGAAGCTACTGACTGAATGAAAGGAGCTGGCATCTCACTCTCTTTGAATCTTCTTTATCATGCTAAGAGGAGCAGGAAAAAGCAAAAAATTTCAGAATTGCACCTTGCAATGCGGAGAAATTACTGTTTGTGCATTTACAATATTCATTGATTTTTACCATTGAAAAACGTCCAGAAATGATTGAAGCTACTGACTGAATGAAAGTAGCTGGCATCTCACTCTCTTTGAATCTTCTTTATCATGCTAAGAGGAGCAGGAAAAAGCAAAAAATTTCAGACTTGCACCTTGCAATGCGGAGAAATTACTGTTTGTGCATTTACAATATTCATTGATTTTTGCCATTGAAAAACATCATGTTATTCATATACCAGAAATGTTTGAAGCTACTGACTGAATGAAAGGAGCTGGCATCTCACTCTCTTTGAATCTTCTTTATCATGCTAAGAGGAGCAGGAAAAAGCAAAAAATTTCAGAATTGCACCTTGCAATGCGGAGAAATTACTGTTTGTGCATTTACAATATTCATTGATTTTTGCCATTGAAAAACGTCCAGAAATGATTGAAGCTACTGACTGAATGAAAGGAGCTGGCATCTCACTCTCTTTGAATCTTCTTTATCATGCTAAGAGGAGCAGGAAAAAGCAAAAAATTTCAGAATTGCACCTTGCAATGCGGAGAAATTACAGTTTGTGCATTTACAATATTCATTGATTTTTGCCATTGAAAAACGTCCAGAAATGATTGAAGCTACTGACTGAATGAAAGGAGCTGGCATCTCACTCTCTTTGAATCTTCTTTATCATGCTAAGAGGAGCAGGAAAAAGCAAAAAATTTCAGAATTGCACCTTGCAATGCGGAGAAATTACTGTTTGTGCATTTACAATATTCATTGATTTTTGCCATTGAAAAACGTCCAGAAATGATTGAAGCTACTGACTGAATGAAAGGAGCTGGCATCTCACTCTCTTTGAATCTTCTTTATCATGCTAAGAGGAGCAGGAAAAAGCAAAAAATTTCAGAATTGCACCTTGCAATGCGGAGAAATTACTGTTTGTGCATTTACAATATTCATTGATTTTTGCCATTGAAAAACATGTTATTCATATACCAGAAATGTTTGAAGCTACTGACTGAATGAAAGGAGCTGGCACCTCACTCTCTTTGAATCTTCTTTATCATGATAAGAGGAGCAGGAAAAAGCAAAAAATTTCAGAATTGCACCTTGCAATGCAGAGAAATTACTGTTTGTGCATTTACAATATTCATTGATTTTTGCCATTGAAAAACGTCCAGAAATGATTGAACCTAGTGACTGAATGAAAGGAGCTGGCATCTCACTCTCTTTGAATCTTCTTTATCATGCTAAGAGGAGCAGGAAAAAGCAAAAAATTTCAGAATTGCACCTTGCAATGCGGAGAAATTACTGTTTGTGCATTTACAATATTCATTGATTTTTGCCATTGAAAAACGTCCAGAAATGATTGAAGCTACTGACTGAATGAAAGGAGCAGGCATCTCACTCTCTTTGAATCTTCTTTATCATGCTAAGAGGAGCAGGAAAAAGCAAAAAATTTCAGAATTGCGCCTTGCAATGCGGAGAAATTACTGTTTGTGCATTTACAAAATTCATTGATTTTTGCCATTGAAAAACATCATGTTATTCATTTACCAGAAATGATTGAAGCTACTGACTGAATGAAAGGAGCTGGCATCTCACTCTCTTTGAATCTTCTTTATCATGCTAAGAGGAGCAGGAAAAAGCAAAAATTTCAGAATTGCACCTTGCAATGCGGAGAAATTACTGTTTGTGCATTTACAATATTCATTGATTTTTGCCATTGAAAAACGTCCAGAAATGATTGAAGCTACTGACTGAATGAAAGGAGCTGGCATCTCACTCTCTTTGAATCTTCTTTATCATACTAAGAGGAGCAGGAAAAAGCAAAAAATTTCAGAATTGCACCTTGCAATGCGGAGAAATTACTGTTTGTGCATTTACAATATTCATTGATTTTTGCCATTGAAAAACATCATGTTATTCATATACCAGAAATGTTTGAAGCTACTGACTGAATGAAAGGAGCTGGCATCTCACTCTCTTTGAATCTTCGTTATCATGCTAAGAGGAGCAGGAAAAAGCAAAAAATTTCAGAATTGCACCTTGCAATGCGGAGAAATTACTGTTTGTGCATTTACAATATTCATTGATTTTTGCCATTGAAAAACATCATGTTATTCATATACCAGAAATGTTTGAAGCTACTGACTGAATGAAAGGAGCTGGCATCTCACTCTCTTTGAATCTTCTTTATCATGCTAAGAGGAGCAGGAAAAAGCAAAAAATTTCAGAATTGCACCTTGCAATGCGGAGAAATTACTGTTTGTGCATTTACAATATTCATTGATTTTTACCATTGAAAAACGTCCAGAAATGATTGAAGCTACTGACTGAATGAAAGTAGCTGGCATCTCACTCTCTTTGAATCTTCTTTATCATGCTAAGAGGAGCAGGAAAAAGCAAAAAATTTCAGACTTGCACCTTGCAATGCGGAGAAATTACTGTTTGTGCATTTACAATATTCATTGATTTTTGCCATTGAAAAACATCATGTTATTCATATACCAGAAATGTTTGAAGCTACTGACTGAATGAAAGGAGCTGGCATCTCACTCTCTTTGAATCTTCTTTATCATGCTAAGAGGAGCAGGAAAAAGCAAAAAATTTCAGAATTGCACCTTGCAATGCGGAGAAATTACTGTTTGTGCATTTACAATATTCATTGATTTTTGCCATTGAAAAACGTCCAGAAATGATTGAAGCTACTGACTGAATGAAAGGAGCTGGCATCTCACTCTCTTTGAATCTTCTTTATCATGGTAAGAGGAGCAGGAAAAAGCAAAAAATTTCAGAATTGCACCTTGCAATGCGGAGAAATTACAGTTTGTGCATTTACAATATTCATTGATTTTTGCCATTGAAAAACGTCCAGAAATGATTGAAGCTACTGACTGAATGAAAGGAGCTGGCATCTCACTCTCTTTGAATCTTCTTTATCATGCTAAGAGGAGCAGGAAAAAGCAAAAAATTTCAGAATTGCACCTTGCAATGCGGAGAAATTACTGTTTGTGCATTTACAATATTCATTGATTTTTGCCATTGAAAAACGTCCAGAAATGATTGAAGCTACTGACTGAATGAAAGGAGCTGGCATCTCACTCTCTTTGAATCTTCTTTATCATGCTAAGAGGAGCAGGAAAAAGCAAAAAATTTCAGAATTGCACCTTGCAATGCGGAGAAATTACTGTTTGTGCATTTACAATATTCATTGATTTTTGCCATTGAAAAACATGTTATTCATATACCAGAAATGTTTGAAGCTACTGACTGAATGAAAGGAGCTGGCACCTCACTCTCTTTGAATCTTCTTTATCATGATAAGAGGAGCAGGAAAAAGCAAAAAATTTCAGAATTGCACCTTGCAATGCGGAGAAATTACTGTTTGTGCATTTACAATATTCATTGATTTTTGCCATTGAAAAACGTCCAGAAATGATTGAACCTAGTGACTGAATGAAAGGAGCTGGCATCTCACTCTCTTTGAATCTTCTTTATCATGCTAAGAGGAGCAGGAAAAAGCAAAAAATTTCAGAATTGCACCTTGCAATGCGGAGAAATTACTGTTTGTGCATTTACAATATTCATTGATTTTTGCCATTGAAAAACGTCCAGAAATGATTGAAGCTACTGACTGAATGAAAGGAGCTGGCATCTCACTCTCTTTGAATCTTCTTTATCATGCTAAGAGGAGCAGGAAAAAGCAAAAAATTTCAGAATTGCGCCTTGCAGTGCGGAGAAATTACTGTTTGTGCATTTACAAAATTCATTGATTTTTGCCATTGAAAAACATCATGTTATTCATATACCAGAAATGATTGAAGCTACTGACTGAATGAAAGGAGCTGGCATCTCACTCTCTTTGAATCTTCTTTATCATGCTAAGAGGAGCAGGAAAAAGCAAAAAATTTCAGAATTGCACCTTGCAATGCGGAGAAATTACTGTTTGTGCATTTACAATATTCATTGATTTTTGCAATTGAAAAACGTCCAGAAATGTTTGAAGCTACTGACTGAATGAAAGGAGCTGGCATCTCACTCTCTTTGAATCTTCTTTATCATGCTAAGAGGAGCAGGAAAAAGCAAAAAATTTCAGAATTGCACCTTGCAATGCGGAGAAATTACTGTTTGTGCATTTACAATATTCATTGATTTTTGCCATTGAAAAACATCATGTTATTCATATACCAGAAATGTTTGAAGCTACTGACTGAATGAAAGGAGCTGGCATCTCACTCTCTTTGAATCTTCTTTATCATGCTAAGAGGAGCAGGAAAAAGCAAAAAATTTCAGAATTGCACCTTGCAATGCGGAGAAATTACTGTTTGTGCATTTACAATATTCATTGATTTTTGCCATTGAAAAACGTCCAGAAATGATTGAAGCTACTGACTGAATGAAAGGAGCTGGCATCTCACTCTCTTTGAATCTTCTTTATCATGCTAAGAGGAGCAGGAAAAAGCAAAAAATTTCAGAATTGCACCTTGCAATGCGGAGAAATTACTGTTTGTGCATTTACAATATTCATTGATTTTTGCCATTGAAAAACATCATGTTATTCATATACCAGAAATGTTTGAAGCTACTGACTGAATGAAAGGAGCTGGCATCTCACTCTCTTTGAATCTTCTTTATCATGCTAAGAGGAGCAGGAAAAAGCAAAAAATTTCAGAATTGCACCTTGCAATGCGGAGAAATTACTGTTTGTGCATTTACAATATTCATTGATTTTTGCCATTGAAAAACGTCCAGAAATGATTGAAGCTACTGACTGAATGAAAGGAGCTGGCATCTCACTCTCTTTGAATCTTCTTTATCATGCTAAGAGGAGCAGGAAAAAGCAAAAAATTTCAGAATTGCACCTTGCAATGCGGAGAAATTACTGTTTGTGCATTTACAATATTCATTGATTTTTGCCATTGAAAAACATCATGTTATTCATATACCAGAAATGTTTGAAGCTACTGACTGAATGAAAGGAGCTGGCATCTCACTCTCTTTGAATCTTCTTTATCATGCTAAGAGGAGCAGGAAAAAGCAAAAAATTTCAGAATTGCACCTTGCAATGCGGAGAAATTACTGTTTGTGCATTTACAATATTCATTGATTTTTGCCATTGAAAAACATCATGTTATTCATATACCAGAAATGTTTGAAGCTACTGACTGAATGAAAGGAGCTGGCATCTCACTCTCTTTGAATCTTCTTTATCATGCTAAGAGGAGCAGGAAAAAGCAAAAAATTTCAGAATTGCACCTTGCAATGCGGAGAAATTACTGTTTGTGCATTTACAATATTCATTGATTTTTACCATTGAAAAACGTCCAGAAATGATTGAAGCTACTGACTGAATGAAAGTAGCTGGCATCTCACTCTCTTTGAATCTTCTTTATCATGCTAAGAGAAGCAGGAAAAAGCAAAAAAATTCAGACTTGCACCTTGCAATGCGGAGAAATTACTGTTTGTGCATTTACAATATTCATTGATTTTTGCCATTGAAAAACATCATGTTATTCATATACCAGAAATGTTTGAAGCTACTGACTGAATGAAAGGAGCTGGCATCTCACTCTCTTTGAATCTTCTTTATCATGCTAAGAGGAGCAGGAAAAAGCAAAAAATTTCAGAATTGCACCTTGCAATGCGGAGAAATTACTGTTTGTGCATTTACAATATTCATTGATTTTTGCCATTGAAAAACGTCCAGAAATGATTGAAGCTACTGACTGAATGAAAGGAGCTGGCATCTCACTCTCTTTGAATCTTCTTTATCATGCTAAGAGGAGCAGGAAAAAGCAAAAAATTTCAGAATTGCACCTTGCAATGCGGAGAAATTACAGTTTGTGCATTTACAATATTCATTGATTTTTGCCATTGAAAAACGTCCAGAAATGATTGAAGCTACTGACTGAATGAAAGGAGCTGGCATCTCACTCTCTTTGAATCTTCTTTATCATGCTAAGAGGAGCAGGAAAAAGCAAAAAATTTCAGAATTGCACCTTGCAATGCGGAGAAATTACTGTTTGTGCATTTACAATATTCATTGATTTTTGCCATTGAAAAACGTCCAGAAATGATTGAAGCTACTGACTGAATGAAAGGAGCTGGCATCTCACTCTCTTTGAATCTTCTTTATCATGCTAAGAGGAGCAGGAAAAAGCAAAAAATTTCAGAATTGCACCTTGCAATGCGGAGAAATTACTGTTTGTGCATTTACAATATTCATTGATTTTTGCCATTGAAAAACATGTTATTCATATACCAGAAATGTTTGAAGCTACTGACTGAATGAAAGGAGCTGGCACCTCACTCTCTTTGAATCTTCTTTATCATGATAAGAGGAGCAGGAAAAAGCAAAAAATTTCAGAATTGCACCTTGCAATGCAGAGAAATTACTGTTTGTGCATTTACAATATTCATTGATTTTTGCCATTGAAAAACGTCCAGAAATGATTGAACCTAGTGACTGAATGAAAGGAGCTGGCATCTCACTCTCTTTGAATCTTCTTTATCATGCTAAGAGGAGCAGGAAAAAGCAAAAAATTTCAGAATTGCACCTTGCAATGCGGAGAAATTACTGTTTGTG
The DNA here is from genome assembly GCF_046119375.1 of Phyllobates terribilis. NCBI lineage: Eukaryota > Metazoa > Chordata > Amphibia > Anura > Dendrobatidae > Phyllobates > Phyllobates terribilis. The sequence continues at coordinate 696,512 of NW_027363306.1, forward strand.
CATTTACAATATTCATTGATTTTTGCCATTGAAAAACGTCCAGAAATGATTGAAGCTACTGACTGAATGAAAGGAGCTGGCATCTCACTCTCTTTGAATCTTCTTTATCATGCTAAGAGGAGCAGGAAAAAGCAAAAAATTTCAGAATTGCGCCTTGCAATGCGGAGAAATTACTGTTTGTGCATTTACAAAATTCATTGATTTTTGCCATTGAAAAACATCATGTTATTCATTTACCAGAAATGATTGAAGCTACTGACTGAATGAAAGGAGCTGGCATCTCACTCTCTTTGAATCTTCTTTATCATGCTAAGAGGAGCAGGAAAAAGCAAAAATTTCAGAATTGCACCTTGCAATGCGGAGAAATTACTGTTTGTGCATTTACAATATTCATTGATTTTTGCCATTGAAAAACGTCCAGAAATGATTGAAGCTACTGACTGAATGAAAGGAGCTGGCATCTCACTCTCTTTGAATCTTCTTTATCATACTAAGAGGAGCAGGAAAAAGCAAAAAATTTAAGAATTGCACCTTGCAATGCGGAGAAATTACTGTTTGTGCATTTACAATATTCATTGATTTTTGCCATTGAAAAACATCATGTTATTCATATACCAGAAATGTTTGAAGCTACTGACTGAATGAAAGGAGCTGGCATCTCACTCTCTTTGAATCTTCTTTATCATGCTAAGAGGAGCAGGAAAAAGCAAAAAATTTCAGAATTGCACCTTGCAATGCGGAGAAATTACTGTTTGTGCATTTACAATATTCATTGATTTTTGCCATTGAAAAACATCATGTTATTCATATACCAGAAATGTTTGAAGCTACTGACTGAATGAAAGGAGCTGGCATCTCACTCTCTTTGAATCTTCTTTATCATGCTAAGAGGAGCAGGAAAAAGCAAAATATTTCAGAATTGCACCTTGCAATGCGGAGAAATTACTGTTTGTGCATTTACAATATTCATTGATTTTTACCATTGAAAAACGTCCAGAAATGATTGAAGCTACTGACTGAATGAAAGTAGCTGGCATCTCACTCTCTTTGAATCTTCTTTATCATGCTAAGAGGAGCAGGAAAAAGCAAAAAATTTCAGACTTGCACCTTGCAATGCGGAGAAATTACTGTTTGTGCATTTACAATATTCATTGATTTTTGCCATTGAAAAACATCATGTTATTCATATACCAGAAATGTTTGAAGCTACTGACTGAATGAAAGGAGCTGGCATCTCACTCTCTTTGAATCTTCTTTATCATGCTAAGAGGAGCAGGAAAAAGCAAAAAATTTCAGAATTGCACCTTGCAATGCGGAGAAATTACTGTTTGTGCATTTACAATATTCATTGATTTTTGCCATTGAAAAACGTCCAGAAATGATTGAAGCTACTGACTGAATGAAAGGAGCTGGCATCTCACTCTCTTTGAATCTTCTTTATCATGCTAAGAGGAGCAGGAAAAAGCAAAAAATTTCAGAATTGCACCTTGCAATGCGGAGAAATTACAGTTTGTGCATTTACAATATTCATTGATTTTTGCCATTGAAAAACGTCCAGAAATGATTGAAGCTACTGACTGAATGAAAGGAGCTGGCATCTCACTCTCTTTGAATCTTCTTTATCATGCTAAGAGGAGCAGGAAAAAGCAAAAAATTTCAGAATTGCACCTTGCAATGCGGAGAAATTACTGTTTGTGCATTTACAATATTCATTGATTTTTGCCATTGAAAAACGTCCAGAAATGATTGAAGCTACTGACTGAATGAAAGGAGCTGGCATCTCACTCTCTTTGAATCTTCTTTATCATGCTAAGAGGAGCAGGAAAAAGCAAAAAATTTCAGAATTGCACCTTGCAATGCGGAGAAATTACTGTTTGTGCATTTACAATATTCATTGATTTTTGCCATTGAAAAACATGTTATTCATATACCAGAAATGTTTGAAGCTACTGACTGAATGAAAGGAGCTGGCACCTCACTCTCTTTGAATCTTCTTTATCATGATAAGAGGAGCAGGAAAAAGCAAAAAATTTCAGAATTGCACCTTGTAATGCGGAGAAATTACTGTTTGTGCATTTACAATATTCATTGATTTTTGCCATTGAAAAACGTCCAGAAATGATTGAACCTAGTGACTGAATGAAAGGAGCTGGCATCTCACTCTCTTTGAATCTTCTTTATCATGCTAAGAGGAGCAGGAAAAAGCAAAAAATTTCAGAATTGCACCTTGCAATGCGGAGAAATTACTGTTTGTGCATTTACAATATTCATTGATTTTTGCCATTGAAAAACGTCCAGAAATGATTGAAGCTACTGACTGAATGAAAGGAGCTGGCATCTCACTCTCTTTGAATCTTCTTTATCATGCTAAGAGGAGCAGGAAAAAGCAAAAAATTTCAGAATTGCGCCTTGCAATGCGGAGAAATTACTGTTTGTGCATTTACAAAATTCATTGATTTTTGCCATTGAAAAACATCATGTTATTCATTTACCAGAAATGATTGAAGCTACTGACTGAATGAAAGGAGCTGGCATCTCACTCTCTTTGAATCTTCTTTATCATGCTAAGAGGAGCAGGAAAAAGCAAAAAATTTCAGAATTGCACCTTGCAATGCGGAGAAATTACTGTTTGTGCATTTACAATATTCATTGATTTTTGCCATTGAAAAACATCCAGAAATGATTGAAGCTACTGACTGAATGAAAGGAGCTGGCATCTCACTCTCTTTGAATCTTCTTTATCATGCTAAGAGGAGCAGGAAAAAGCAAAAAATTTCAGAATTGCACCTTGCAATGCGGAGAAATTACTGTTTGTGCATTTACAATATTCATTGATTTTTGCCATTGAAAAACATCATGTTATTCATATACCAGAAATGATTGAAGCTACTGACTGAATGAAAGGAGCTGGCATCTCACTCTCTTTGAATCTTCTTTACCATGCTAAGAGGAGCAGGAAAAAGTAAAAAATTTCAGAATTGCACCTTGCAATGCGGAGAAATTACTGTTTGTGCATTTACAATATTCAATGATTTTTGCCATTGAAAAACGTCCAGAAATGATTGAAGCTACTGACTGAACGAAAGGAGCTGGCATCTCACTCTCTTTGAATCTTCTTTATAATGCAAAGAGGAGCAGGAAAAAGCAAAATATTTCAGAATTGCACCTTGCAATGCGGAGAAATTACTGTTTGTGCATTTACAATATTCATTGCTTTTTGCCATTGAAAAACATCATGTTATTCATATACCAGAAATGTTTGAAGCTACTGACTGAATGAAAGGAGCTGGCATCTCACTCTCTTTGAATCTTCTTTATCATGCTAAGAGGAGCAGGAAAAAGCAAAAAATTTCAGAATTGCACCTTGCAATGCGGAGAAATTACTGTTTGTGCATTTGCAATATTCATTGATTTTTGCCATTGAAAAACGTCCAGAAATGATTGAAGCTACTGACTGAATGAAAGGAGCTGGCATCTCACTCTCTTTGAATCTTGTTTATCATGCTAAGAGGAGCAGGAAAAAGCAAAAAATTTCAGAATTGCACCTTGCAATGCGGAGAAATTACTGTTTGTGCATTTACAAAATTCATTGATTTTTGCTATTGAAAAACATCATGTTATTCATATACCAGAAATGTTTGAAGCTACTGACTGAATGAAAGGAGCTGGCATCTCACTCTCTTTGAATCTTCTTTATCATGCTAAGAGGAGCAGGAAAAAGCAAAAAATTTCAGAATTGCACCTTGCAATGCGGAGAAATTACTGTTTGTGCATTTACAATATTCATTGATTTTTGCCATTGAAAAACGTCCAGAAATGATTGAAGCTACTGACTGAATGAAAGGAGCTGGCATCTCACTCTCTTTGAATCTTCTTTATCATGCTAAGAGGAGCAGGAAAAAGCAAAAAATTTCAGAATTGCACCTTGCAATGCGGAGAAATTACTGTTTGTGCATTTACAATATTCATTGATTTTTGCCATTGAAAAACGTCCAGAAATGATTGAAGCTACTGACTGAATGAAAGGAGCTGGCATCTCACTCTCTTTGAATCTTCTTTATCATGCTAAGAGGAGCAGGAAAAAGCAAAAAATTTCAGAATTGCACCTTGCAATGCGGAGAAATTACTGTTTGTGCATTTACAATATTCATTGATTTTTGCCATTGAAAAACATCATGTTATTCATATACCAGAAATGTTTGAAGCTACTGACTGAATGAAAGGAGCTGGCATCTCACTCTCTTTGAATCTTCTTTATCATGCTAAGAGGAGCAGGAAAAAGCAAAAAATTTCAGAATTGCACCTTGCAATGCGGAGAAATTACTGTTTGTGCATTTACAATATTCATTGATTTTTGCCATTGAAAAACGTCCAGAAATGATTGAAGCTACTGACTGAATGAAAGGAGCTGGCATCTCACTCTCTTTGAATCTTCTTTATCATGCTAAGAGGAGCAGGAAAAAGCAAAAAATTTCAGAATTGCACCTTGCAATGCGGAGAAATTACTGTTTGTGCATTTACAATATTCATTGATTTTTGCCATTGAAAAACATAATGTTATTCATATACCAGAAATGTTTGAAGCTACTGACTGAATGAAAGGAGCTGGCATCTCACTCTCTTTGAATCTTCTTTATCATGCTAAGAGGAGCAGGAAAAAGCAAAAAATTTCAGAATTGCACCTTGCAATGCGGAGAAATTACTGTTTGTGCATTTACAATATTCATTGATTTTTGCCATTGAAAAACATCATGTTATTCATATACCAGAAATGTTTGAAGCTACTGACTGAATGAAAGGAGCTGGCATCTCACTCTCTTTGAATCTTCTTTATCATGCTAAGAGGAGCAGGAAAAACCAAAAAATTTCAGAATTGCACCTTGCAATGCGGAGAAATTACTGTTTGTGCATTTACAATATTTATTGATTTTTACCATTGAAAAACGTCCAGAAATGATTGAAGCTACTGACTGAATGAAAGTACCTGGCATCTCACTCTCTTTGAATCTTCTTTATCATGCTAAGAGGAGCAGGAAAAAGCAAAAAATTTCAGACTTGCACCTTGCAATGCGGAGAAATTACTGTTTGTGCATTTACAATATTCATTGATTTTTGCCATTGAAAAACATCATGTTATTCATATACCAGAAATGTTTGAAGCTACTGACTGAATGAAAGGAGCTGGCATCTCACTCTCTTTGAATCTTCTTTATCATGCTAAGAGGAGCAGGAAAAAGCAAAAAAATTCAGAATTGCACCTTGCAATGCGGAGAAATTACAGTTTGTGCATTTACAATATTCATTGATTTTTGCCATTGAAAAACGTCCAGAAATGATTGAAGCTACTGACTGAATGAAAGGAGCTGGCATCTCACTCTCTTTGAATCTTCTTTATCATGCTAAGAGGAGCAGGAAAAAGCAAAAAATTTCAGAATTGCACCTTGCAATGCGGAGAAATTACTGTTTGTGCATTTACAATATTCATTGATTTTTGCCATTGAAAAACGTCCAGAAATGATTGAAGCTACTGACTGAATGAAAGGAGCTGGCATCTCACTCTCTGAATCTTCTTTATCATGCTAAGAGGAGCAGGAAAAAGCAAAAAATTTCAGAATTGCACCTTGCAATGCGGAGAAATTACTGTTTGTGCATTTACAATATTCATTGATTTTTGCCATTGAAAAACATGTTATTCATATACCAGAAATGTTTGAAGCTACTGACTGAATGAAAGGAACTGGCACCTCACTCTCTTTGAATCTTCTTTATCATGCTAAGAGGAGCATGAAAAAGCAAAAAATTTCAGAATTGCACCTTGCAATGCGGAGAAATTACTGTTTGTGCATTTACAATATTCATTGATTTTTGCCATTGAAAAACATCATGTTATTCATATACCAGAAATGTTTGAAGCTACTGACTGAATGAAAGGAGCTGGCATCTCACTCTCTTTGAATCTTCTTTATCATGCTAAGAGGAGCAGGAAAAAGCAAAAAATTTCAGAATTGCACCTTGCAATGCGGAGAAATTGCTGTTTGTGCATTTACAATATTCATTGATTTTTGCCATTGAAAAACGTCCAGAAATGATTGAAGCTACTGACTGAATGAAAGGAGCTGGCATCTCACTCTCTTTGAATCTTCTTTATCATGCTAAGAGGAGCAGGAAAAAGCAAAAAATTTCAGAATTGCACCTTGCAATGCGGAGAAATTACTGTTTGTGCATTTACAATATTCATTGATTTTTGCCATTGAAAAACATCATGTTATTCATATACCAGAAATGTTTGAAGCTACTGACTGAATGAAAGGAGCTGGCATGTCACTCTCTTGGAATCTTCTTTATCATGCTAAGAGGAGCAGGAAAAACCAAAAAATTTCAGAATTGCACCTTGCAATGCGGAGAAATTACTGTTTGTGCATTTACAATATTCATTGATTTTTGCCATTGAAAAACGTCCAGAAATGATTGAAGCTACTGACTGAATGAAAGGAGCTGGCATCTCACTCTCTTTGAATCTTCTTTATCATGCTAAGAGGAGCAGGAAAAAGCAAAAAATTTCAGAATTGCACCTTGCAATGCGGAGAAATTACTGTTTTGTGCATTTACAATATTCATTGATTTTTGCCATTGAAAAACATCATGTTATTCATATACCAGAAATGTTTGAAGCTACTGACTGAATGAAAGGAGCTGGCATCTCACTCTCTTTGAATCTTCTTTATCATGCTAAGAGGAGCAGGAAAAAGCAAAAAATTTCAGAATTGCACCTTGCAATGCGGAGAAATTACTGTTTGTGCATTTACAATATTCATTGATTTTTGCCATTGAAAAACATCATGTTATTCATATACCAGAAATGTTTGAAGCTACTGACTGAATGAAAGGAGCTGGCATCTCACTCTCTTTGAATCTTCTTTATCATGCTAAGAGGAGCAGGAAAAAGCAAAAAATTTCAGAATTGCACCTTGCAATGCGGAGAAATTACTGTTTGTGCATTTACAATATTCATTGATTTTTACCATTGAAAAACGTCCAGAAATGATTGAAGCTACTGACTGAATGAAAGTAGCTGGCATCTCACTCTCTTTGAATCTTCTTTATCATGCTAAGAGGAGCAGGAAAAAGCAAAAAATTTCAGACTTGCACCTTGCAATGCGGAGAAATTACTGTTAGTGCATTTACAATATTCATTGATTTTTGCCATTGAAAAACATCATGTTATTCATATACCAGAAATGTTTGAAGCTACTGACTGAATGAAAGGAGCTGGCATCTCACTCTCTTTGAATCTTCTTTATCATGCTAAGAGGAGCAGGAAAAAGCAAAAAATTTCAGAATTGCACCTTGCAATGCGGAGAAATTACTGTTTGTGCATTTACAATATTCATTGATTTTTGCCATTGAAAAACGTCCAGAAATGATTGAAGCTACTGACTGAATGAAAGGAGCTGGCATCTCACTCTCTTTGAATCTTCTTTATCATGCTAAGAGGAGCAGGAAAAAGCAAAAAATTTCAGAATTGCACCTTGCAATGCGGAGAAATTACAGTTTGTGCATTTACAATATTCATTGATTTTTGCCATTGAAAAACGTCCAGAAATGATTGAAGCTACTGACTGAATGAAAGGAGCTGGCATCTCACTCTCTTTGAATCTTCTTTATCATGCTAAGAGGAGCAGGAAAAAGCAAAAAATTTCAGAATTGCACCTTGCAATGCGGAGAAATTACTGTTTGTGCATTTACAATATTCATTGATTTTTGCCATTGAAAAACGTCCAGAAATGATTGAAGCTACTGACTGAATGAAAGGAGCTGGCATCTCACTCTCTTTGAATCTTGTTTATCATGCTAAGAGGAGCAGGAAAAAGCAAAAAATTTCAGAATTGCACCTTGCAATGCGGAGAAATTACTGTTTGTGCATTTACAATATTCATTGATTTTTGCCATTGAAAAACATGTTATTCATATACCAGAAATGTTTGAAGCTACTGACTGAATGAAAGGAGCTGGCACCTCACTCTCTTTGAATCTTCTTTATCATGCTAAGAGGAGCAGGAAAAAGCAAAAAATTTCAGAATTGCACCTTGCAATGCGGAGAAATTACTGTTTGTTCATTTACAATATTCATTGATTTTTGCCATTGAAAAACGTCCAGAAATGATTGAAGCTACTGACTGAATGAAAGGAGCTGGCATCTCACTCTCTTTGAATCTTCTTTATCATGCTAAGAGGAGCAGGAAAAAGCAAAAAATTTCAGAATTGCACCTTGCAATGCGGAGAAATTACTGTTTGTGCATTTACAATATTCATTGATTTTTGCCATTGAAAAACGTCCAGAAATGATTGAAGCTACTGACTGAATGAAAGAGCTGGCATCTCACTCTCTTTGAATCTTCTTTATCATGCTAAGAGGAGCAGGAAAAAGCAAAAAATTTCAGAATTGCGCCTTGCAATGCGGAGAAATTACTGTTTGTGCATTTACATAATTCATTGATTTTTGCCATTGAAAAACATCATGTTATTTATTTACCAGAAATGATTGAAGCTACTGACTGAATGAAAGGAGCTGGCATCTCACTCTCTTTGAATCTTCTTTATCATGCTAAGAGGAGCAGGAAAAAGCAAAAAATTTCAGAATTGCACCTTGCAATGCGGAGAAATTACTGTTTGTGCATTTACAATATTCATTGATTTTTGCCATTGAAAAACGTCCAGAAATGATTGAAGCTACTGACTGAATGAAAGGAGCTGGCATCTCACTCTCTTTGAATCTTGTTTATCATGCTAAGAGGAGCAGGAAAAAGCAAAACATTTCAGAATTGCACCTTGCAATGCGGAGAAATTACTGTTTGTGCATTTACAATATTCATTGATTTTTGCCATTGAAAAACATCATTTTATTCATATACCAGAAATGATTGAAGCTACTGACTGAATGAAAGGAGCTGGCATCTCACTCTCTTTGAATCTTCTTTATCATGCTAAGACGAGCAGGAAAAAGTAAAAAATTTCAGAATTGCACCTTGCAATGCGGAGAAATTACTGTTTGTGCATTTACAATATTCATTGATTTTTGCCATTGAAAAACGTCCAGAAATGATTGAAGCTACTGACTGAATGAAAGGAGCTGGCATCTCACTCTCTTTGAATCTTCTTTATCATGCTAAGAGGAGCAGGAAAAAGCAAAAAATTTCAGAATTGCACCTTGCAATGCGGAGAAATTACTGTTTGTGCATTTACAATATTCATTGATTTTTGCCATTGAAAAACGTCCAGAAATGATTGAAGCTACTGACTGAATGAAAGGAGCTGGCATCTCACTCTCTTTGAATCTTCTTTATCATGCTAAGAGGAGCAGGAAAAAGCAAAAAATTTCAGAATTGCACCTTGCAATGCGGAGAAATTACTGTCTGTGCATTTACAATATTCATTGATTTTTGCCATTGAAAAACGTCCAGAAATGATTGAAGCTACTGACTGAATGAAAGGAGCTGGCATCTCACTCTCTTTGAATCTTCTTTATCATGCTAAGAGGAGCAGGAAAAAGCAAAAAATTTCAGAATTGCACCTTGCAATGCGGAGAAATTACTGTTTGTGCATTTACAATATTCATTGATTTTTGCCATTGAAAAACGTCCAGAAATGATTGAAGCTACTGACTGAATGAAAGGAGCTGGCATCTCACTCTCTGAATCTTCTTTATCATGCTAAGAGGAGCAGGAAAAAGCAAAAAATTTCAGAATTGCACCTTGCAATGCGGAGAAATTACTGTTTGTGCATTTACAATATTCATTGATTTTTGCCATTGAAAAACATGTTATTCATATACCAGAAATGTTTGAAGCTACTGACTGAATGAAAGGAACTGGCACCTCACTCTCTTTGAATCTTCTTTATCATGCTAAGAGGAGCAGGAAAAAGCAAAAAATTTCAGAATTGCACCTTGCAATGCGGAGAAATTACTGTTTGTGCATTTACAATATTCATTGATTTTTGCCATTGAAAAACGTCCAGAAATGATTGAAGCTACTGACTGAATGAAAGGAGCTGGCATCTCACTCTCTGAATCTTCTTTATCATGCTAAGAGGAGCAGGAAAAAGCAAAAAATTTCAGAATTGCACCTTGCAATGCGGAGAAATTACTGTTTGTGCATTTACAATATTCATTGATTTTTGCCATTGAAAAACATGTTATTCATATACCAGAAATGTTTGAAGCTACTGACTGAATGAAAGGAACTGGCACCTCACTCTCTTTGAATCTTCTTTATCATGCTAAGAGGAGCATGAAAAAGCAAAAAATTTCAGAATTGCACCTTGCAATGCGGAGAAATTACTGTTTGTGCATTTACAATATTCATTGATTTTTGCCATTGAAAAACATCATGTTATTCATATACCAGAAATGTTTGAAGCTACTGACTGAATGAAAGGAGCTGGCATCTCACTCTCTTTGAATCTTCTTTATCATGCTAAGAGGAGCAGGAAAAAGCAAAAAATTTCAGAATTGCACCTTGCAATGCGGAGAAATTACTGTTTGTTCATTTACAATATTCATTGATTTTTGCCATTGAAAAACGTCCAGAAATGATTGAAGCTACTGACTGAATGAAAGGAGCTGGCATCTCACTCTCTTTGAATCTTCTTTATCATGCTAAGAGGAGCAGGAAAAAGCAAAAAATTTCAGAATTGCACCTTGCAATGCGGAGAAATTACTGTTTGTGCATTTACAATATTCATTGATTTTTGCCATTGAAAAACGTCCAGAAATGATTGAAGCTACTGACTGAATGAAAGAGCTGGCATCTCACTCTCTTTGAATCTTCTTTATCATGCTAAGAGGAGCAGGAAAAAGCAAAAAATTTCAGAATTGCGCCTTGCAATGCGGAGAAATTACTGTTTGTGCATTTACAATATTCATTGATTTTTGCCATTGAAAAACATGTTATTCATATACCAGAAATGTTTGAAGCTACTGACTGAATGAAAGGAACTGGCACCTCACTCTCTTTGAATCTTCTTTATCATGCTAAGAGGAGCAGGAAAAAGCAAAAAATTTCAGAATTGCACCTTGCAATGCGGAGAAATTACTGTTTGTGCATTTACAATATTCATTGATTTTTGCCATTGAAAAACGTCCAGAAATGATTGAAGCTACTGACTGAATGAAAGGAGCTGGCATCTCACTCTCTGAATCTTCTTTATCATGCTAAGAGGAGCAGGAAAAAGCAAAAAATTTCAGAATTGCACCTTGCAATGCGGAGAAATTACTGTTTGTGCATTTACAATATTCATTGATTTTTGCCATTGAAAAACATGTTATTCATATACCAGAAATGTTTGAAGCTACTGACTGAATGAAAGGAACTGGCACCTCACTCTCTTTGAATCTTCTTTATCATGCTAAGAGGAGCATGAAAAAGCAAAAAATTTCAGAATTGCACCTTGCAATGCGGAGAAATTACTGTTTGTGCATTTACAATATTCATTGATTTTTGCCATTGAAAAACATCATGTTATTCATATACCAGAAATGTTTGAAGCTACTGACTGAATGAAAGGAGCTGGCATCTCACTCTCTTTGAATCTTCTTTATCATGCTAAGAGGAGCAGGAAAAAGCAAAAAATTTCAGAATTGCACCTTGCAATGCGGAGAAATTACTGTTTGTTCATTTACAATATTCATTGATTTTTGCCATTGAAAAACGTCCAGAAATGATTGAAGCTACTGACTGAATGAAAGGAGCTGGCATCTCACTCTCTTTGAATCTTCTTTATCATGCTAAGAGGAGCAGGAAAAAGCAAAAAATTTCAGAATTGCACCTTGCAATGCGGAGAAATTACTGTTTGTGCATTTACAATATTCATTGATTTTTGCCATTGAAAAACGTCCAGAAATGATTGAAGCTACTGACTGAATGAAAGAGCTGGCATCTCACTCTCTTTGAATCTTCTTTATCATGCTAAGAGGAGCAGGAAAAAGCAAAAAATTTCAGAATTGCGCCTTGCAATGCGGAGAAATTACTGTTTGTGCATTTACAATAATTCATTGATTTTTGCCATTGAAAAACATCATGTTATTTATTTACCAGAAATGATTGAAGCTACTGACTGAATGAAAGGAGCTGGCATCTCACTCTCTTTGAATCTTCTTTATCATGCTAAGAGGAGCAGGAAAAAGCAAAAAATTTCAGAATTGCACCTTGCAATGCGGAGAAATTACTGTTTGTGCATTTACAATATTCATTGATTTTTGCCATTGAAAAACGTCCAGAAATGATTGAAGCTACTGACTGAATGAAAGGAGCTGGCATCTCACTCTCTTTGAATCTTGTTTATCATGCTAAGAGGAGCAGGAAAAAGCAAAACATTTCAGAATTGCACCTTGCAATGCGGAGAAATTACTGTTTGTGCATTTACAATATTCATTGATTTTTGCCATTGAATAACATCATTTTATTCATATACCAGAAATGATTGAAGCTACTGACTGAATGAAAGGAGCTGGCATCTCACTCTCTTTGAATCTTCTTTATCATGCTAAGACGAGCAGGAAAAAGTAAAAAATTTCAGAATTGCACCTTGCAATGCGGAGAAATTACTGTTTGTGCATTTACAATATTCATTGATTTTTGCCATTGAAAAACGTCCAGAAATGATTGAAGCTACTGACTGAATGAAAGGAGCTGGCATCTCACTCTCTTTGAATCTTCTTTATCATGCTAAGAGGAGCAGGAAAAAGCAAAAAATTTCAGAATTGCACCTTGCAATGCGGAGAAATTACTGTTTGTGCATTTACAATATTCATTGATTTTTGCCATTGAAAAACATCATGTTATTCATATACCAGAAATGTTTGAAGCTACTGACTGAATGAAAGGAGCTGGCATGTCACTCTCTTGGAATCTTCTTTATCATGCTAAGAGGAGCAGGAAAAACCAAAAAATTTCAGAATTGCACCTTGCAATGCGGAGAAATTACTGTTTGTGCATTTACAATATTCATTGATTTTTGCCATTGAAAAACGTCCAGAAATGATTGAAGCTACTGACTGAATGAAAGGAGCTGGCATCTCACTCTCTTTGAATCTTCTTTATCATGCTAAGAGGAGCAGGAAAAAGCAAAAAATTTCAGAATTGCACCTTGCAATGCGGAGAAATTACTGTTTGTGCATTTACAATATTCATTGATTTTTGCCATTGAAAAACATCATGTTATTCATATACCAGAAATGTTTGAAGCTACTGACTGAATGAAAGGAGCTGGCATCTCACTCTCTTTGAATCTTCTTTATCATGCTAAGAGGAGCAGGAAAAAGCAAAAAATTTCAGAATTGCACCTTGCAATGCGGAGAAATTACTGTTTGTGCATTTACAATATTCATTGATTTTTGCCATTGAAAAACATCATGTTATTCATATACCAGAAATGTTTGAAGCTACTGACTGAATGAAAGGAGCTGGCATCTCACTCTCTTTGAATCTTCTTTATCATGCTAAGAGGAGCAGGAAAAAGCAAAAAATTTCAGAATTGCACCTTGCAATGCGGAGAAATTACTGTTTGTGCATTTACAATATTCATTGATTTTTACCATTGAAAAACGTCCAGAAATGATTGAAGCTACTGACTGAATGAAAGTAGCTGGCATCTCACTCTCTTTGAATCTTCTTTATCATGCTAAGAGGAGCAGGAAAAAGCAAAAAATTTCAGACTTGCACCTTGCAATGCGGAGAAATTACTGTTTGTGCATTTACAATATTCATTGATTTTTGCCATTGAAAAACATCATGTTATTCATATACCAGAAATGTTTGAAGCTACTGACTGAATGAAAGGAGCTGGCATCTCACTCTCTTTGAATCTTCTTTATCATGCTAAGAGGAGCAGGAAAAAGCAAAAAATTTCAGAATTGCACCTTGCAATGCGGAGAAATTACTGTTTGTGCATTTACAATATTCATTGATTTTTGCCATTGAAAAACGTCCAGAAATGATTGAAGCTACTGACTGAATGAAAGGAGCTGGCATCTCACTCTCTTTGAATCTTCTTTATCATGCTAAGAGGAGCAGGAAAAAGCAAAAAATTTCAGAATTGCACCTTGCAATGCGGAGAAATTACAGTTTGTGCATTTACAATATTCATTGATTTTTGCCATTGAAAAACGTCCAGAAATGATTGAAGCTACTGACTGAATGAAAGGAGCTGGCATCTCACTCTCTTTGAATCTTCTTTATCATGCTAAGAGGAGCAGGAAAAAGCAAAAAATTTCAGAATTGCACCTTGCAATGCGGAGAAATTACTGTTTGTGCATTTACAATATTCATTGATTTTTGCCATTGAAAAACGTCCAGAAATGATTGAAGCTACTGACTGAATGAAAGGAGCTGGCATCTCACTCTCTTTGAATCTTGTTTATCATGCTAAGAGGAGCAGGAAAAAGCAAAAAATTTCAGAATTGCACCTTGCAATGCGGAGAAATTACTGTTTGTGCATTTACAATATTCATTGATTTTTGCCATTGAAAAACATGTTATTCATATACCAGAAATGTTTGAAGCTACTGACTGAATGAAAGGAGCTGGCACCGCACTCTCTTTGAATCGTCTTTATCATGCTAAGAGGAGCAGGAAAAAGCAAAAAATTTCAGAATTGCACCTTGCAATGCGGAGAAATTACTGTTTGTTCATTTACAATATTCATTGATTTTTGCCATTGAAAAACGTCCAGAAATGATTGAAGCTACTGACTGAATGAAAGGAGCTGGCATCTCACTCTCTTTGAATCTTCTTTATCATGCTAAGAGGAGCAGGAAAAAGCAAAAAATTTCAGAATTGCACCTTGCAATGCGGAGAAATTACTGTTTGTGCATTTACAATATTCATTGATTTTTGCCATTGAAAAACGTCCAGAAATGATTGAAGCTACTGACTGAATGAAAGAGCTGGCATCTCACTCTCTTTGAATCTTCTTTATCATGCTAAGAGGAGCAGGAAAAAGCAAAAAATTTCAGAATTGCGCCTTGCAATGCGGAGAAATTACTGTTTGTGCATTTACAATATTCATTGATTTTTGCCATTGAAAAACATGTTATTCATATACCAGAAATGTTTGAAGCTACTGACTGAATGAAAGGAACTGGCACCTCACTCTCTTTGAATCTTCTTTATCATGCTAAGAGGAGCAGGAAAAAGCAAAAAATTTCAGAATTGCACCTTGCAATGCGGAGAAATTACTGTTTGTGCATTTACAATATTCATTGATTTTTGCCATTGAAAAACGTCCAGAAATGATTGAAGCTACTGACTGAATGAAAGGAGCTGGCATCTCACTCTCTGAATCTTCTTTATCATGCTAAGAGGAGCAGGAAAAAGCAAAAAATTTCAGAATTGCACCTTGCAATGCGGAGAAATTACTGTTTGTAAATTTACAATATTCATTGATTTTTGCCATTGAAAAACGTCCAGAAATGATTGAAGCTACTGACTGAATGAAAGGAGCTGGCATCTCACTCTCTTTGAATCTTCTTTATCATGCTAAGAGGAGCAGGAAAAAGCAAAAAATTTCAGAATTGCACCTTGCAATGCGGAGAAATTACTGTTTGTGCATTTACAATATTCATTGATTTTTGCCATTGAAAAACGTCCAGAAATGATTGAAGCTACTGACTGAATGAAAGAGCTGGCATCTCACTCTCTTTGAATCTTCTTTATCATGCTAAGAGGAGCAGGAAAAAGCAAAAAATTTCAGAATTGCGCCTTGCAATGCGGAGAAATTACTGTTTGTGCATTTACATAATTCATTGATTTTTGCCATTGAAAAACATCATGTTATTTATTTACCAGAAATGATTGAAGCTACTGACTGAATGAAAGGAGCTGGCATCTCACTCTCTTTGAATCTTCTTTATCATGCTAAGAGGAGCAGGAAAAAGCAAAAAATTTCAGAATTGCACCTTGCAATGCGGAGAAATTACTGTTTGTGCATTTACAATATTCATTGATTTTTGCCATTGAAAAACGTCCAGAAATGATTGAAGCTACTGACTGAATGAAAGGAGCTGGCATCTCACTCTCTTTGAATCTTGTTTATCATGCTAAGAGGAGCAGGAAAAAGCAAAACATTTCAGAATTGCACCTTGCAATGCGGAGAAATTACTGTTTGTGCATTTACAATATTCATTGATTTTTGCCATTGAAAAACATCATTTTATTCATATACCAGAAATGATTGAAGCTACTGACTGAATGAAAGGAGCTGGCATCTCACTCTCTTTGAATCTTCTTTATCATGCTAAGACGAGCAGGAAAAAGTAAAAAATTTCAGAATTGCACCTTGCAATGCGGAGAAATTACTGTTTGTGCATTTACAATATTCATTGATTTTTGCCATTGAAAAACGTCCAGAAATGATTGAAGCTACTGACTGAATGAAAGGAGCTGGCATCTCACTCTCTTTGAATCTTCTTTATCATGCTAAGAGGAGCAGGAAAAAGCAAAAAATTTCAGAATTGCACCTTGCAATGCGGACAAATTACTGTTTGTGCATTTACAATATTCATTGATTTTTGCCATTGAAAAACGTCCAGAAATGATTGAAGCTACTGACTGAATGAAAGGAGCTGGCATCTCACTCTCTTTGAATCTTCTTTATCATGCTAAGAGGAGCAGGAAAAAGCAAAAAATTTCAGAATTGCACCTTGCAATGCGGAGAAATTACTGTCTGTGCATTTACAATATTCATTGATTTTTGCCATTGAAAAACGTCCAGAAATGATTGAAGCTACTGACTGAATGAAAGGAGCTGGCATCTCACTCTCTTTGAATCTTCTTTATCATGCTAAGAGGAGCAGGAAAAAGCAAAAAATTTCAGAATTGCACCTTGCAATGCGGAGAAATTACTGTTTGTGCATTTACAATATTCATTGATTTTTGCCATTGAAAAACGTCCAGAAATGATTGAAGCTACTGACTGAATGAAAGGAGCTGGCATCTCACTCTCTGAATCTTCTTTATCATGCTAAGAGGAGCAGGAAAAAGCAAAAAATTTCAGAATTGCACCTTGCAATGCGGAGAAATTACTGTTTGTGCATTTACAATATTCATTGATTTTTGCCATTGAAAAACATGTTATTCATATACCAGAAATGTTTGAAGCTACTGACTGAATGAAAGGAACTGGCACCTCACTCTCTTTGAATCTTCTTTATCATGCTAAGAGGAGCAGGAAAAAGCAAAAAATTTCAGAATTGCACCTTGCAATGCGGAGAAATTACTGTTTGTGCATTTACAATATTCATTGATTTTTGCCATTGAAAAACGTCCAGAAATGATTGAAGCTACTGACTGAATGAAAGGAGCTGGCATCTCACTCTCTGAATCTTCTTTATCATGCTAAGAGGAGCAGGAAAAAGCAAAAAATTTCAGAATTGCACCTTGCAATGCGGAGAAATTACTGTTTGTGCATTTACATTATTCATTGATTTTTGCCATTGAAAAACATGTTATTCATATACCAGAAATGTTTGAAGCTACTGACTGAATGAAAGGAACTGGCACCTCACTCTCTTTGAATCTTCTTTATCATGCTAAGAGGAGCATGAAAAAGCAAAAAATTTCAGAATTGCACCTTGCAATGCGGAGAAATTACTGTTTGTGCATTTACAATATTCATTGATTTTTGCCATTGAAAAACATCATGTTATTCATATACCAGAAATGTTTGAAGCTACTGACTGAATGAAAGGAGCTGGCATCTCACTCTCTTTGAATCTTCTTTATCATGCTAAGAGGAGCAGGAAAAAGCAAAAAATTTCAGAATTGCACCTTGCAATGCGGAGAAATTGCTGTTTGTGCATTTACAATATTCATTGATTTTTGCCATTGAAAAACGTCCAGAAATGATTGAAGCTACTGACTGAATGAAAGGAGCTGGCATCTCACTCTCTTTGAATCTTCTTTATCATGCTAAGAGGAGCAGGAAAAAGCAAAAAATTTCAGAATTGCACCTTGCAATGCGGAGAAATTACTGTTTGTGCATTTACAATATTCAATGATTTTTGCCATTGAAAAACATCATGTTATTCATATACCAGAAATGTTTGAAGCTACTGACTGAATGAAAGGAGCTGGCATGTCACTCTCTTGGAATCTTCTTTATCATGCTAAGAGGAGCAGGAAAAACCAAAAAATTTCAGAATTGCACCTTGCAATGCGGAGAAATTACTGTTTGTGCATTTACAATATTCATTGATTTTTGCCATTGAAAAACGTCCAGAAATGATTGAAGCTACTGACTGAATGAAAGGAGCTGGCATCTCACTCTCTTTGAATCTTCTTTATCATGCTAAGAGGAGCAGGAAAAAGCAAAAAATTTCAGAATTGCACCTTGCAATGCGGAGAAATTACTGTTTGTGCATTTACAATATTCATTGATTTTTGCCATTGAAAAACATCATGTTATTCATATACCAGAAATGTTTGAAGCTACTGACTGAATGAAAGGAGCTGGCATCTCACTCTCTTTGAATCTTCTTTATCATGCTAAGAGGAGCAGGAAAAAGCAAAAAATTTCAGAATTGCACCTTGCAATGCGGAGAAATTACTGTTTGTGCATTTACAATATTCATTGATTTTTGCCATTGAAAAACATCATGTTATTCATATACCAGAAATGTTTGAAGCTACTGACTGAATGAAAGGAGCTGGCATCTCACTCTCTTTGAATCTTCTTTATCATGCTAAGAGGAGCAGGAAAAAGCAAAAAATTTCAGAATTGCACCTTGCAATGCGGAGAAATTACTGTTTGTGCATTTACAATATTCATTGATTTTTACCATTGAAAAACGTCCAGAAATGATTGAAGCTACTGACTGAATGAAAGTAGCTGGCATCTCACTCTCTTTGAATCTTCTTTATCATGCTAAGAGGAGCAGGAAAAAGCAAAAAATTTCAGACTTGCACCTTGCAATGCGGAGAAATTACTGTTTGTGCATTTACAATATTCATTGATTTTTGCCATTGAAAAACATCATGTTATTCATATACCAGAAATGTTTGAAGCTACTGACTGAATGAAAGGAGCTGGCATCTCACTCTCTTTGAATCTTCTTTATCATGCTAAGAGGAGCAGGAAAAAGCAAAAAATTTCAGAATTGCACCTTGCAATGCGGAGAAATTACTGTTTGTGCATTTACAATATTCATTGATTTTTGCCATTGAAAAACGTCCAGAAATGATTGAAGCTACTGACTGAATGAAAGGAGCTGGCATCTCACTCTCTTTGAATCTTCTTTATCATGCTAAGAGGAGCAGGAAAAAGCAAAAAATTTCAGAATTGCACCTTGCAATGCGGAGAAATTACAGTTTGTGCATTTACAATATTCATTGATTTTTGCCATTGAAAAACGTCCAGAAATGATTGAAGCTACTGACTGAATGAAAGGAGCTGGCATCTCACTCTCTTTGAATCTTCTTTATCATGCTAAGAGGAGCAGGAAAAAGCAAAAAATTTCAGAATTGCACCTTGCAATGCGGAGAAATTACTGTTTGTGCATTTACAATATTCATTGATTTTTGCCATTGAAAAACGTCCAGAAATGATTGAAGCTACTGACTGAATGAAAGGAGCTGGCATCTCACTCTCTTTGAATCTTGTTTATCATGCTAAGAGGAGCAGGAAAAAGCAAAAAATTTCAGAATTGCACCTTGCAATGCGGAGAAATTACTGTTTGTGCATTTACAATATTCATTGATTTTTGCCATTGAAAAACATGTTATTCATATACCAGAAATGTTTGAAGCTACTGACTGAATGAAAGGAGCTGGCACCTCACTCTCTTTGAATCGTCTTTATCATGCTAAGAGGAGCAGGAAAAAGCAAAAAATTTCAGAATTGCACCTTGCAATGCGGAGAAATTACTGTTTGTTCATTTACAATATTCATTGATTTTTGCCATTGAAAAACGTCCAGAAATGATTGAAGCTACTGACTGAATGAAAGGAGCTGGCATCTCACTCTCTTTGAATCTTCTTTATCATGCTAAGAGGAGCAGAAAAAAGCAAAAAATTTCAGAATTGCACCTTGCAATGCGGAGAAATTACTGTTTGTGCATTTACAATATTCATTGATTTTTGCCATTGAAAAACGTCCAGAAATGATTGAAGCTACTGACTGAATGAAAGAGCTGGCATCTCACTCTCTTTGAATCTTCTTTATCATGCTAAGAGGAGCAGGAAAAAGCAAAAAATTTCAGAATTGCGCCTTGCAATGCGGAGAAATTACTGTTTGTGCATTTACATAATTCATTGATTTTTGCCATTGAAAAACATCATGTTATTTATTTACCAGAAATGATTGAAGCTACTGACTGAATGAAAGGAGCTGGCAACTCACTCTCTTTGAATCTTCTTTATCATGCTAAGAGGAGCAGGAAAAAGCAAAAAATTTCAGAATTGCACCTTGCAATGCGGAGAAATTACTGTTTGTGCATTTACAATATTCATTGATTTTTGCCATTGAAAAACGTCCAGAAATGATTGAAGCTACTGACTGAATGAAAGGAGCTGGCATCTCACTCTCTTTGAATCTTGTTTATCATGCTAAGAGGAGCAGGAAAAAGCAAAACATTTCAGAATTGCACCTTGCAATGCGGAGAAATTACTGTTTGTGCATTTACAATATTCATTGATTTTTGCCATTGAAAAACATCATTTTATTCATATACCAGAAATGATTGAAGCTACTGACTGAATGAAAGGAGCTGGCATCTCACTCTCTTTGAATCTTCTTTATCATGCTAAGACGAGCAGGAAAAAGTAAAAAATTTCAGAATTGCACCTTGCAATGCGGAGAAATTACTGTTTGTGCATTTACAATATTCATTGATTTTTGCCATTGAAAAACGTCCAGAAATGATTGAAGCTACTGACTGAATGAAAGGAGCTGGCATCTCACTCTCTTTGAATCTTCTTTATCATGCTAAGAGGAGCAGGAAAAAGCAAAAAATTTCAGAATTGCACCTTGCAATGCGGAGAAATTACTGTTTGTGCATTTACAATATTCATTGATTTTTGCCATTGAAAAACGTCCAGAAATGATTGAAGCTACTGACTGAATGAAAGGAGCTGGCATCTCACTCTCTTTGAATCTTCTTTATCATGCTAAGAGGAGCAGGAAAAAGCAAAAAATTTCAGAATTGCACCTTGCAATGCGGAGAAATTACTGTTTGTGCATTTACAATATTCATTGATTTTTGCCATTGAAAAACATCATGTTATTCATATACCAGAAATGTTTGAAGCTACTGACTGAATGAAAGGAGCTGGCATGTCACTCTCTTGGAATCTTCTTTATCATGCTAAGAGGAGCAGGAAAAACCAAAAAATTTCAGAATTGCACCTTGCAATGCGGAGAAATTACTGTTTGTGCATTTACAATATTCATTGATTTTTGCCATTGAAAAACGTCCAGAAATGATTGAAGCTACTGACTGAATGAAAGGAGCTGGCATCTCACTCTCTTTGAATCTTCTTTATCATGCTAAGAGGAGCAGGAAAAAGCAAAAAATTTCAGAATTGCACCTTGCAATGCGGAGAAATTACTGTTTGTGCATTTACAATATTCATTGATTTTTGCCATTGAAAAACATCATGTTATTCATATACCAGAAATGTTTGAAGCTACTGACTGAATGAAAGGAGCTGGCATCTCACTCTCTTTGAATCTTCTTTATCATGCTAAGAGGAGCAGGAAAAAGCAAAAAATTTCAGAATTGCACCTTGCAATGCGGAGAAATTACTGTTTGTGCATTTACAATATTCATTGATTTTTGCCATTGAAAAACATCATGTTATTCATATACCAGAAATGTTTGAAGCTACTGACTGAATGAAAGGAGCTGGCATCTCACTCTCTTTGAATCTTCTTTATCATGCTAAGAGGAGCAGGAAAAAGCAAAAAATTTCAGAATTGCACCTTGCAATGCGGAGAAATTACTGTTTGTGCATTTACAATATTCATTGATTTTTACCATTGAAAAACGTCCAGAAATGATTGAAGCTACTGACTGAATGAAAGTAGCTGGCATCTCACTCTCTTTGAATCTTCTTTATCATGCTAAGAGGAGCAGGAAAAAGCAAAAAATTTCAGACTTGCACCTTGCAATGCGGAGAAATTACTGTTTGTGCATTTACAATATTCATTGATTTTTGCCATTGAAAAACATCATGTTATTCATATACCAGAAATGTTTGAAGCTACTGACTGAATGAAAGGAGCTGGCATCTCACTCTCTTTGAATCTTCTTTATCATGCTAAGAGGAGCAGGAAAAAGCAAAAAATTTCAGAATTGCACCTTGCAATGCGGAGAAATTACTGTTTGTGCATTTACAATATTCATTGATTTTTGCCATTGAAAAACGTCCAGAAATGATTGAAGCTACTGACTGAATGAAAGGAGCTGGCATCTCACTCTCTTTGAATCTTCTTTATCATGCTAAGAGGAGCAGGAAAAAGCAAAAAATTTCAGAATTGCACCTTGCAATGCGGAGAAATTACAGTTTGTGCATTTACAATATTCATTGATTTTTGCCATTGAAAAACGTCCAGAAATGATTGAAGCTACTGACTGAATGAAAGGAGCTGGCATCTCACTCTCTTTGAATCTTCTTTATCATGCTAAGAGGAGCAGGAAAAAGCAAAAAATTTCAGAATTGCACCTTGCAATGCGGAGAAATTACTGTTTGTGCATTTACAATATTCATTGATTTTTGCCATTGAAAAACGTCCAGAAATGATTGAAGCTACTGACTGAATGAAAGGAGCTGGCATCTCACTCTCTTTGAATCTTGTTTATCATGCTAAGAGGAGCAGGAAAAAGCAAAAAATTTCAGAATTGCACCTTGCAATGCGGAGAAATTACTGTTTGTGCATTTACAATATTCATTGATTTTTGCCATTGAAAAACAGTTATTCATATACCAGAAATGTTTGAAGCTACTGACTGAATGAAAGGAGCTGGCACCTCACTCTCTTTGAATCTTCTTTATCATGCTAAGAGGAGCAGGAAAAAGCAAAAAATTTCAGAATTGCACCTTGCAATGCGGAGAAATTACTGTTTGTTCATTTACAATATTCATTGATTTTTGCCATTGAAAAACGTCCAGAAATGATTGAATCTACTGACTGAATGAAAGGAGCTGGCATCTCACTCTCTTTGAATCTTCTTTATCATGCTAAGAGGAGCAGGAAAAAGCAAAAAATTTCAGAATTGCACCTTGCAATGCGGAGAAATTACTGTTTGTGCATTTACAATATTCATTGATTTTTGCCATTGAAAAACGTCCAGAAATGATTGAAGCTACTGACTGAATGAAAGGAGCTGGCATCTCACTCTCTTTGAATCTTCTTTATCATGCTAAGAGGAGCAGGAAAAAGCAAAAAATTTCAGAATTGCGCCTTGCAATGCGGAGAAATTACTGTTTGTGCATTTACATAATTCATTGATTTTTGCCATTGAAAAACATCATGTTATTTATTTACCAGAAATGATTGAAGCTACTGACTGAATGAAAGGAGCTGGCATCTCACTCTCTTTGAATCTTCTTTATCATGCTAAGAGGAGCAGGAAAAAGCAAAAAATTTCAGAATTGCACCTTGCAATGCGGAGAAATTACTGTTTGTGCATTTACAATATTCATTGATTTTTGCCATTGAAAAACGTCCAGAAATGATTGAAGCTACTGACTGAATGAAAGGAGCTGGCATCTCACTCTCTTTGAATCTTGTTTATCATGCTAAGAGGAGCAGGAAAAAGCAAAACATTTCAGAATTGCACCTTGCAATGCGGAGAAATTACTGTTTGTGCATTTACAATATTCATTGATTTTTGCCATTGAAAAACATCATTTTATTCATATACCAGAAATGATTGAAGCTACTGACTGAATGAAAGGAGCTGGCATCTCACTCTCTTTGAATCTTCTTTATCATGCTAAGACGAGCAGGAAAAAGTAAAAAATTTCAGAATTGCACCTTGCAATGCGGAGAAATTACTGTTTGTGCATTTACAATATTCAATGATTTTTGCCATTGAAAAACGTCCAGAAATGATTGAAGCTACTGACTGAACGAAAGGAGCTGGCATCTCACTCTCTTTGAATCTTCTTTATCATGCTAAGAGGAGCAGGAAAAAGCAAAAAATTTCAGAATTGCACCTTGCAATGCGGAGAAATTACTGTTTGTGCATTTACAATATTCATTGATTTTTGCCATTGAAAAACATCATGTTATTCATATACCAGAAATGTTTGAAGCTACTGACTGAATGAAAGGAGCTGGCATCTCACTCTCTTTGAATCTTCTTTATCATGCTAAGAGGAGCAGGAAAAAGCAAAAAATTTCAGAATTGCACCTTGCAATGCGGAGAAATTACTGTTTGTGCATTTACAATATTCATTGATTTTTGCCATTGAAAAACGTCCAGAAATGATTGAAGCTACTGACTGAATGAAAGGAGCTGGCATCTCACTCTCTTTGAATCTTCTTTATCATGCTAAGAGGAGCAGGAAAAAGCAAAAAATTTCAGAATTGCACCTTGCAATGCGGAGAAATTACAGTTTGTGCATTTACAATATTCATTGATTTTTGCCATTGAAAAACGTCCAGAAATGATTGAAGCTACTGACTGAATGAAAGGAGCTGGCATCTCACTCTCTTTGAATCTTCTTTATCATGCTAAGAGGAGCAGGAAAAAGCAAAAAATTTCAGAATTGCACCTTGCAATGCGGAGAAATTACTGTTTGTGCATTTACAATATTCATTGATTTTTGCCATTGAAAAACGTCCAGAAATGAATGAAGCTACTGACTGAATGAAAGGAGCTGGCATCTCACTCTCTTTGAATCTTCTTTATCATGCTAAGAGGAGCAGGAAAAAGCAAAAAATTTCAGAATTGCTCCTTGCAATGCGGAGAAATTACTGTTTGTGCATTTACAATATTCATTGATTTTTGCCATTGAAAAACATGTTATTCATATACCAGAAATGTTTGAAGCTACTGACTGAATGAAAGGAGCTGGCACCTCACTCTCTTTGAATCTTCTTTATCATGCTAAGAAGAGCAGGAAAAAGCAAAAAATTTCAGAATTGCACCTTGCAATGCGGAGAAATTACTGTTTGTGCATTTACAATATTCATTGATTTTTGCCATTGAAAAACGTCCAGAAATGATTGAAGCTACTGACTGAATGAAAGGAGCTGGCATCTCACTCTCTTTGAATCTTCTTTATCATGCTAAGAGGAGCAGGAAAAAGCAAAAAATTTCAGAATTGCACCTTGCAATGCGGAGAAATTACTGTTTGTGCATTTACAATATTCATTGATTTTTGCCATTGAAAAACGTTCAGAAATGATTGAAGCTTCTGACTGAATGAAAGGAGCTGGCATCTCATTCTCTTTGAATCTTCTTTATCATGCTAAGAGGAGCAGGAAAAAGCAAAAAATTTCAGAATTGCGCCTTGCAATGCGAAGAAATTACTGTTTGTGCATTTACAAAATTCATTGATTTTTGCCATTGAAAAACATCATGTTATTCATTTACCAGAAATGATTGAAGCTACTGACTGAATGAAAGGAGCTGGCATCTCACTCTCTTTGAATCTTCTTTATCATGCTAAGAGGAGCAGGAAAAAGCAAAAAATTTCAGAATTGCACCTTGCAATGCGGAGAAATTACTGTTTGTGCATTTACAATATTCATTGATTTTTGACATTGAAAAATGTCCAGAAATGATTGAAGCTACTGACTGAATGAAAGGAGCTGGCATCTCACTCTCTTTGAATCTTCTTTATCATGCTAAGAGGAGCAGGAAAAAGCAAAAAATTTCAGAATTGCACCTTGCAATGCGGAGAAATTACTGTTTGTGCATTTACAATATTCATTGATTTTTACCATTGAAAAACGTCCAGAAATGATTGAAACTACTGACTGAATGAAAGAAGCTGGCATCTCACTCTCTTTGAATCTTCTTTATCATGCTAAGAGGAGCAGGAAAAAGCAAAAAATTTCAGACTTGCACCTTGCAATGCGGAGAAATTACTGTTTGTGCATTTACAATATTCATTGATTTTTGCCATTGAAAAACATCATGTTATTCATATACCAGAAATGTTTGAAGCTACTGACTGAATGAAAGGAGCTGGCATCTCACTCTCTTTGAATCTTCTTTATCATGCTAAGAGGAGCAGGAAAAAGCAAAAAATGTCAGAATTGCACCTTGCAATGCGGAGAAATTACTGTTTGTGCATTTACAATATTCATTGATTTTTGCCATTGAAAAACGTCCAGAAATGATTGAAGCTACTGACTGAATGAAAGGAGCTGGCATCTCACTCTCTTTGAATCTTCTTTATCATGCTAAGAGGAGCAGGAAAAAGCAAAAAATTTCAGAATTGCACCTTACAATGCGGAGAAATTACAGTTTGTGCATTTACAATATTCATTGATTTTTGCCATTGAAAAACGTCCAGAAATGATTGAAGCTACTGACTGAATGAAAGGAGCTGGCATCTCACTCTCTTTGAATCTTCTTTATCATGCTAAGAGGAGCAGGAAAAAGCAAAAAATTTCAGAATTGCACCTTACAATGCGGAGAAATTACTGTTTGTGCATTTACAATATTCATTGATTTTTGCCATTGAAAAACGTCCAGAAATCATTGAAGCTACTGACTGAATAAAAGGAGCTGGCATCTCACTCTCTTTGAATCTTCTTTATCATGCTAAGAGGAGCAGGAAAGAGCAAAAAATTTCAGAATTGCACCTTGCAATGCGGAGAAATTACTGTTTGTGCATTTTCAATATTCATTGATTTTTGCCATTGAAAAACATCATGTTATTCATATACCAGAAATGTTTGAAGCTACTGACTGAATGAAAGGAGCTGGCATCTCACTCTCTTTGAATCTTCTTTATCATGCTAAGAGGAGCAGGAAAAAGCAAAAAATTTCAGAATTGCACCTTGCAATGCGGAGAAATTACTGTTTGTGCATTTACAATATTCATTGATTTTTGCCATTGAAAAACGTCCAGAAATGATTGAAGCTACTGACTGAATGAAAGGAGCTGGCATCTCACTCTCTTTGAATCTTCTTTATCATGCTAAGAGGAGCAGGAAAAAGCAAAAAATTTCAGAATTGCACCTTGCAATGCGGAGAAATTACAGTTTGTGCATTTACAATATTCATTGATTTTTGCCATTGAAAAACGTCCAGAAATGATTGAAGCTACTGACTGAATGAAAGGAGCTGGCATCTCATTCTCTTTGAATCTTCTTTATCATGCTAAGAGGAGCAGGAAAAAGCAAAAAATTTCAGAATTGCACCTTGCAATGCGGAGAAATTACTGTTTGTGCATTTACAATATTCATTGATTTTTGCCATTGAAAAACGTCCAGAAATGAATGAAGCTACTGACTGAATGAAAGGAGCTGGCATCTCACTCTCTTTGAATCTTCTTTATCATGCTAAGAGGAGCAGGAAAAAGCAAAAAATTTCAGAATTGCTCCATGCAATGCGGAGAAATTACTGTTTGTGCATTTACAATATTCATTGATTTTTGCCATTGAAAAACATGTTATTCATATACCAGAAATGTTTGAAGCTACTGACTGAATGAAAGGAGCTGGCACCTCACTCTCTTTGAATCTTCTTTATCATGCTAAGAGGAGCAGGAAAAAGCAAAAAATTTCAGAATTGCACCTTGCAATGCGGAGAAATTACTGTTTGTGCATTTACAATATTCATTGATTTTTGCCATTGAAAAACGTCCAGAAATGATTGAAGCTACTGACTGAATGAAAGGAGCTGGCATCTCACTCTCTTTGAATCTTCTTTATCATGCTAAGAGGAGCAGGAAAAAGCAAAAAATTTCAGAATTGCACCTTGCAATGCGGAGAAATTACTGTTTGTGCATTTACAATATTCATTGATTTTTGCCATTGAAAAACGTTCAGAAATGATTGAAGCTACTGACTGAATGAAAGGAGCTGGCATCTCACTCTCTTTGAATCTTCTTTATCATGCTAAGAGGAGCAGGAAAAAGCAAAAAATTTCAGAATTGCGCCTTGCAATGCGGAGAAATTACTGTTTGTGCATTTACAAAATTCATTGATTTTTGCCATTGAAAAACATCATGTTATTCATTTACCAGAAATGATTGAAGCTACTGACTGAATGAAAGGAGCTGGCATCTCACTCTCTTTGAATCTTCTTTATCATGCTAAGAGGAGCAGGAAAAAGCAAAAAATTTCAGAATTGCACCTTGCAATGCGGAGAAATTACTGTTTGTGCATTTACAATATTCATTGATTTTTGACATTGAAAAACATCCAGAAATGATTGAAGCTACTGACTGAATGAAAGGAGCTGGCATCTCACTCTCTTTGAATCTTCTTTATCATGCTAAGAGGAGCAGGAAAAAGCAAAAAATTTCAGAATTGCACCTTGCAATGCGGAGAAATTACTGTTTGTGCATTTACAATATTCATTGATTTTTGACATTGAAAAACGTCCAGAAATGATTGAAGCTACTGACTGAATGAAAGGAGCTGGCATCTCACTCTCTTTGAATCTTCTTTATCATGCTAAGAGGAGCAGGAAAAAGCGAAAAATTTCAGACTTGCACCTTGCAATGCGGAGAAATTACTGTTTGTGCATTTACAATATTCATTGATTTTTGCCATTGAAAAACATCATGTTATTCATATACCAGAAATGTTTGAAGCTACTGACTGAATGAAAGGAGCTGGCATCTCACTCTCTTTGAATCTTCTTTATCATGCTAAGAGGAGCAGGAAAAAGCAAAAAATGTCAGAATTGCACCTTGCAATGCGGAGAAATTACTGTTTGTGCATTTACAATATTCATTGATTTTTGCCATTGAAAAACGTCCAGAAATGATTGAAGCTACTGACTGAATGAAAGGAGCTGGCATCTCACTCTCTTTGAATCTTCTTTATCATGCTAAGAGGAGCAGGAAAAAGCAAAAAATTTCAGAATTGCACCTTACAATGCGGAGAAATTACAGTTTGTGCATTTACAATATTCATTGATTTTTGCCATTGAAAAACGTCCAGAAATGATTGAATCTACTGACTGAATGAAAGGAGCTGGCATCTCACTCTCTTTGAATCTTCTTTATCATGCTAAGAGGAGCAGGAAAAAGCAAAAAATTTCAGAATTGCACCTTACAATGCGGAGAAATTACTGTTTGTGCATTTACAATATTCATTGATTTTTGCCATTGAAAAACGTCCAGAAATGATTGAAGCTACTGACTGAATGAAAGGAGCTGGCATCTCACTCTCTTTGAATCTTCTTTATCATGCTAAGAGGAGCAGGAAAGAGCAAAAAATTTCAGAATTGCACCTTGCAATGCGGAGAAATTACTGTTTGTGCATTTACAATATTCATTGATTTTTGCCATTGAAAAACATGTTATTCATATACCAGAAATGTTTGAAGCTACTGACTGAATGAAAGGAGCTGGCACCTCACTCTCTTTTAATCTTCTTTATCATGCTAAGAGGAGCAGGAAAAAGCAAAAAATTTCAGAATTGCACCTTGCAATGCGGAGAAATTACTGTTTGTGCATTTACAATATTCATTGATTTTTGCCGTTGAAAAACGTCCAGAAATGATTGAAGCTACTGACTGAATGAAAGGAGCTGGCATCTCACTCTCTTTGAATCTTCTTTATCATGCTAAGAGGAGCAGGAAAAAGCAAAAAATTTCAGAATTGCACCTTGCAATGCGGAGAAATTACTGTTTGTGCATTTACAATATTCATTGATTTTTGCCATTGAAAAACATCATGTTATTCATATACCAGAAATGTTTGAAGCTACTGACTGAATGAAAGGAGCTGGCATCTCACTCTCTTTGAATCTTCTTTATCATGCTAAGAGGAGCAGGAAAAAGCAAAAAATTTCAGAATTGCACCTTGGAATGCGGAGAAATTACTGTTTGTGCATTTACAATATTCATTGATTTTTGCCATTGAAAAACGTCCAGAAATGATTGAAGCTACTGACTGAATGAAAGGAGCTGGCATCTCACTCTCTTTGAATGTTCTTTATCATGCTAAGAGGAGCAGGAAAAGCAAAAAATTTCAGAATTGCACCTTGCAATGCGGAGAAATTACAGTTTGTGCATTTACAATATTCATTGATTTTTGCCATTGAAAAACGTCCAGAAATGATTGAAGCTACTGACTGAATGAAAGGAGCTGGCATCTCACTCTCTTTGAATCTTCTTTATCATGCTAAGAGGAGCAGGAAAAAGCAAAAAATTTCAGAATTGCACCTTGCAATGCGGAGAAATTACTGTTTGTGCATTTACAATATTCATTGATTTTTGCCATTGAAAAACGTCCAGAAATGATTGAAGCTACTGACTGAATGAAAGGAGCTGGCATCTCACTCTCTTTGAATCTTCTTTATCATGCTAAGAGGAGCAGGAAAAAGCAAAAAATTTCAGAATTGCGCCTTGCAATGCGGAGAAATTACTGTTTGTGCATTTACAAAATTCATTGATTTTTGCCATTGAAAAACATCATGTTATTCATTTACCAGAAATGATTGAAGCTACTGACTGAATGAAAGGAGCTGGCATCTCTCTCTCTTTGAATCTTCTTTATCATGCTAAGAGGAGCAGGAAAAAGCAAAAAATTTCAGAATTGCACCTTGCAATGCGAAGAAATTACTGTTTGTGCATTTACAATATTCATTGATTTTTGCCATTGAAAAACGTCCAGAAATGATTGAAGCTACTGACTGAATGAAAGGAGCTGGCATCTCACTCTCTTTGAATCTTCTTTATCATGCTAAGAGGAGCAGGAAAAAGCAAAAAATTTCAGAATTGCACCTTGCAATGCGGAGAAATTACTGTTTGTGCATTTACAATATTCATTGATTTTTACCATTGAAAAACGTCCAGAAATGATTGAAGCTACTGACTGAATGAAAGTAGCTGGCATCTCACTCTCTTTGAATCTTCTTTATCATGCTAAGAGGAGCAGGAAAAAGCAAAAAATTTCAGACTTGCACCTTGCAATGCGGAGAAATTACTGTTTGTGCATTTACAATATTCATTGATTTTTGCCATTGAAAAACATCATGTTATTCATATACCAGAAATGTTTGAAGCTACTGACTGAATGAAAGGAGCTGGCATCTCACTCTCTTTGAATCTTCTTTATCATGCTAAGAGGAGCAGGAAAAAGCAAAAAATTTCAGAATTGCACCTTGCAATGCGGAGAAATTACTGTTTGTGCATTTACAATATTCATTGATTTTTGCCATTGAAAAACGTCCAGAAATGATTGAAGCTACTGACTGAATGAAAGGAGCTGGCATCTCACTCTCTTTGCATCTTCTTTATCATGCTAAGAGGAGCAGGAAAAAGCAAAAAATTTCAGAATTGCACCTTACAATGCGGAGAAATTACAGTTTGTGCATTTAGAATATTCATTGATTTTTGCCATTGAAAAATGTCCAGAAATGATTGAAGCTACTGACTGAATGAAAGGAGCTGGCATCTCACTCTCTTTGAATCTTCTTTATCATGCTAAGAGGAGCAGGAAAAAGCAAAAAATTTCAGAATTGCACCTTGCAATGCGGAGAAATTACTGTTTGTGCATTTACAATATTCATTGATTTTTGCCATTGAAAAACGTCCAGAAATGATTGAAGCTACTGACTGAATGAAAGGAGCTGGCATCTCACTCTCTTTGAATCTTCTTTATCATGCTAAGAGGAGCAGGAAAAAGCAAAAAATTTCAGAATTGCACCTTGCAATGCGGAGAAATTACTGTTTGTGCATTTACAATATTCATTGATTTTTGCCATTGAAAAACATGTTATTCATATACCAGAAATGTTTGAAGCTACTGACTGAATGAAAGGAGCTGGCACCTCACTCTCTTTGAATCTTCTTTATAATGCTAAGAGGAGCAGGAAAAAGCAAAAAATTTCAGAATTGCACCTTGCAATGCGGAGAAATTACTGTTTGTACATTTACAATATTCATTGATTTTTGCCATTGAAAAACGTCCAGAAATGATTGAAGCTACTGACTGAATGAAAGGAGCTGGCATCTCACTCTCTTTGAATCTTCTTTATCATGCTAAGAGGAGCAGGAAAAAGCAAAAAATTTCAGAATTGCACCTTACAATGCGGAGAAATTACAGTTTGTGCATTTACAATATTCATTGATTTTTGCCATTGAAAAACGTCCAGAAATGATTGAAGCTACTGACTGAATGAAAGGAGCTGTTATCTCACTCTCTTTGAATCTTCTTTATCATGCTAAGAGGAGCAGGAAAAAGCAAAAAATTTCAGAATTGCACCTTGCAATGCGGAGAAATTACTGTTTGTGCATTTACAATATTCATTGATTTTTGCCATTGAAAAACGTCCAGAAATGATTGAAGCTACTGACTGAATGAAAGGAGCTGGCATCTCACTCTCTTTGAATCTTCTTTATCATGCTAAGCGGAGCAGGAAAAAGCAAAAAATTTCAGAATTGCACCTTGCAATGCGGAGAAATTACTGTTTGTGCATTTACAATATTCATTGATTTTTGCCATTGAAAAACATCATGTTATTCATATACCAGAAATGTTTGAAGCTACTGACTGAATGAAAGGAGCTGGCATCTCACTCTCTTTGAATCTTCTTTATCATGCTAAGAGGAGCAGGAAAAAGCAAAAAATTTCAGAATTGCACCTTGCAATGCGGAGAAATTACTGTTTGTGCATTTACAATATTCATTGATTTTTGCCATTGAAAAACGTCCAGAAATGATTGAAGCTACTGACTGAATGAAAGGAGCTGGCATCTCACTCTCTTTGAATCTTCTTTATCATGCTAAGAGGAGCAGGAAAAAGCAAAAAATTTCAGAATTGCACCTTACAATGCGGAGAAATTACAGTTTGTGCATTTACAATATTTATTGATTTTTGCCATTGAAAAACGTCCAAAAATGATTGAAGCTACTGACTGAATGAAAGGAGCTGGCATCTCACTCTCTTTGAATCTTCTTTATCATGCTAAGAGGAGCAGGAAAAAGCAAAAAATTTCAGAATTGCACCTTGCAATGCGGAGAAATTACTGTTTGTGCATTTACAATATTCATTGATTTTTGCCATTGAAAAACGTCCAGAAATGATTGAAGCTACTGACTGAATGAAAGGAGCTGGCATCTCACTCTCTTTGAATCTTCTTTATCATGCTAAGAGGAGCAGGAAAAAGCAAAAAATTTCAGAATTGCGCCTTGCAATGCGGAGAAATTACTGTTTGTGCATTTACAAAATTCATTGATTTTTGCCATTGAAAAACATCATGTTATTCATTTACCAGAAATGATTGAAGCTACTGACTGAATGAAAGGAGCTGGCATCTCACTCTCTTTGAATCTTCTTTATCATGCTAAGAGGAGCAGGAAAAAGCAAAAAATTTCAGAATTGCACCTTGCAATGCGGAGAAATTACTGTTTGTGCATTTACAATATTCATTGATTTTTGCCATTGAAAAACGTCCAGAAATGATTGAAGCTACTGACTGAATGAAAGGAGCTGGCATCTCACTCTCTTTGAATCTTCTTTATCATGCTAAGAGGAGCAGGAAAAAGCAAAAAATTTCAGAATTGCACCTTACAATGCGGAGAAATTACAGTTTGTGCATTTACAATATTCATTGATTTTTGCCATTGAAAAACATGTTATTCATATACCAGAAATGTTTGAAGCTACTGACTGAATGAAAGGAGCTGGCATTTCACTCTCTTTGAATCTTCTTTATCATGCTAAGAGGAGCAGGAAAAAGCAAAAAATTTCAGAATTGCACCTTGCAATGCGGAGAAATTACTGTTTGTGCATTTACAATATTCATTGATTTTTGCCATTGAAAAACGTCCAGAAATGATTGAAGCTACTGACTGAATGAAAGGAGCTGGCATCTCACTCTCTTTGAATCTTCTTTATCATGCTAAGAGGAGCAGGAAAAAGCAAAAAATTTCAGAATTGCACCTTGCAATGCGGAGAAATTACTGTTTGTGCATTTACAATATTCATTGATTTTTGCCATTGAAAAACATCATGTTATTCATATACCAGAAATGTTTGAAGCTACTGACTGAATGAAAGGAGCTGGCATCTCACTCTCTTTGAATCTTCTTTATCATGCTAAGAGGAGCAGTAAAAAGCAAAAAATTTCAGAATTGCACCTTGCAATGCGGAGAAATTACTGTTTGTGCATTTACAATATTCATTGATTTTTGCCATTGAAAAACGTCCAGAAATGATTGAAGCTACTGACTGAATGAAAGGAGCTGGCATCTCACTCTCTTTGAATCTTCTTTATCATGCTAACAGGAGCAGGAAAAAGCAAAAAATTTCAGAATTGCGCCTTGCAATGCGGAGAAATTACTGTTTGTGCATTTACAAAATTCATTGATTTTTGCCATTGAAAAACATCATGTTATTCATTTACCAGAAATGATTGAAGCTACTGACTGAATGAAAGGAGCTGGCATCTCACTCTCTTTGAATCTTCTTTATCATGCTAAGAGGAGCAGGAAAAAGCAAAAAATTTCAGAATTGCACCTTGCAATGCGGAGAAATTACTGTTTGTGCATTTACAATATTCATTGATTTTTGCCATTGAAAAACGTCCAGAAATGATTGAAGCTACTGACTGAATGAAAGGAGCTGGCATCTCACTCTCTTTGAATCTTCTTTATCATGCTAAGAGGAGCAGGAAAAAGCAAAAAATTTCAGAATTGCACCTTGCAA
Source organism: Phyllobates terribilis (assembly GCF_046119375.1). NCBI lineage: Eukaryota > Metazoa > Chordata > Amphibia > Anura > Dendrobatidae > Phyllobates > Phyllobates terribilis. Next base: position 731,362 of record NW_027363306.1, read on the forward strand.
TGCGGAGAAATTACTGTTTGTGCATTTACAATATTCATTGATTTTTACCATTGAAAAACGTCCAGAAATGATTGAAGCTACTGACTGAATGAAAGTAGCTGGCATCTCACTCTCTTTGAATCTTCTTTATCATGCTAAGAGGAGCAGGAAAAAGCAAAAAATTTCAGACTTGCACCTTGCAATGCGTAGAAATTACTGTTTGTGCATTTACAATATTCATTGATTTTTGCCATTGAAAAACATCATGTTATTCATATACCAGAAATGTTTGAAGCTACTGACTGAATGAAAGGAGCTGGCATCTCACTCTCTTTGAATCTTCTTTATCATGCTAAGAGGAGCAGGAAAAAGCAAAAAATTTCAGAATTGCACCTTGCAATGCGGAGAAATTACTGTTTGTGCATTTACAATATTCATTGATTTTTGCCATTGAAAAACGTCCAGAAATGATTGAAGCTACTGACTGAATGAAAGGAGCTGGCATCTCACTCTCTTTGAATCTTCTTTATCATGCTAAGAGGAGCAGGAAAAAGCAAAAAATTTCAGAATTGCACCTTGCAATGCGGAGAAATTACAGTTTGTGCATTTACAATATTCATTGATTTTTGCCATTGAAAAACGTCCAGAAATGATTGAAGCTACTGACTGAATGAAAGGAGCTGGCATCTCACTCTCTTTGAATCTTCTTTATCATGCTAAGAGGAGCAGGAAAAAGCAAAAAATTTCAGAATTGCACCTTGCAATGCGGAGAAATTACTGTTTGTGCATTTACAATATTCATTGATTTTTGCCATTGAAAAACGTCCAGAAATGATTGAAGCTACTGACTGAATGAAAGGAGCTGGCATCTCACTCTCTTTGAATTTTCTTTATCATGCTAAGAGGAGCAGGAAAAAGCAAAAAATTTCAGAATTGCACCTTGCAATGCGGAGAAATTACTGTTTGTGCATTTACAATATTCATTGATTTTTGCCATTGAAAAACATGTTATTCATATACCAGAAATGTTTGAAGCTACTGACTGAATGAAAGGAGCTGGCACCTCACTCTCTTTGAATCTTCTTTATCATGCTAAGAGGAGCAGGAAAAAGCAAAAAATTTCAGAATTGCACCTTGCAATGCGGAGAAATTACTGTTTGTGCATTTACAATATTCATTGATTTTTGCCATTGAAAAACGTCCAGAAATGATTGAAGCTACTGACTGAATGAAAGGAGCTGGCATCTCACTCTCTTTGAATCTTCTTTATCATGCTAAGAGGAGCAGGAAAAAGCAAAAAATTTCAGAATTGCACCTTGCAATGCGGAGAAATTACTGTTTGTGCATTTACAATATTCGTTGATTTTTGCCATTGAAAAACGTCCAGAAATGATTGAAGCTACTGACTGAATGAAAGGAGCTGGCATCTCACTCTCTTTGAATCTTCTTTATCATGCTAAGAGGAGCAGGAAAAAGTAAAAAATTTCAGAATTGCACCTTTCAATGCGGAGAAATTACTGTTTGTGCATTTACAATATTCATTGATTTTTGCCATTGAAAAACATCATGTTATTCATATACCAGAAATGATTGAAGCTACTGACTGAATGAAAGGAGCTGGCATCTCACTCTCTTTGAATCTTCTTTATCATGCTAAGAGGAGCAGGAAAAAGCAAAAAATTTCAGAATTGCACCTTGCAATGCGGAGAAATTACTGTTTGTGCATTTACAATATTCATTGATTTTTGCCATTGAAAAACATCATGTTATTCATATACCAGAAATGTTTGAAGCTACTGACTGAATGAAAGGAGCTGGCATCTCACTCTCTTTGAATCTTCTTTATCATGCTAAGAGGAGCAGGAAAAAGCAAAAAATTTCAGAATTGCACCTTGCAATGCGGAGAAATTACTGTTTGTGCATTTACAATATTCATTGATTTTTGCCATTGAAAAACGTCCAGAAATGATTGAAGCTACTGACTGAATGAAAGGAGCTGGCATCTCACTCTCTTTGAATCTTCTTTATCATGCTAAGAGGAGCAGGAAAAAGCAAAAAATTTCAGAATTGCACCTTGCAATGCGGAGAAATTACTGTTTGTGCATTTACAATATTCATTGATTTTTGCCATTGAAAAACGTCCAGAAATGATTGAAGCTACTGACTGAATGAAAGGAGCTGGCATCTCACTCTCTTTGAATCTTCTTTATCATGCTAAGAGGAGCAGGAAAAAGCAAAAAATTTCAGAATTGCACCTTGCAATGCGGAGAAATTACTGTTTGTGCATTTACAATATTCATTGATTTTTGCCATTGAAAAACATCATGTTATTCATATACCAGAAATGTTTCAAGCTACTGACTGAATGAAAGGAGCTGGCATCTCACTCTCTTTGAATCTTCTTTATCATGCTAAGAGGAGCAGGAAAAAGCAAAAAATTTCAGAATTGCACCTTGCAATGCGGAGAAATTACTGTTTGTGCACTTACAATATTCATTGATTTTTGCCATTGAAAAACTTCATGTTATTCATATACCAGAAATGATTGAAGCTACTGACTGAATGAAAGGAGCTGGCATCTCACTCTCTTTGAATCTTCTTTATCATGCTAAGAGGAGCAGGAAAAAGCAAAAAATTTCAGAATTGCACCTTGCAATGCGGAGAAATTACTGTTTGTGCATTTACAATATTCATTGATTTTTGCCATTGAAAAACATCATGTTATTCATATACCAGAAATGATTGAAGCTACTGACTGAATGAAAGGAGCTGGCATCTCACTCTCTTTGAATCTTCTTTATCATGCTAAGAGGAGCAGGAAAAAGCAAAAAATTTCAGAATTGCACCTTGCAATGCGGAGAAATTACTGTTTGTGCATTTACAATATTCATTGATTTTTGCCATTGAAAAACGTCCAGAAATGATTGAAGCTACTGACTGAATGAAAGGAGCTGGCATCTCACTCTCTTTGAATCTTCTTTATCATGCTAAGAGGAGCAGGAAAAAGCAAAAAATTTCAGAATTGCGCCTTGCAATGCGGAGAAATTACTGTTTGTGCATTTACAAAATTCATTGATTTTTGCCATTTAAAAACATCATGTTATTCATTTACCAGAAATGATTGATGCTACTGACTGAATGAAAGGAGCTGGCATCTCACTCTCTTTGAATCTTCTTTATCATGCTAAGAGGAGCAGGAAAAAGCAAAAAATTTCAGAATTGCACCTTGCAATGCGGAGAAATTACTGTTTGTGCATTTACAATATTCATTGATTTTTGCCATTGAAAAACGTCCATAAATGATTGAAGCTACTGACTGAATGAAAGGAGCTGGCATCTCACTCTCTTTGAATCTTCTTTATCATGCTAAGAGGAGCAGGAAAAAGCAAAAAATTTCAGAATTGCACCTTGCAATGCGGAGAAATTACTGTTTGTGCATTTACAATATTCGTTGATTTTTGCCATTGAAAAACGTCCAGAAATGATTGAAGCTACTGACTGAATGAAAGGAGCTGGCATCTCACTCTCTTTGAATCTTCTTTATCATGCTAAGAGGAGCAGGAAAAAGCAAAAAATTTCAGAATTGCACCTTGCAATGCGGAGAAATTACTGTTTGTGCATTTACAATATTCATTGATTTTTGCCATTGAAAAACATCATGTTATTCATATACCAGAAATGATTGAAGCTACTGACTGAATGAAAGGAGCTGGCATCTCACTCTCTTTGAATCTTCTTTATCATGCTAAGAGGAGCAGGAAAAAGCAAAAAATTTCAGAATTGCACCTTGCAATGCGGAGAAATTACTGTTTGTGCATTTACAATATTCATTGATTTTTGCCATTGAAAAACGTCCAGAAATGATTGAAGCTACTGACTGAATGAAAGGAGCTGGCATCTCACTCTCTTTGAATCTTCTTTATCATGCTAAGAGGAGCAGGAAAAAGCAAAAAATTTCAGAATTGCGCCTTGCAATGCGGAGAAATTACTGTTTGTGCATTTACAAAATTCATTGATTTTTGCCATTGAAAAACATCATGTTATTCATTTACCAGAAATGATTGAAGCTACTGACTGAATGAAAGGAGCTGGCATCTCACTCTCTTTGAAGCTTCTTTATCATGCTAAGAGGAGCAGGAAAAAGCAAAAAATTTCAGAATTGCACCTTGCAATGCGGAGAAATTACTGTTTGTGCATTTACAATATTCATTGATTTTTGCCATTGAAAAACGTCCAGAAATGATTGAAGCTACTGACTGAATGAACGGAGCTGGCATCTCACTCTCTTTGAATCTTCTTTATCATGCTAAGAGGAGCAGGAAAAAGCAAAAAATTTCAGAATTGCACCTTGCAATGCGGAGAAATTACTGTTTGTGCATTTACAATATTCGTTGATTTTTGCCATTGAAAAACGTCCAGAAATGATTGAAGCTACTGACTGAATGAAAGGAGCTGGCATCTCACTCTCTTTGAATCTTGTTTATCATGCTAAGAGGAGCAGGAAAAAGCAAAAAATTTCAGAATTGCACCTTGCAATGCGGAGAAATTACTGTTTGTGCATTTACAATATTCATTGATTTTTGCCATTGAAAAACGTCCAGAAATGATTGAAGCTACTGACTGAATGAAAGGAGCTGGCATCTCACTCTCTTTGAATCTTCTTTATCATGCTAAGAGGAGCAGGAAAAAGCAAAAAATTTCAGAATTGCACCTTGCAATGCGGAGAAATTACTGTTTGTGCATTTACAATATTCATTGATTTTTGCCATTGAAAAACATCATGTTATTCATATACCAGAAATGATTGAAGCTACTGACTGAATGAAAGGAGCTGGCATCTCACTCTCTTTGAATCTTCTTTATCATGCTAAGAGGAGCAGGAAAAAGTAAAAAATTTCAGAATTGCACCTTGCAATGCGGAGAAATTACTGTTTGTGCATTTACAATATTCAATGATTTTTGCCATTGAAAAACGTCCAGAAATGATTGAAGCTACTGACTGAATGAAAGGAGCTGGCATCTCACTCTCTTTGAATCTTCTTTATCATGCTAAGAGGAGCAGTAAAAAGCAAAAAATTTCAGAATTGCCCCTTGCAATGCGGAGAAATTACTGTTTGTGCATTTACAATATTCATTGATTTTTGCCATTGAAAAACATCATGTAATTCATATACCAGAAATGTTTGAAGCTACTGACTGAATGAAAGGAGCTGGCATCTCACTCTCTTTGAATCTTCTTTATCATGCTAAGAGGAGCTGGAAAAAGCAAAAAATTTCAGAATTGCACCTTGCAATGCGGAGAAATTACTGTTTGTGCATTTACAATATTCATTGATTTTTGCCATTGAAAAACATCATGTTATTCATATACCAGAAATGTTTGAAGCTACTGACTGAATGAAAGGAGCTGGCATCTCACTCTCTTTGAATCTTCTTTATCATGCTAAGAGGAGCAGGAAAAAGCAAAAAATTTCAGAATTGCACCTTGCAATGCGGAGAAATTACTGTTTGTGCATTTACAATATTCATTGATTTTTGCCATTGAAAAACATCATGTTATTCATATACCAGAAATGATTGAAGCTACTGACTGAATGAAAGGAGTTGGCATCTCACTCTCTTTGAATCTTCTTTATCATGCTAAGAGGAGCAGGAAAAAGCAAAAAATTTCAGAATTGCACCTTGCAATGCGGAGAAATTACTGTTTGTGCATTTACAATATTCATTGATTTTTGCAATTGAAAAACGTCCAGAAATGATTGAAGCTACTGACTGAATGAAAGGAGCTGGCATCTCACTCTCTTTGAATCTTCTTTATCATGCTAAGAGGAGCAGGAAAAAGCAAAAAATTTCAGAATTGCACCTTGCAATGCGGAGAAATTACTGTTTGTGCATTTACAATATTCATTGATTTTTGCCATTGAAAAACATCATGTTATTCATATACCAGAAATGATTGAAGCTACTGACTGAATGAAAGGAGCTGGCATCTCACTCTCTTTGAATCTTCTTTATCATGCTAAGAGGAGCAGGAAAAAGCAAAAAATTTCAGAATTGCACCTTGCAATGCGGAGAAATTACTGTTTGTGCATTTACAATATTCATTGATTTTTGCCATTGAAAAACGTCCAGAAATGATTGAAGCTACTGACTGAATGAAAGGAGCTGGCATCTCACTCTCTTTGAATCTTCTTTATCATGCTAAGAGGAGCAGGAAAAAGCAAAAAATTTCAGAATTGCGCCTTGCAATGCGGAGAAATTACTGTTTGTGCATTTACAAAATTCATTGATTTTTGCCATTGAAAAACATCATGTTATTCATTTACCAGAAATGATTGAAGCTACTGACTGAATGAAAGGAGCTGGCATCTCACTCTCTTTGAATCTTCTTTATCATGCTAAGAGGAGCAGGAAAAAGCAAAAAATTTCAGAATTGCACCTTGCAATGCGGAGAAATTACTGTTTGTGCATTTACAATATTCATTGATTTTTGCCATTGAAAAACGTCCAGAAATGATTGAAGCTACTGACTGAATGAACGGAGCTGGCATCTCACTCTCTTTGAATCTTCTTTATCATGCTAAGAGGAGCAGGAAAAAGCAAAAAATTTCAGAATTGCACCTTGCAATGCGGAGAAATTACTGTTTTTGCATTTACAATATTCGTTGATTTTTGCCATTGAAAAACGTCCAGAAATGATTGAAGCTACTGACTGAATGAAAGGAGCTGGCATCTCACTCTCTTTGAATCTTGTTTATCATGCTAAGAGGAGCAGGAAAAAGCAAAAAATTTCAGAATTGCACCTTGCAATGCGGAGAAATTACTGTTTGTGCATTTACAATATTCATTGATTTTTGCCATTGAAAAACGTCCAGAAATGATTGAAGCTACTGACTGAATGAAAGGAGCTGGCATCTCACTCTCTTTGAATCTTCTTTATCATGCTAAGAGGAGCAGGAAAAAGCAAAAAATTTCAGAATTGCACCTTGCAATGCGGAGAAATTACTGTTTGTGCATTTACAATATTCATTGATTTTTGCCATTGAAAAACATCATGTTATTCATATACCAGAAATGATTGAAGCTACTGACTGAATGAAAGGAGCTGGCATCTCACTCTCTTTGAATCTTCTTTATCATACTAAGAGGAGCAGGAAAAAGTAAAAAATTTCAGAATTGCACCTTGCAATGCGGAGAAATTACTGTTTGTGCATTTACAATATTCAATGATTTTTGCCATTGAAAAACGTCCAGAAATGATTGAAGCTACTGACTGAATGAAAGGAGCTGGCATCTCACTCTCTTTGAATCTTCTTTATCATGCTAAGAGGAGCAGTAAAAAGCAAAAAATTTCAGAATTGCACCTTGCAATGCGGAGAAATTACTGTTTGTGCATTTACAATATTCATTGATTTTTGCCATTGAAAAACATCATGTAATTCATATACCAGAAATGTTTGAAGCTACTGACTGAATGAAAGGAGCTGGCATCTCACTCTCTTTGAATCTTCTTTATCATGCTAAGAGGAGCTGGAAAAAGCAAAAAATTTCAGAATTGCACCTTGCAATGCGGAGAAATTACTGTTTGTGCATTTACAATATTCATTGATTTTTGCCATTGAAAAACATCATGTTATTCATATACCAGAAATGTTTGAAGCTACTGACTGAATGAAAGGAGCTGGCATCTCACTCTCTTTGAATCTTCTTTATCATGCTAAGAGGAGCAGGAAAAAGCAAAAAATTTCAGAATTGCACCTTGCAATGCGGAGAAATTACTGTTTGTGCATTTACAATATTCATTGATTTTTGCCATTGAAAAACATCATGTTATTCATATACCAGAAATGATTGAAGCTACTGACTGAATGAAAGGAGCTGGCATCTCACTCTCTTTTAATCTTCTTTATCATGCTAAGAGGAGCAGGAAAAAGCAAAAAATTTCAGAATTGCACCTTGCAATGCGGAGAAATTACTGTTTGTGCATTTACAATATTCATTGATTTTTGCAATTGAAAAACGTCCAGAAATGATTGAAGCTACTGACTGAATGAAAGGAGCTGGCATCTCACTCTCTTTGAATCTTCTTTATCATGCTAAGAGGAGCAGGAAAAAGCAAAAAATTTCAGAATTGCACCTTGCAATGCGGAGAAATTACTGTTTGTGCATTTACAATATTCATTGATTTTTGCCATTGAAAAACATCATGTTATTCATATACCAGAAATGATTGAAGCTACTGACTGAATGAAAGGAGCTGGCATCTCACTCTCTTTGAATCTTCTTTATCATGCTAAGAGGAGCAGGAAAAAGCAAAAAATTTCAGAATTGCACCTTGCAATGCGGAGAAATTACTGTTTGTGCATTTACAATATTCATTGATTTTTGCCATTGAAAAACGTCCAGAAATGATTGAAGCTACTGACTGAATGAAAGGAGCTGGCATCTCACTCTCTTTGAATCTTCTTTATCATGCTAAGAGGAGCAGGAAAAAGCAAAAAATTTCAGAATTGCGCCTTGCAATGCGGAGAAATTACTGTTTGTGCATTTACAAAATTCATTGATTTTTGCCATTGAAAAACATCATAATATTCATTTACCAGAAATGATTGAAGCTACTGACTGAATGAAAGGAGCTGGCATCTCACTCTCTTTGAATCTTCTTTATCATGCTAAGAGGAGCAGGAAAAAGCAAAAAATTTCAGAATTGCACCTTGCAATGCGGAGAAATTACTGTTTGTGCATTTACAATATTCATTGATTTTTGCCATTGAAAAACGTCCAGAAATGATTGAAGCTACTGACTGAATGAACGGAGCTGGCATCTCACTCTCTTTGAATCTTCTTTATCATGCTAAGAGGAGCAGGAAAAAGCAAAAAATTTCAGAATTGCACCTTGCAATGCGGAGAAATTACTGTTTGTGCATTTACAATATTCGTTGATTTTTGCCATTGAAAAACGTCCAGAAATGATTGAAGCTACTGACTGAATGAAAGGAGCTGGCATCTCACTCTCTTTGAATCTTGTTTATCATGCTAAGAGGAGCAGGAAAAAGCAAAAAATTTCAGAATTGCACCTTGCAATGCGGAGAAATTACTGTTTGTGCATTTACAATATTCATTGATTTTTGCCATTGAAAAACGTCCAGAAATGATTGAAGCTACTGACTGAATGAAAGGAGCTGGCATCTCACTCTCTTTGAATCTTCTTTATCATGCTAAGAGGAGCAGGAAAAAGCAAAAAATTTCAGAATTGCACCTTGCAATGCGGAGAAATTACTGTTTGTGCATTTACAATATTCATTGATTTTTGCCATTGAAAAACATCATGTTATTCATATACCAGAAATGATTGAAGCTACTGACTGAATGAAAGGAGCTGGCATCTCACTCTCTTTGAATCTTCTTTATCATGCTAAGAGGAGCAGGAAAAAGTAAAAAATTTCAGAATTGCACCTTGCAATGCGGAGAAATTACTGTTTGTGCATTTACAATATTCAATGATTTTTTCCATTGAAAAACGTCCAGAAATGATTGAAGCTACTGACTGAATGAAAGGAGCTGGCATCTCACTCTCTTTGAATCTTCTTTATCATGCTAAGAGGAGCAGGAAAAAGCAAAAAATTTCAGAATTGCACCTTGCAATGCGGAGAAATTACTGTTTGTGCATTTACAATATTCATTGATTTTTGCCATTGAAAAACATCATGTAATTCATATACCAGAAATGTTTGAAGCTACTGACTGAATGAAAGGAGCTGGCATCTCACTCTCTTTGAATCTTCTTTATCATGCTAAGAGGAGCTGGAAAAAGCAAAAAATTTCAGAATTGCACCTTGCAATGCGGAGAAATTACTGTTTGTGCATTTACAATATTCATTGATTTTTGCCATTGAAAAACATCATGTTATTCATATACCAGAAATGTTTGAAGCTACTGACTGAATGAAAGGAGCTGGCATCTCACTCTCTTTGAATCTTCTTTATCATGCTAAGAGGAGCAGGAAAAAGCAAAAAATTTCAGAATTGCACCTTGCAATGCGGAGAAATTACTGTTTGTGCATTTACAATATTCATTGATTTTTGCCATTGAAAAACATCATGTTATTCATATACCAGAAATGATTGAAGCTACTGACTGAATGAAAGGAGCTGGCATCTCACTCTCTTTGAATCTTCTTTATCATGCTAAGAGGAGCAGGAAAAAGCAAAAAATTTCAGAATTGCACCTTGCAATGCGGAGAAATTACTGTTTGTGCATTTACAATATTCATTGATTTTTGCAATTGAAAAACGTCCAGAAATGATTGAAGCTACTGACTGAATGAAAGGAGCTGGCATCTCACTCTCTTTGAATCTTCTTTATCTTGCTAAGAGGAGCAGGAAAAAGCAAAAAATTTCAGAATTGCACCTTGCAATGCGGAGAAATTACTGTTTGTGCATTTACAATATTCATTGATTTTTGCCATTGAAAAACATCATGTTATTCATATACCAGGAATGTTTGAAGCTACTGACTGAATGAAAGGAGCTGGCATCTCACTCTCTTTGAATCTTCTTTATCATGCTAAGAGGAGCAGGAAAAAGCAAAAAATTTCAGAATTGCACCTTGCAATGCGGAGAAATTACTGTTTGTGCATTTACAATATTCATTGATTTTTGCCATTGAAAAACATCATGTTATTCATATACCAGGAATGTTTGAAGCTACTGACTGAATGAAAGGAGCTGGCATCTCACTCTCTTTGAATCTTCTTTATCATGCTAAGAGGAGCAGGAAAAAGCAAAAAATTTCAGAATTGCACCTTGCAATGCGGAGAAATTACTGTTTGTGCATTTACAATATTCATTGATTTTTGCCATTGAAAAACATCATGTTATTCATATACCAGGAATGTTTGAAGCTACTGACTGAATGAAAGGAGCTGGCATCTCACTCTCTTTGAATCTTCTTTATCATGCTAAGAGGAGCAGGAAAAAGCAAAAAATTTCAGAATTGCACCTTGCAATGCGGAGAAATTACTGTTTGTGCATTTACAATATTCATTGATTTTTGCCATTGAAAAACGTCCAGAAATGATTGAAGCTACTGACTGAATGAAAGGAGCTGGCATCTCACTCTCTTTGAATCTTGTTTATCATGCTAAGAGGAGCAGGAAAAAGCAAAAAATTTCAGAATTGCACCTTGCAATGCGGAGAAATTACTGTTTGTGCATTTACAATATTCATTGATTTTTGCCATTGAAAAACGTCCAGAAATGATTGAAGCTACTGACTGAATGAAAGGAGCTGGCATCTCACTCTCTTTGAATCTTCTTTATCATGCTAAGAGGAGCAGGAAAAAGCAAAAAATTTCAGAATTGCACCTTGCAATGCGGAGAAATTACTGTTTGTGCATTTACAATATTCATTGATTTTTGCCATTGAAAAACGTCCAGAAATGATTGAAGCTACTGACTGAAGGAAAGGAGCTGGCATCTCACTCTCTTTGAATCTTCTTTATCATGCTAAGAGGAGCAGGAAAAAGCAAAAAATTTCAGAATTGCACCTTGCAATGCGGAGAAATTACTGTTTGTGCATTTACAATATTCATTGATTTTTGCCATTGAAAAACATCATGTTATTCATATACCAGAAATGTTTGAAGCTACTGACTGAATGAAAGGAGCTGGCATCTCACTCTCTTTGAATCTTCTTTATCATGCTAAGAGGAGCAGGAAAAAGCAAAAAATTTCAGAATTGCACCTTGCAATGCGGAGAAATTACTGTTTGTGCATTTACAATATTCATTGATTTTTGCCATTGAAAAACGTCCAGAAATGATTGAAGCTACTGACTGAATGAAAGGAGCTGGCATCTCACTCTCTTTGAATCTTCTTTATCATGCTAAGAGGAGCAGGAAAAAGCAAAAAATTTCAGAATTGCACCTTACAATGCGGAGAAATTACAGTTTGTGCATTTACAATATTTATTGATTTTTGCCATTGAAAAACGTCCAGAAATGATTGAAGCTACTGACTGAATGAAAGGAGCTGGCATCTCACTCTCTTTGAATCTGCTTTATCATGCTAAGAGGAGCAGGAAAAAGCAAAAAATTTCAGAATTGCACCTTGCAATGCGGAGAAATTACTGTTTGTGCATTTACAATATTCATTGATTTTTGCCATTGAAAAACGTCCAGAAATGATTGAAGCTACTGACTGAATGAAAGGAGCTGGCATCTCACTCTCTTTGAATCTTCTTTATCATGCTAAGAGGAGCAGGAAAAAGCAAAAAATTTCAGAATTGCACCTTGCAATGCGGAGAAATTACTGTTTGTGCATTTACAATATTCATTGATTTTTGCCATTGAAAAACATGTTATTCATATACCAGAAATGTTTGAAGCTACTGACTGAATGAAAGGAGCTGGCACCTCACTCTCTTTGAATCTTCTTTATCATGCTAAGAGGAGCAGGAAAAAGCAAAAAATTTCAGAATTGCACCTTGCAATGCGGAGAAATTACTGTTTGTACATTTACAATATTCATTGATTTTTGCCATTGAAAAACGTCCAGAAATGATTGAAGCTACTGACTGAATGAAAGGAGCTGGCATCTCACTCACTTTGAATCTTCTTTATCATGCTAAGAGGAGCAGGAAAAAGCAAAAATTTCAGAATTGCACCTTGCAATGCGGAGAAATTACTGTTTGTGCATTTACAATATTCATTGATTTTTGCCATTGAAAAACGTCCAGAAATGATTGAAGCTACTGACTGAATGAAAGGAGCTGGCATCTCACTCTCTTTGAATCTTCTTTATCATGCTAAGAGGAGCAGGAAAAAGCAAAAAATTTCAGAATTGCGCCTTGCAATGCGGAGAAATTACTGTTTGTGCATTTACAAAATTCATTGATTTTTGCCATTGAAAAACATCATGTTATTCATTTACCAGAAATGATTGAAGCTACTGACTGAATGAAAGGAGCTGGCATCTCACTCTCTTTGAATCTTCTTTATCATGCTAAGAGGAGCAGGAAAAAGCAAAAAATTTCAGAATTGCACCTTGCAATGCGGAGAAATTACTGTTTGTGCATTTACAATATTCATTGATTTTTGCCATTGAAAAATGTCCAGAAATGATTGAAGCTACTGACTGAATGAAAGGAGCTGGCATCTCACTCTCTTTGAATCTTCTTTATCATGCTAAGAGGAGCAGGAAAAAGCAAAAAATTTCAGAATTGCACCTTGCAATGCGGAGAAATTACTGTTTGTGCATTTACAATATTCATTGATTTTTACCATTGAAAAACGTCCAGAAATGATTGAAGCTACTGACTGAATGAAAGTAGCTGGCATCTCACTCTCTTTGAATCTTCTTTATCATGCTAAGAGGAGCAGGAAAAAGCAAAAAATTTCAGACTTGCACCTTGCAATGCGGAGAAATTACTGTTTGTGCATTTACAATATTCATTGATTTTTGCCATTGAAAAACATCATGTTATTCATATACCAGAAATGTTTGAAGCTACTGACTGAATGAAAGGAGCTGGCATCTCACTCTCTTTGAATCTTCTTTATCATGCTAAGAGGAGCAGGAAAAAGCAAAAAATTTCAGAATTGCACCTTGCAATGCGGAGAAATTACTGTTTGTGCATTTACAATATTCATTGATTTTTGCCATTGAAAAACGTCCAGAAATGATTGAAGCTACTGACTGAATGAAAGGAGCTGGCATCTCACTCTCTTTGAATCTTCTTTTTCATGCTAAGAGGAGCAGGAAAAAGCAAAAAATTTCAGAATTGCACCTTACAATGCGGAGAAATTACAGTTTGTGCATTTACAATATTCATTGATTTTTGCCATTGAAAAACGTCCAGAAATGATTGAAGCTACTGACTGAATGAAAGGAGCTGGCATCTCACTCTCTTTGAATCTTCTTTATCATGCTAAGAGGAGCAGGAAAAAGCAAAAAATTTCAGAATTGCACCTTGCAATGCGGAGAAATTACTGTTTGTGCATTTACAATATTCATTGATTTTTGCCATTGAAAAACGTCCAGAAATGATTGAAGCTACTGACTGAATGAAAGGAGCTGGCATCTCACTCTCTTTGAATTTTCTTTATCATGCTAAGAGGAGCAGGAAAAAGCAAAAAATTTCAGAATTGCACCTTGCAATGCGGAGAAATTACTGTTTGTGCATTTACAATATTCATTGATTTTTGCCATTGAAAAACATGTTATTCATATACCAGAAATGTTTGAAGCTACTGACTGAATGAAAGGAGCTGGCACCTCACTCTCTTTGAATCTTCTTTATCATGCTAAGAGGAGCAGGAAAAAGCAAAAAATTTCAGAATTGCACCTTGCAATGCGGAGAAATTACTGTTTGTGCATTTACAATATTCATTGATTTTTGCCATTGAAAAACGTCCAGAAATGATTGAAGCTACTGACTGAATGAAAGGAGCTGGCATCTCACTCTCTTTGAATCTTCTTTATCATGCTAAGAGGAGCAGGAAAAAGCAAAAAATTTCAGAATTGCACCTTGCAATGCGGAGAAATTACTGTTTGTGCATTTACAATATTCATTGATTTTTGCCATTGAAAAACATCATGTTATTCATATACCAGAAATGTTTGAAGCTACTGACTGAATGAAAGGAGCTGGCATCTCACTCTCTTTGAATCTTCTTTATCATGCTAAGAGGAGCAGGAAAAAGCAAAAAATTTCAGAATTGCACCTTGCAATGCGGAGAAATTACTGTTTGTGCATTTACAATATTCATTGATTTTTGCCATTGAAAAACGTCCAGAAATGATTGAAGCTACTGACTGAATGAAAGAAGCTGGCATCTCACTCTCTTTGAATCTTCTTTATCATGCTAAGAGGAGCAGGAAAAAGCAAAAAATTTCAGAATTGCGCCTTGCAATGCGGAGAAATTACTGTTTGTGCATTTACAAAATTCATTGATTTTTGCCATTGAAAAACATCATGTTATTCATTTACCAGAAATGATTGAAGCTACTGACTGAATGAAAGGAGCTGGCATCTCACTCTCTTTGAATCTTCTTTATCATGCTAAGAGGAGCAGGAAGAAGCAAAAAATTTCAGAATTGCACCTTGCAATGCGGAGAAATTACTGTTTGTGCATTTACAATATTCATTGATTTTTGCCATTGAAAAACGTCCAGAAATGATTGAAGCTACTGACTGAATGAAAGGAGCTGGCATCTCACTCTCTTTGAATCTTCTTTATCATGCTAAGAGGAGCAGGAAAAAGCAAAAAATTTCAGAATTGCACCTTGCAATGCGGAGAAATTACTGTTTGTGCATTTACAATATTCATTGATTTTTACCATTGAAAAACATCCAGAAATGATTGAAGCTACTGACTGAATGAAAGTAGCTGGCATCTCACTCTCTTTGAATCTTCTTTATCATGCTAAGAGGAGCAGGAAAAAGCAAAAAATTTCAGACTTGCACCTTGCAATGCGGAGAAATTACTGTTTGTGCATTTACAATATTCATTGATTTTTGCCATTGAAAAACATCATGTTATTCATATACCAGAAATGATTGAAGCTACTGACTGAATGAAAGGAGCTGGCATCTCACTCTCTTTGAATCTTCTTTATCATGCTAAGAGGAGCAGGAAAAAGTAAAAAATTTCAGAATTGCACCTTGCAATGCGGAGAAATTACTGTTTGTGCATTTACAATATTCATTGATTTTTGCCATTGAAAAACATCATGTTATTCATATACCAGAAATGATTGAAGCTACTGACTGAATGAAAGGAGCTGGCATCTCACTCTCTTTGAATCTTCTTTATCATGCTAAGAGGAGCAGGAAAAAGCAAAAAATTTCAGAATTGCACCTTGCAATGCGGAGAAATTACTGTTTGTGCATTTACAATATTCATTGATTTTTGCCATTGAAAAACATCATGTTATTCATATACCAGAAATGTTTGAAGCTACTGACTGAATGAAAGGAGCTGGCATCTCACTCTCTTTGAATCTTCTTTATCATGCTAAGAGGAGCAGGAGAAAGCAAAAAATTTCAGAATTGCACCTTGCAATGCGGAGAAATTACTGTTTGTGCACTTACAATATTCATTGATTTTTGCCATTGAAAAACTTCATGTTATTCATATACTAGAAATGATTGAAGCTACTGACTGAATGAAAGGAGCTGGCATCTCACTCTCTTTGAATCTTCTTTATCATGCTAAGAGGAGCAGGAAAAAGCAAAAAATTTCAGAATTGCACCTTGCAATGCGGAGAAATTACTGTTTGTGCATTTACAATATTCATTGATTTTTGCCATTGAAAAACATCATGTTATTCATATACCAGAAATGATTGAAGCTACTGACTGAATGAAAGGAGCTGGCATCTCACTCTCTTTGAATCTTCTTTATCATGCTAAGAGGAGCAGGAAAAAGCAAAAAAATTCAGAATTGCACCTTGCAATGCGGAGAAATTACTGTTTGTGCATTTACAATATTCATTGATTTTTGCAATTGAAAAACGTCCAGAAATGATTGAAGCTACTGACTGAATGAAAGGAGCTGGCATCTCACTCTCTTTGAATCTTCTTTATCATGCTAAGAGGAGCAGGAAAAAGCAAAAAATTTCAGAATTGCACCTTGCAATGCGGAGAAATTACTGTTTGTGCATTTACAATATTCATTGATTTTTGCCATTGAAAAACATCATGTTATTCATATACCAGGAATGTTTGAAGCTACTGACTGAATGAAAGGAGCTGGCATCTCACTCTCTTTGAATCTTCTTTATCATGCTAAGAGGAGCAGGAAAAAGCAAAAAATTTCAGAATTGCACCTTGCAATGCAGAGAAATTACTGTTTGTGCATTTACAATATTCATTGATTTTTGCCATTGAAAAACGTCCAGAAATGATTGAAGCTACTGACTGAATGAAAGGAGCTGGCATCTCACTCTCTTTGAATCTTGTTTATCATGCTAAGAGGAGCAGGAAAAAGCAAAAAATTTCAGAATTGCACCTTGCAATGCGGAGAAATTACTGTTTGTGCATTTACAATATTCATTGATTTTTGCCATTGAAAAACGTCCAGAAATGATTGAAGCTACTGACTGAATGAAAGGAGCTGGCATCTCACTCTCTTTGAATCTTGTTTATCATGCTAAGAGGAGCAGGAAAAAGCAAAAAATTTCAGAATTGCACCTTGCAATGCGGAGAAATTACTGTTTGTGCATTTACAATATTCATTGATTTTTGCCATTGAAAAACATCATGTTATTCATATACCAGAAATGATTGAAGCTACTGACTGAATGAAAGGAGCTGGCATCTCACTCTCTTTGAATCTTCTTTATCATGCTAAGAGGAGCAGGAAAAAGTAAAAAATTTCAGAATTGCACCTTGCAATGCGGAGAAATTACTGTTTGTGCATTTACAATATTCAATGATTTTTGCCATTGAAAAACGTCCAGAAATGATTGAAGCTACTGACTGAATGAAAGGAGCTGGCATCTCACTCTCTTTGAATCTTCTTTATCATGCTAAGAGGAGCAGGAAAAAGCAAAAAATTTCAGAATTGCACCTTGCAATGCGGAGAAATTACTGTTTGTGCATTTACAATATTCATTGATTTTTGCCATTGAAAAACATCATGTTATTCATATACCAGAAATGTTTGAAGCTACTGACTGAATGAAAGGAGCTGGCATCTCACTCTCTTTGAATCTTCTTTATCATGCTAAGAGGAGCAGGAAAAAGCAAAAAATTTCAGAATTGCACCTTGCAATGCGGAGAAATTACTGTTTGTGCATTTACAATATTCATTGATTTTTGCCATTGAAAAACATCATGTTATTCATATACCAGAAATGTTTGAAGCTACTGACTGAATGAAAGGAGCTGGCATCTCACTCTCTTTGAATCTTCTTTATCATGCTAAGAGGAGCAGGAAAAAGCAAAAAATTTCAGAATTGCACCTTGCAATGCGGAGAAATTACTGTTTGTGCATTTACAATATTCATTGATTTTTGCAATTGAAAAACGTCCAGAAATGATTGAAGCTACTGACTGAATGAAAGGAGCTGGCATCTCACTCTCTTTGAATCTTCTTTATCTTGCTAAGAGGAGCAGGAAAAAGCAAAAAATTTCAAAATTGCACCTTGCAATGCGGAGAAATTACTGTTTGTGCATTTACAATATTCATTGATTTTTGCCATTGAAAAACATCATGTTATTCATATACCAGGAATGTTTGAAGCTACTGACTGAATGAAAGGAGCTGGCATCTCACTCTCTTTGATTCTTCTTTATCATGCTAAGAGGAGCAGGAAAAAGCAAAAAATTTCAGAATTGCACCTTGCAATGCGGAGAAATTACTGTTTGTGCATTTACAATATTCATTGATTTTGCCATTGAAAAACGTCCAGAAATGATTGAAGCTACTGACTGAATGAAAGGAACTGGCATCTCACTCTCTTTGAATCTTGTTTATCATGCTAAGAGGAGCAGGAAAAAGCAAAAAATTTCAGAATTGCACCTTGCAATGCGGAGAAATTACTGTTTGTGCATTTACAATATTCATTGATTTTTGCCATTGAAAAACGTCCAGAAATGATTGAAGCTACTGACTGAATGAAAGGAGCTGGCATCTCACTCTCTTTGAATCTTCTTTATCATGCTAAGAGGAGCAGGAAAAAGCAAAAAATTTCAGAATTGCACCTTGCAATGCGGAGAAATTACTGTTTGTGCATTTACAATATTCATTGATTTTTGCCATTGAAAAACATCATGTTATTCATATACCAGAAATGATTGAAGCTACTGACTGAATGAAAGGAGCTGGCATCTCACTCTCTTTGAATCTTCTTTATCATGCTAAGAGGAGCAGGAAAAAGTAAAAAATTTCAGAATTGCACCTTGCAATGCGGAGAAATTACTGTTTGTGCATTTACAATATTCAATGATTTTTGCCTTTGAAAAACGTCCAGAAATGATTGAAGCTACTGACTGAACGAAAGGAGCTGGCATCTCACTCCCTTTGAATCTTCTTCATCATGCTAAGAGGAGCAGGAAAAGCAAAAAATTTCAGAATTGCACCTTGCAATGCGGAGAAATTACTGTTTGTGCATTTACAATATTCATTGATTTTTGCCATTGAAAAACATCATGTTATTCATATACCAGAAATGTTTGAAGCTACTGACTGAATGAAAGGAGCTGGCATCTCACTCTCTTTGAATCTTCTTTATCATGCTAAGAGGAGCAGGAAAAAGCAAAAAATTTCAGAATTGCACCTTGCAATGCGGAGAAATTACTGTTTGTGCATTTACAATATTCATTGATTTTTGCCATTGAAAAACATCATGTTATTCATATACCAGAAATGATTGAAGCTACTGACTGAATGAAAGGAGCTGGCATCTCACTCTCTTTGAATCTTCTTTATCATGCTAAGAGGAGCAGGAAAAAGCAAAAAATTTCAGAATTGCACCTTGCAATGCGGAGAAATTACTGTTTGTGCATTTACAATATTCATTGATTTTTGCAATTGAAAAACGTCCAGAAATGATTGAAGCTACTGACTGAATGAAAGGAGCTGGCATCTCACTCTCTTTAAATCTTCTTTATCATGCTAAGAGGAGCAGGAAAAAGCAAAAAATTTCAGAATTGCACCTTGCAATGCGGAGAAATTACTGTTTGTGCATTTACAATATTCATTGATTTTTGCCATTGAAAAACGTCCAGAAATGATTGAAGCTACTGACTGAATGAAAGGAGCTGGCATCTCACTCTCTTTGAATCTTGTTTATCATGCTAAGAGGAGCAGGAAAAAGCAAAAAATTTAAGAATTGCACCTTGCAATGCGGAGAAATTACTGTTTGTGCATTTACAATATTCATTGATTTTTGCCATTGAAAAACGTCCAGAAATGATTGAAGCTACTGACTGAATGAAAGGAGCTGGCATCTCACTCTCTTTGAATCTTCTTTATCATGCTAAGAGGAGCAGGAAAAAGCAAAAAATTTCAGAATTGCACCTTGCAATGCGGAGAAATTACTGTTTGTGCATTTACAATATTCATTGATTTTTGCCATTGAAAAATGTCCAGAAATGATTGAAGCTACTGACTGAATGAAAGGAGCTGGCATCTCACTCTCTTTGAATCTTCTTTATCATGCTAAGAGGAGCAGGAAAAAGCAAAAAATTTCAGAATTGCACCTTGCAATGCGGAGAAATTACTGTTTGTGCATTTACAATATTCATTGATTTTTGCCATTGAAAAACATCATGTTATTCATATACCAGAAATGATTGAAGCTACTGACTGAATGAAAGGAGCTGGCATCTCACTCTCTTTGAATCTTCTTTATCATGCTAAGAGGAGCAGGAAAAAGTAAAAAATTTCAGAATTGCACCTTGCAATGCGGAGAAATTACTGTTTGTGCATTTACAATATTCAATGATTTTTGCCATTGAAAAATGTCCAGAAATGATTGAAGCTACTGACTGAATGAAAGGAGCTGGCATCTCACTCTCTTTGAATCTTCTTTATCATGCTAAGAGGAGCAGGAAAAAGCAAAAAATTTCAGAATTGCACCTTGCAATGCGGAGAAATTACTGTTTGTGCATTTACAATATTCATTGATTTTTGCCATTGAAAAACATCATGTTATTCATATACCAGAAATGATTGAAGCTACTGACTGAATGAAAGGAGCTGGCATCTCACTCTCTTTGAATCTTCTTTATCATGCTAAGAGGAGCAGGAAAAAGTAAAAAATTTCAGAATTGCACCTTGCAATGCGGAGAAATTACTGTTTGTGCATTTACAATATTCAATGATTTTTGCCTTTGAAAAACGTCCAGAAATGATTGAAGCTACTGACTGAACGAAAGGAGCTGGCATCTCACTCCCTTTGAATCTTCTTCATCATGCTAAGAGGAGCAGGAAAAAGCAAAAAATTTCAGAATTGCACCTTGCAATGCGGAGAAATTACTGTTTGTGCATTTACAATATTCATTGATTTTTGCCATTGAAAAACATCATGTTATTCATATACCAGAAATGTTTGAAGCTACTGACTGAATGAAAGGAGCTGGCATCTCACTCTCTTTGAATCTTCTTTATCATGCTAAGAGGAGCAGGAAAAAGCAAAAAATTTCAGAATTGCACCTTGCAATGCGGAGAAATTACTGTTTGTGCATTTACAATATTCATTGATTTTTGCCATTGAAAAACATCATGTTATTCATATACCAGAAATGATTGAAGCTACTGACTGAATGAAAGGAGCTGGCATCTCACTCTCTTTGAATCTTCTTTATCATGCTAAGAGGAGCAGGAAAAAGCAAAAAATTTCAGAATTGCACCTTGCAATGTGGAGAAATTACTGTTTGTGCATTTACAATATTCATTGATTTTTGCAATTGAAAAACGTCCAGAAATGATTGAAGCTACTGACTGAATGAAAGGAGCTGGCATCTCACTCTCTTTGAATCTTCTTTATCATGCTAAGAGGAGCAGGAAAAAGCAAAAAATTTCAGAATTGCACCTTGCAATGCGGAGAAATTACTGTTTGTGCATTTACAATATTCATTGATTTTTGCCATTGAAAAACGTCCAGAAATGATTGAAGCTACTGACTGAATGAAAGGAGCTGGCATCTCACTCTCTTTGAATCTTGTTTATCATGCTAAGAGGAGCAGGAAAAAGCAAAAAATTTAAGAATTGCACCTTGCAATGCGGAGAAATTACTGTTTGTGCATTTACAATATTCATTGATTTTTGCCATTGAAAAACGTCCAGAAATGATTGAAGCTACTGACTGAATGAAAGGAGCTGGCATCTCACTCTCTTTGAATCTTCTTTATCATGCTAAGAGGAGCAGGAAAAAGCAAAAAATTTCAGAATTGCACCTTGCAATGCGGAGAAATTACTGTTTGTGCATTTACAATATTCATTGATTTTTGCCATTGAAAAACATCATGTTATTCATATACCAGAAATGATTGAAGCTACTGACTGAATGAAAGTAGCTGGCATCTCACTCTCTTTGAATCTTCTTTATCATGCTAAGAGGAGCAGGAAAAAGTAAAAAATTTCAGAATTGCACCTTGCAATGCGGAGAAATTACTGTTTGTGCATTTACAATATTCAATGATTTTTGCCATTGAAAAACGTCCAGAAATGATTGAAGCTACTGACTGAATGAAAGGAGCTGGCATCTCACTCTCTTTGAATCTTCTTTATCATGCTAAGAGGAGCAGGAAAAAGCAAAAAATTTCAGAATTGCACCTTGCAATGCGGAGAAATTACTGTTTGTGCATTTACAATATTCATTGATTTTTGCCATTGAAAAACATCATGTTATTCATATACCAGAAATGATTGAAGCTACTGACTGAATGAAAGGAGCTGGCATCTCACTCTCTTTGAATCTTCTTTATCATGCTAAGAGGAGCAGGAAAAAGTAAAAAATTTCAGAATTGCACCTTGCAATGCGGAGAAATTACTGTTTGTGCATTTACAATATTCAATGATTTTTGCCTTTGAAAAACGTCCAGAAATGATTGAAGCTACTGACTGAACGAAAGGAGCTGGCATCTCACTCTCTTTGAATCTTCTTTATCATGCTAAGAGGAGCAGGAAAAAGCAAAAAATTTCAGAATTGCACCTTGCAATGCGGAGAAATTACTGTTTGTGCATTTACAATATTCATTGATTTTTGCCATTGAAAAACATCATGTTATTCATATACCAGAAATGATTGATGCTACTGACTGAATGAAAGGAGCTGGCATCTCACTCTCTTTGAATCTTCTTTATCATGCTAAGAGGAGCAGGAAAAAACAAAAAATTTCAGAATTGCACCTTGCAATGCGTAGAAATTACTGTTTGTGCATTTACAATATTCATTGATTTTTGCCATTGAAAAACATCATGTTATTCATATACCAGGAATGTTTGAAGCTACTGACTGAATGAAAGGAGCTGGCATCTCACTCTCTTTGAATCTTCTTTATCATGCTAAGAGGAGCAGGAAAAAGCAAAAAATTTCAGAATTGCACCTTGCAATGCGGAGAAATTACTGTTTGTGCATTTACAATATTCATTGATTTTTGCCATTGAAAAACATCATGTTATTCATATACCAGAAATGTTTGAAGCTACTGACTGAATGAAAGGAGCTGGCATCTCACTCTCTTTGAATCTTCTTTATCATGCTAAGAGGAGCAGGAAAAAGCAAAAAATTTCAGAATTGCACCTTGCAATGCGGAGAAATTACTGTTTGTGCATTTACAATATTCATTGATTTTTGCCATTGAAAAACGTCCAGAAATGATTGAAGCTACTGACTGAATGAAAGGAGCTGGCATCTCACTCTCTTTGAATCTTCTTTATCATGCTAAGAGGAGCAGGAAAAAGCAAAAAATTTCAGAATTGCACCTTGCAATGCGGAGAAATTACTGTTTGTGCATTTACAATATTCATTGATTTTTGCCATTGAAAAACATCATGTTATTCATATACCAGAAATGTTTCAAGCTACTGACTGAATGAAAGGAGCTGGCATCTCACTCTCTTTGAATCTTCTTTATCATGCTAAGAGGAGCAGGAAAAAGCAAAAAATTTCAGAATTGCACCTTGCAATGCGGAGAAATTACTGTTTGTGCACTTACAATATTCATTGATTTTTGCCATTGAAAAACTTCATGTTATTCATATACCAGAAATGATTGAAGCTACTGACTGAATGAAAGGAGCTGGCATCTCACTCTCTTTGAATCTTCTTTATCATGCTAAGAGGAGCAGGAAAAAGCAAAAAATTTCAGAATTGCACCTTGCAATGCGGAGAAATTACTGTTTGTGCATTTACAATATTCATTGATTTTTGCCATTGAAAAACATCATGTTATTCATATACCAGAAATGATTGAAGCTACTGACTGAATGAAAGGAGCTGGCATCTCACTCTCTTTGAATCTTCTTTATCATGCTAAGAGGAGCAGGAAAAAGCAAAAAATTTCAGAATTGCACCTTGCAATGCGGAGAAATTACTGTTTGTGCATTTACAATATTCATTGATTTTTGCAATTGAAAAACGTCCAGAAATGATTGAAGCTACTGACTGAATGAAAGGAGCTGGCATCTCACTCTCTTTGAATCTTCTTTATCATGCTAAGAGGAGCAGGAAAAAGCAAAAAATTTCAGAATTGCACCTTGCAATGCGGAGAAATTACTGTTTGTGCATTTACAATATTCATTGATTTTTGCCATTGAAAAACATCATGTTATTCATATACCAGGAATGTTTGAAGCTACTGACTGAATGAAAGGAGCTGGCATCTCACTCTCTTTGAATCTTCTTTATCATGCTAAGAGGAGCAGGAAAAAGCAAAAAATTTCAGAATTGCACCTTGCAATGCGGAGAAATTACTGTTTGTGCATTTACAATATTCATTGATTTTTGCCATTGAAAAACGTCCAGAAATGATTGAAGCTACTGACTGAATGAAAGGAGCTGGCATCTCACTCTCTTTGAATCTTGTTTATCATGCTAAGAGGAGCAGGAAAAAGCAAAAAATTTCAGAATTGCACCTTGCAATGCGGAGAAATTACTGTTTGTGCATTTACAATATTCATTGATTTTTGCCATTGAAAAACGTCCAGAAATGATTGAAGCTACTGACTGAATGAAAGGAGCTGGCATCTCACTCTCTTTGAATCTTCTTTATCATGCTAAGAGGAGCAGGAAAAAGCAAAAAATTTCAGAATTGCACCTTGCAATGCGGAGAAATTACTGTTTGTGCATTTACAATATTCATTGATTTTTGCCATTGAAAAACATCATGTTATTCATATACCAGAAATGATTGAAGCTACTGACTGAATGAAAGGAGCTGGCATCTCACTCTCTTTGAATCTTCTTTATCATGCTAAGAGGAGCAGGAAAAAGTAAAAAATTTCAGAATTGCACCTTGCAATGCGGAGAAATTACTGTTTGTGCATTTACAATATTCAATGATTTTTGCCATTGAAAAACGTTCAGAAATGATTGAAGCTACTGACTGAATGAAAGGAGCTGGCATCTCACTCTCTTTGAATCTTGTTTATCATGCTAAGAGGAGCAGGAAAAAGCAAAAAATTTCAGAATTGCACCTTGCAATGCGGAGAAATTACTGTTTGTGCATTTACAATATTCATTGATTTTTGCCATTGAAAAACATCATGTTATTCATATACCAGAAATGTTTGAAGCTACTGACTGAATGAAAGGAGCTGGCATCTCACTCTCTTTGAATCTTCTTTATCATGCTAAGAGGAGCAGGAAAAAGCAAAAAATTTCAGAATTGCACCTTGCAATGCGGAGAAATTACTGTTTGTGCATTTACAATATTCATTGATTTTTGCCATTGAAAAACATCATGTTATTCATATACCAGAAATGTTTGAAGCTACTGACTGAATGAAAGGAGCTGGCATCTCACTCTCTTTGAATCTTCTTTATCATGCTAAGAGGAGCAGGAAAAAGCAAAAAATTTCAGAATTGCACCTTGCAATGCGGAGAAATTACTGTTTGTGCATTTACAATATTCATTGATTTTTGCCATTGAAAAACGTCCAGAAATGATTGAAGCTACTGACTGAATGAAAGGAGCTGGCATCTCACTCTCTTTGAATCTTGTTTATCATGCTAAGAGGAGCAGGAAAAAGCAAAAAATTTCAGAATTGCACCTTGCAATGCGGAGAAATTACTGTTTGTGCATTTACAATATTCATTGATTTTTGCCATTGAAAAACGTCCAGAAATGATTGAAGCTACTGACTGAATGAAAGGAGCTGGCATCTCACGCTCTTTGAATCTTCTTTATCATGCTAAGAGGAGCAGGAAAAAGCAAAAAATTTCAGAATTGCACCTTGCAATGCGGAGAAATTACTGTTTGTGCATTTACAATATTCATTGATTTTTGCCATTGAAAAACATCATGTTATTCATATACCAGAAATGATTGAAGCTACTGACTGAATGAAAGGAGCTGGCATCTCACTCTCTTTGAGACTTCTTTATCATGCTAAGAGGAGCAGGAAAAAGTAAAAAATTTCAGAATTGCACCTTGCAATGCGGAGAAATTACTGTTTGTGCATTTACAATATTCAATGATTTTTGCCATTGAAAAATGTCCAGAAATGATTGAAGCTACTGACTGAATGAAAGGAGCTGGCATCTCACTCTCTTTGAATCTTCTTTATCATGCTAAGAGGAGCAGGAAAAAGCAAAAAATTTCAGAATTGCACCTTGCAATGCGGAGAAATTACTGTTTGTGCATTTACAATATTCATTGATTTTTGCCATTGAAAAACATCATGTTATTCATATACCAGAAATGATTGAAGCTACTGACTGAATGAAAGGAGCTGGCATCTCACTCTCTTTGAATCTTCTTTATCATGCTAAGAGGAGCAGGAAAAAGTAAAAAATTTCAGAATTGCACCTTCCAATGCGGAGAAATTACTGTTTGTGCATTTACAATATTCAATGATTTTTGCCTTTGAAAAACGTCCAGAAATGATTGAAGCTACTGACTGAACGAAAGGAGCTGGCATCTCACTCTCTTTGAATCTTCTTCATCATGCTAAGAGGAGCAGGAAAAAGCAAAAAATTTCAGAATTGCACCTTGCAATGCGGAGAAATTACTGTTTGTGCATTTACAATATTCATTGATTTTTGCCATTGAAAAACATCATGTTATTCATATACCAGAAATGTTTGAAGCTACTGACTGAATGAAAGGAGCTGGCATCTCACTCTCTTTGAATCTTCTTTATCATGCTAAGAGGAGCAGGAAAAAGCAAAAAATTTCAGAATTGCACCTTGCAATGCGGAGAAATTACTGTTTGTGCATTTACAATATTCATTGATTTTTGCCTTTGAAAAACATCATGTTATTCATATACCAGAAATGATTGAAGCTACTGACTGAATGAAAGGAGCTGGCATCTCACTCTCTTTGAATCTTCTTTATCATGCTAAGAGGAGGAGGAAAAAGCAAAAAATTTCAGAATTGCACCTTGCAATGCGGAGAAATTACTGTTTGTGCATTTACAATATTCATTGATTTTTGCAATTGAAAAACGTCCAGAAATGATTGAAGCTACTGACTGAATGAAAGGAGCGGCATCTCACTCTCTTTGAATCTTCTTTATCATGCTAAGAGGAGCAGGAAAAAGCAAAAAATTTCAGAATTGCACCTTGCAATGCGGAGAAATTACTGTTTGTGCATTTACAATAATTGATTTTTGCCATTGAAAAACATCATGTTATTCATATACCAGGAATGTTTGAAGCTACTGACTGAATGAAAGGAGCTGGCATCTCACTCTCTTTGAATCTTCTTTATCATGCTAAGAGGAGCAGGAAAAAGCAAAAAATTTCAGAATTGCACCTTGCAATGCGGAGAAATTACTGTTTGTGCATTTACAATATTCATTGATTTTTGCCATTGAAAAACGTCCAGAAATGATTGAAGCTACTAACTGAATGAAAGGAGCTGGCATCTCACTCTCTTTGAATCTTGTTTATCATGCTAAGAGGAGCAGGAAAAAGCAAAAAATTTCAGAATTGCACCTTGCAATGCGGAGAAATTACTGTTTGTGCATTTACAATATTCATTGATTTTTGCCATTGAAAAACGTCCAGAAATGATTGAAGCTACTGACTGAATGAAAGGAGCTGGCATCTCACTCTCTTTGAATCTTCTTTATCATGCTAAGAGGAGCAGGAAAAAGCAAAAAATTTCAGAATTGCACCTTGCAATGCGGAGAAATTACTGTTTGTGCATTTACAATATTCATTGATTGTTGCCATTGAAAAACATCATGTTATTCATATACCAGAAATGATTGAAGCTACTGACTGAATGAAACTAGCTGGCATCTCACTCTCTTTGAATCTTCTTTATCATGCTAAGAGGAGCAGGAAAAAGTAAAAAATTTCAGAATTGCACCTTGCAATGCGGAGAAATTACTGTTTGTGCATTTACAATATTCATTGATTTTTGCCATTGAAAAACATCATGTTATTCATATACCAGAAATGTTTGAAGCTACTGACTGAATGAAAGGAGCTGGCATCTCACTCTCTTTGAATCTTCTTTATCATGCTAAGAGGAGCAGGAAAAAGCAAAAAATTTCAGAATTGCACCTTGCAATGCGGAGAAATTACTGTTTGTGCATTTACAATATTCATTGATTTTTGCAATTGAAAAACGTCCAGAAATGATTGAAGCTACTGACTGAATGAAAGGAGCTGGCATCTCACTCTCTTTGAATCTTCTTTATCTTGCTAAGAGGAGCAGGAAAAAGCAAAAAATTTCAGAATTGCACCTTGCAATGCGGAGAAATTACTGTTTGTGCATTTACAATATTCATTGATTTTTGCCATTGAAAAACATCATGTTATTCATATACCAGGAATGT
Organism: Phyllobates terribilis; assembly: GCF_046119375.1. Classification (NCBI taxonomy): domain Eukaryota; kingdom Metazoa; phylum Chordata; class Amphibia; order Anura; family Dendrobatidae; genus Phyllobates; species Phyllobates terribilis. The sequence goes on from NW_027363306.1 coordinate 759,812, forward strand.
TTGAAGCTACTGACTGAATGAAAGGAGCTGGCATCTCACTCTCTTTGAATCTTCTTTATCATGCTAAGAGGAGCAGGAAAAAGCAAAAAATTTCAGAATTGCACCTTGCAATGCGGAGAAATTACTGTTTGTGCATTTACAATATTCATTGATTTTTGCCATTGAAAAACGTACAGAAATGATTGAAGCTACTGACTGAATGAAAGGAGCTGGCATCTCACTCTCTTTGAATCTTGTTTATCATGCTAAGAGGAGCAGGAAAAAGCAAAAAATTTCAGAATTGCACCTTGCAATGCGGAGAAATTACTGTTTGTGCATTTACAATATTCATTGATTTTTGCCATTGAAAAACGTCCAGAAATGATTGAAGCTACTGACTGAATGAAAGGAGCTGGCATCTCACTCTCTTTGAATCTTCTTTATCATGCTAAGAGGAGCAGGAAAAAGCAAAAAATTTCAGAATTGCACCTTGCAATGCGGAGAAATTACTGTTTGTGCATTTACAATATTCATTGATTTTTGCCATTGAAAAACATCATGTTATTCATATACCAGAAATGATTGAAGCTACTGACTGAATGAAAGGAGCTGGCATCTCACTCTCTTTGAGACTTCTTTATCATGCTAAGAGGAGCAGGAAAAAGTAAAAAATTTCAGAATTGCACCTTGCAATGCGGAGAAATTACTGTTTGTGCATTTACAATATTCAATGATTTTTGCCATTGAAAAATGTCCAGAAATGATTGAAGCTACTGACTGAATGAAAGGAGCTGGCATCTCACTCTCTTTGAATCTTCATTATCATGCTAAGAGGAGCAGGAAAAAGCAAAAAATTTCAGAATTGCACCTTGCAATGCGGAGAAATTACTGTTTGTGCATTTACAATATTCATTGATTTTTGCCATTGAAAAACATCATGTTATTCATATACCAGAAATGATTGAAGCTACTGACTGAATGAAAGGAGCTGGCATCTCACTCTCTTTGAATCTTCTTTATCATGCTAAGAGGAGCAGGAAAAAGTAAAAAATTTCAGAATTGCACCTTGCAATGCGGAGAAATTACTGTTTGTGCATTTACAATATTCAATGATTTTTGCCTTTGAAAAACGTCCAGAAATGATTGAAGCTACTGACTGAACGAAAGGAGCTGGCATCTCACTCTCTTTGAATCTTCTTCATCATGCTAAGAGGAGCAGGAAAAAGCAAAAAATTTCAGAATTGCACCTTGCAATGCGGAGAAATTACTGTTTGTGCATTTACAATATTCATTGATTTTTGCCATTGAAAAACATCATGTTATTCATATACCAGAAATGTTTGAAGCTACTGACTGAATGAAAGGAGCTGGCATCTCACTCTCTTTGAATCTTCTTTATCATGCTAAGAGGAGCAGGAAAAAGCAAAAAATTTCAGAATTGCACCTTGCAATGCGGAGAAATTACTGTTTGTGCATTTACAATATTCATTGATTTTTGCCATTGAAAAACATCATGTTATTCATATACCAGAAATGATTGAAGCTACTGACTGAATGAAAGGAGCTGGCATCTCACTCTCTTTGAATCTTCTTTATCATGCTAAGAGGAGCAGGAAAAAGCAAAAAATTTCAGAATTGCACCTTGCAATGCGGAGAAATTACTGTTTGTGCATTTACAATATTCAGTGATTTTTGCAATTGAAAAATGTCCAGAAATGATTGAAGCTACTGACTGAATGAAAGGAGCTGGCATCTCACTCTCTTTGAATCTTCTTTATCATGCTAAGAGGAGCAGGAAAAAGCAAAAAATTTCAGAATTGCACCTTGCAATGCGGAGAAATTACTGTTTGTGCATTTACAATATTCATTGATTTTTGCCATTGAAAAACATCATGTTATTCATATACCAGGAATGTTTGAAGCTACTGACTGAATGAAAGGAGCTGGCATCTCACTCTCTTTGAATCTTCTTTATCATGCTAAGAGGAGCAGGAAAAAGCAAAAAATTTCAGAATTGCACCTTGCAATGCGGAGAAATTACTGTTTGTGCATTTACAATATTCATTGATTTTTGCCATTGAAAAACGTCCAGAAATGATTGAAGCTACTGACTGAATGAAAGGAGCTGGCATCTCACTCTCTTTGAATCTTGTTTATCATGCTAAGAGGAGCAGGAAAAAGCAAAAAATTTCAGAATTGCACCTTGCAATGCGGAGAAATTACTGTTTGTGCATTTACAATATTCATTGATTTTTGCCATTGAAAAACGTCCAGAAATGATTGAAGCTACTGACTGAATGAAAGGAGCTGGCATCTCACTCTCTTTGAATCTTCTTTATCATGCTAAGAGGAGCAGGAAAAAGCAAAAAATTTCAGAATTGCACCTTGCAATGCGGAGAAATTACTGTTTGTGCATTTACAATATTCATTGATTTTTGCCATTGAAAAACATCATGTTATTCATATACCAGAAATGATTGAAGCTACTGACTGAATGAAAGTAGCTGGCATCTCACTCTCTTTGAATCTTCTTTATCATGCTAAGAGGAGCAGGAAAAAGTAAAAAATTTCAGAATTGCACCTTGCAATGCGGAGAAATTACTGTTTGTGCATTTACAATATTCAATGATTTTTGCCATTGAAAAACGTCCAGAAATGATTGAAGGTACTGACTGAATGAAAGGAGCTGGCATCTCACTCTCTTTGAATCTTCTTTATCATGCTAAGAGGAGCAGGAAAAAGCAAAAAATTTCAGAATTGCACCTTGCAATGCGGAGAAATTACTGTTTGTGCATTTACAATATTCATTGATTTTTGCCATTGAAAAACATCATGTTATTCATATACCAGAAATGATTGAAGCTACTGACTGAATGAAAGGAGCTGGCATCTCACTCTCTTTGAATCTTCTTTATCATGCTAAGAGGAGCAGGAAAAAGTAAAAAATTTCAGAATTGCACCTTGCAATGCGGAGAAATTACTGTTTGTGCATTTACAATATTCAATGATTTTTGCCTTTGAAAAACGTCCAGAAATGATTGAAGCTACTGACTGCACGAAAGGAGCTGGCATCTCACTCTCTTTGAATCTTCTTTATCATGCTAAGAGGAGCAGGAAAAAGCAAAAAATTTCAGAATTGCACCTTGCAATGCGGAGAAATTACTGTTTGTGCATTTACAATATTCATTGATTTTTGCCATTGAAAAACATCATGTTATTCATATACCAGAAATGATTGATGCTACTGACTGAATGAAAAGAGCTGGCATCTCACTCTCTTTGAATCTTCTTTATCATGCTAAGAGGAGCAGGAAAAAGCAAAAAATTTCAGAATTGCACCTTGCAATGCGTAGAAATTACTGTTTGTGCATTTACAATATTCATTGATTTTTGCCATTGAAAAACATCATGTTATTCATATACCAGGAATGTTTGAAGCTACTGACTGAATGAAAGGAGCTGCCATCTCACTCTCTTTGAATCTTCTTTATCATGCTAAGAGGAGCAGGAAAAAGCAAAAAATTTCAGAATTGCACCTTGCAATGCGGAGAAATTACTGTTTGTGCATTTACAATATTCATTGATTTTTGCCATTGAAAAACGTCCAGAAATGATTGAAGCTACTGACTGAATGAAAGGAGCTGGCATCTCACTCTCTTTGAATCTTGTTTATCATGCTAAGATAAGCAGGAAAAAGCAAAAAATTTCAGAATTGCACCTTGCAATGCGAAGAAATTACTGTTTGTGCATTTACAATATTCATTGATTTTTGCCATTGAAAAACGTCCAGAAATGATTGAAGCTACTGACTGAATGAAAGGAGCTGGCATCTCACTCTCTTTGAATCTTCTTTATCATGCTAAGAGGAGCAGGAAAAAGCAAAAAATTTCAGAATTGCACCTTGCAATGCGGAGAAATTACTGTTTGTGCATTTACAATATTCATTGATTTTTGCCATTGAAAAACATCATGTTATTCATATACCAGAAATGATTGAAGCTACTGACTGAATGAAAGGAGCTGGCATCTCACTCTCTTTGAATCTTCTTTATCATGCTAAGAGGCGCAGGAAAAAGCAAAAAATTTCAGAATTGCACCTTGCAATGCGGAGAAATTACTGTTTGTGCATTTACAATATTCATTGATTTTTGCCATTGAAAAACGTCCAGAAATGATTGAAGCTACTGACTGAATGAAAGGAGCTGGCATCTCACTCTCTTTGAATCTTCTTTATCATGCTAAGAGGAGCAGGAAAAAGCAAAAAATTTCAAAATTGCACCTTGCAATGCGGAGAAATTACTGTTTGTGCATTTGCAATATTCATTGATTTTTGCCATTGAAAAACATCATGTTATTCATATACCAGAAATGTTTGAAGCTACTGTCTGAATGAAAGGAGCTGGCATCTCACTCTCTTTGAATCTTCTTTATCATGCTAAGAGGAGCAGGAAAAAGCAAAAAATTTCAGAATTGCACCTTGCAATGCGGAGAAATTACTGTTTGTGCATTTACAATATTCATTGATTTTTGCCATTGAAAAACATCATGTTATTCATATACCAGAAATGTTTGAAGCTACTGACTGAATGAAAGGAGCTGGCATCTCACTCTCTTTGAATCTTCTTTATCATGCTAAGAGGAGCAGGAAAAAGCAAAAAATTTCAGAATTGCACCTTGCAATGCGGAGAAATTACTGTTTGTGCTTTTACAATATTCATTGATTTTTGCCATTGAAAAACATCATGTTATTCATATACCAGAAATGATTGAAGCTACTGACTGAATGAAAGGAGCTGGCATCTCACTCTCTTTGAATCTTCTTTATCATGCTAAGAGGAGCAGGAAAAAGCAAAAAATTTCAGAATTGCACCTTGCAATGCGGAGAAATTACTGTTTGTGCATTTACAATATTCATTGATTTTTGCAATTGAAAAACGTCCAGAAATGATTGAAGCTACTGACTGAACGAAAGGAGCTGGCATCTCACTCTCTTTGAATCTTCTTTATCATGCTAAGAGGAGCTGGAAAAAGCAAAAAATTTCAGAATTGCACCTTGCAATGCGGAGAAATTACTGTTTGTGCATTTACAATATTCATTGATTTTTGCCATTGAAAAACATCATGTTATTCATATACCAGAAATGTTTGAAGCTACTGACTGAATGAAAATAGCTGGCATCTCACTCTCTTTGAATCTTCTTTATCATGCTAAGAGGAGCAGGAAAAAGCAAAAAATTTCAGAATTGCACCTTGCAATGCGGAGAAATTACTGTTTGTGCATTTACAATATTCATTGATTTTTGCCATTGAAAAACGTCCAGAAATGATTGAAGCTACTGACTGAATGAAAGGAGCTGGCATCTCACTCTGAATTTTCTTTATCATGCTAAGAGGAGCAGGAAAAAGCAAAAAATTTCAGAATTGCACCTTGCAATGCGGAGAAATTACTGTTTGTGCATTTACAATATTCATTGATTTTTGCCATTGAAAAACGTCCAGAAATGATTGAAGCTACTGACTGAATGAAAGGAGCTGGCATCTCACTCTCTTTGAATCTTCTTTATCATGCTAAGAGGAGCAGGAAAAAGCAAAAAATTTCAGAATTGCACCTTGCAATGCGGAGAAATTACTGTTTGTGCATTTACAATATTCATTGATTTTTGCCATTGAAAAACGTCCAGAAATGATTGAAGCTACTGACTGAATGAAAGGAGCTGGCATCTCACTCTCTTTGAATCTTCTTTATCATGCTAAGAGGAGCAGGAAAAAGCAAAAAATTTCAGAATTGCACCTTGCAATGCGGAGAAATTACTGTTTGTGCATTTACAATATTCATTGATTTTTGCCATTGAAAAACATCATGTTATTCATATACCAGAAATGATTGAAGCTACTGACTGAATGAAAGGAGCTGGCATCTCACTCTCTTTGAGACTTCTTTATCATGCTAAGAGGAGCAGGAAAAAGTAAAAAATTTCAGAATTGCACCTTGCAATGCGGAGAAATTACTGTTTGTGCATTTACAATATTCAATGATTTTTGCCATTGAAAAATGTCCAGAAATGATTGAAGCTACTGACTGAATGAAAGGAGCTGGCATCTCACTCTCTTTGAATCTTCTTTATCATGCTAAGAGGAGCAGGAAAAAGCAAAAAATTTCAGAATTGCACCTTGCAATGCGGAGAAATTACTGTTTGTGCATTTACAATATTCATTGATTTTTGCCATTGAAAAACATCATGTTATTCATATACCAGAAATGTTTGAAGCTACTGACTGAATGAAAGGAGCTGGCATCTCACTCTCTTTGAATCTTCTTTATCATGCTAAGAGGAGCAGGAAAAAGCAAAAAATTTCAGAATTGCACCTTGCAATGCGGAGAAATTACTGTTTGTGCATTTACAATATTCATTGATTTTTGCCATTGAAAAACGTCCAGAAATGATTGAAGCTACTGACTGAATGAAAGGAGCTGGCATCTCACTCTCTTTGAATCTTGTTTATCATGCTAAGAGGAGCAGGAAAGAGCAAAAAATTTCAGAATTGCACCTTGCAATGCGAAGAAATTACTGTTTGTGCATTTACAATATTCATTGATTTTTGCCATTGAAAAACGTCCAGAAATGATTGAAGCTACTGACTGAATGAAAGGAGCTGGCATCTCACTCTCTTTGAATCTTCTTTATCATGCTAAGAGGAGCAGGAAAAAGCAAAAAATTTCAGAATTGCACCTTGCAATGCGGAGAAATTACTGTTTGTGCATTTACAATATTCATTGATTTTTGCCATTGAAAAACATCATGTTATTCATATACCAGAAATGATTGAAGCTACTGACTGAATGAAAGGAGCTGGCATCTCACTCTCTTTGAATCTTCTTTATCATGCTAAGAGGAGCAGGAAAAAGCAAAAAATTTCAGAATTGCACCTTGCAATGCGGAGAAATTACTGTTTGTGCATTTACAATATTCATTGATTTTTGCCATTGAAAAACGTCCAGAAATGTTTGAAGCTACTGACTGAATGAAAGGAGCTGGCATCTCACTCTCTTTGAATCTTCTTTATCATGCTAAGAGGAGCAGGAAAAAGCAAAAAATTTCAAAATTGCACCTTGCAATGCGGAGAAATTACTGTTTGTGCATTTACAATATTCATTGATTTTTGCCATTGAAAAACATCATGTTATTCATATACCAGAAATGTTTGAAGCTACTGTCTGAATGAAAGGAGCTGGCATCTCACTCTCTTTGAATCTTCTTTATCATGCTAAGAGGAGCAGGAAAAAGCAAAAAATTTCAGAATTGCACCTTGCAATGCGGAGAAATTACTGTTTGTGCATTTACAATATTCATTGATTTTTGCCATTGAAAAACATCATGTTATTCATATACCAGAAATGTTTGAAGCTACTGACTGAATGAAAGGAGCGGGCATCTCACTCTCTTTGAATATTCTTTATCATGCTAAGAGGAGCAGGAAAAAGCAAAAAATTTCAGAATTGCACCTTGCAATGCGGAGAAATTACTGTTTGTGCATTTACAATATTCATTGATTTTTGCCATTGAAAAACATCATGTTATTCATATACCAGAAATGATTGAAGCTACTGACTGAATGAAAGGAGCTGGCATCTCACTCTCTTTGAATCTTCTTTATCATGCTAAGAGGAGCAGGAAAAAGCAAAAAATTTCAGAATTGCACCTTGCAATGCGAAGAAATTACTGTTTGTGCATTTACAATATTCATTGATTTTTGCAATTGAAAAACGTCCAGAAATGATTGAAGCTACTGACTGAACGAAAGGAGCTGGCATCTCACTCTCTTTGAATCTTCTTTATCATGCTAAGAGGAGCAGGAAAAAGCAAAAAATTTCAGAATTGCACCTTGCAATGCGGAGAAATTACTGTTTGTGCATTTACAATATTCATTGATTTTTGCCATTGAAAAACATCATGTTATTCATATACCAGAAATGTTTGAAGCTACTGACTGAATGAAAGGAGCTGGCATCTCACTCTCTTTGAATCTTCTTTATCATGCTAATAGGAGCAGGAAAAAGCAAAAAATTTCAGAATTGCACCTTGCAATGCGGAGAAATTACTGTTTGTGCATTTACAATATTCATTGATTTTTGCCATTGAAAAACGTCCAGAAATGATTGAAGCTACTGACTGAATGAAAGGAGCTGGCATCTCACTCTGAATTTTCTTTATCATGCTAAGAGGAGCAGGAAAAAGCAAAAAATTTCAGAATTGCACCTTGCAATGCGGAGAAATTACTGTTTGTGCATTTACAATATTCATTGATTTTTGCCATTGAAAAACGTCCAGAAATGATTGAAGCTACTGACTGAATGAAAGGAGCTGGCATCTCACTCTCTTTGAATCTTCTTTATCATGCTAAGAGGAGCAGGAAAAGGCAAAAAATTTCAGAATTGCACCTTGCAATGCGGAGAAATTACTGTTTGTGCATTTACAATATTCATTGATTTTTGCTATTGAAAAACATCATGTTATTCATATACCAGAAATGTTTGAAGCTACTGACTGAATGAAAGGAGCTGGCATCTCACTCTCTTTGAATCTTCTTTATCATGCTAAGAGGAGCAGGAAAAAGTAAAAAATTTCAGAATTGCACCTTGCAATGCGGAGAAATTTCTGTTTGTGCATTTACAATATTCAATGATTTTTGCCATTGAAAAACGTCCAGAAATGATTGAAGCTACTGACTGAATGAAAGGAGCTGGCATCTCACTCTCTTTGAATCTTCTTTATCATGCTAAGAGGAGCAGGAAAAAGCAAAAAATTTCAGAATTGCACCTTGCAATGCGGAGAAATTACTGTTTGTGCATTTACAATATTCATTGATTTTTGCCATTGAAAAACATCATGTTATTCATATACCAGAAATGATTGAAGCTACTGACTGAATGAAAGGAGCTGGCATCTCACTCTCTTTGAATCTTCTTTATCATGCTAAGAGGAGCAGGAAAAAGTAAAAAATTTCAGAATTGCACCTTGAAATGCGGAGAAATTACTGTTTGTGCAATTACAATATTCAATGATTTTTGCCTTTGAAAAACGTCCAGAAATGATTGAAGCTACTGACTGAACGAAAGGAGCTGGCATCTCACTCTCTTTGAATCTTCTTTATCATGCTAAGAGGAGCAGGAAAAAGCAAAAAATTTCAGAATTGCACCTTGCAATGCGGAGAAATTACTGTTTGTGCATTTACAATATTCATTGATTTTTGCCATTGAAAAACATCATGTTATTCATATACCAGAAATGATTGATGCTACTGACTGAATGAAAGGAGCTGGCATCTCACTCTCTTTGAATCTTCTTTATCATGCTAAGAGGAGCAGGAAAAAGCAAAAAATTTCAGAATTGCACCTTGCAATGCGGAGAAAATACTGTTTGTGCATTTACAATATTCATTGATTTTTGCCATTGAAAAACATCATGTTATTCATATACCAGGAATGTTTGAAGCTACTGACTGAATGAAAGGAGCTGGCATCTCACTCTCTTTGAATCTTCTTTATCATGCTAAGAGGAGCAGGAAAAAGCAAAAAATTTCAGAATTGCACCTTGCAATACGAAGAAATTACTGTTTGTGCATTTACAATATTCATTGATTTTTGCCATTGAAAAACGTCCAGAAATGATTGAAGCTACTGACTGAAAGAAAGGAGCTGGCATCTCACTCTCTTTGAATCTTCTTTATCATGCTAAGAGGAGCAGGAAAAAGCAAAAAATTTCAGAATTGCACCTTGCAATGCGGAGAAAATACTGTTTGTGCATTTACAATATTCATTGATTTTTGCCATTGAAAAACGTCCAGAAATGATTGAAGCTACTGACTGAATGAAAGGAGCTGGCATCTCACTCTCTTTGAATCTTGTTTATCATGCTAAGAGGAGCAGGAAAAAGCAAAAAATTTCAGAATTGCACCTTGCAATACGAAGAAATTACTGTTTGTGCATTTACAATATTCATTGATTTTTGCCATTGAAAAACGTCCAGAAATGATTGAAGCTACTGACTGAAAGAAAGGAGCTGGCATCTCACTCTCTTTGAATCTTCTTTATCATGCTAAGAGGAGCAGGAAAAAGCAAAAAATTTCAGAATTGCACCTTGCAATGCGGAGAAAATACTGTTTGTGCATTTACAATATTCATTGATTTTTGCCATTGAAAAACATCATGTTATTCATATACCAGAAATGATTGAAGCTACTGACTGAATGAAAGGAGCTGGCATCTCACTCTCTTTGAATCTTCTTTATCATGCTAAGAGGAGCAGGAAAAAGCAAAAAATTTCAGAATTGCACCTTGCAATGCGGAGAAATTACTGTTTGTGCATTTACAATATTCATTGATTTTTGCCATTGAAAAACGTCCAGAAATGATTGAAGCTACTGACTGAATGAAAGGAGCTGGCATCTCACTCTGAGTTTTCTTTATCATGCTAAGAGGAGCAGGAAAAAGCAAAAAATTTCAGAATTGCACCTTGCAATGCGGAGAAATTACTGTTTGTGCATTTACAATATTCATTGATTTTTGCCATTGAAAAACGTCCAGAAATGATTGAAGCTACTGACTGAATGAAAGGAGCTGGCATCTCACTCTCTTTGAATCTTCTTTATCATGCTAAGAGGAGCAGGAAAAAGCAAAAAATTTCAGAATTGCACCTTGCAATGCGGAGAAATTACTGTTTGTGCATTTACAATATTCATTGATTTTTGCCATTGAAAAACGTCCAGAAATGATTGAAGCTACTGACTGAATGAAAGGAGCTGGCATCTCACTCTCTTTGAATCTTCTTTATCATGCTAAGAGGAGCAGGAAAAAGCAAAAAATTTCAAAATTGCACCTTGCAATGTGGAGAAATTACTGTTTGTGCATTTACAATATTCATTGATTTTTGCCATTGAAAAACATCATGTTATTCATATACCAGAAATGTTTGAAGCTACTGTCTGAATGAAAGGAGCTGGCATCTCACTCTCTTTGAATCTTCTTTATCATGCTAAGAGGAGCAGGAAAAAGCAAAAAATTTCAGAATTGCACCTTGCAATGCGGAGAAATTACTGTTTGTGCATTTACAATATTCATTGATTTTTGCCATTGAAAAACATCATGTTATTCATATACCAGAAATGTTTGAAGCTACTGACTGAATGAAAGGAGCTGGCATCTCACTCTCTTTGAATCTTCTTTATCATGCTAAGAGGAGCAGGAAAAAGCAAAAAATTTCAGAATTGCACCTTGCAATGCGGAGAAATTACTGTTTGTGCATTTACAATATTCATTGATTTTTGCCATTGAAAAACATCATGTTATTCATATACCAGAAATGATTGAAGCTATTGACTGAATGAAAGGAGCTGGCATCTCACTCTCTTTGAATCTTCTTTATCATGCTAAGAGGAGCAGGAAAAAGCAAAAAATTTCAGAATTGCACCTTGCAATGCGTAGAAATTACTGTTTGTGCATTTACAATATTCATTGATTTTTGCAATTGAAAAACGTCCAGAAATGATTGAAGCTACTGACTGTACGAAAGGAGCTGGCATCTCACTCTCTTTGAATCTTCTTTATCATGCTAAGAGGAGCAGGAAAAAGCAAAAAATTTCAGAATTGCACCTTGCAATGCGGAGAAATTACTGTTTGTGCATTTACAATATTCATTGATTTTTGCCATTGAAAAACGTCCAGAAATGATTGAAGCTACTGACTGAATGAAAGGAGCTGGCATCTCACTCTGAATTTTCTTTATCATGCTAAGAGGAGCAGGAAAAAGCAAAAAATTTCAGAATTGCACCTTGCAATGCGGAGAAATTACTGTTTGTGCATTTACAATATTCATTGATTTTTGCCATTGAAAAACGTCCAGAAATGATTGAAGCTACTGACTGAATGAAAGGAGCTGGCATCTCACTCTCTTTGAATCTTCTTTATCAGGCTAAGAGGAGCAGGAAAAAGCAAAAAATTTCAGAATTGCACCTTCAATGCGGAGAAATTACTGTTTGTGCATTTACAATATTCATTGATTTTTGCCATTGAAAAACATCATGTTATTCATATACCAGAAATGATTGATGCTACTGACTGAATGAAAGGAGCTGGCATCTCACTCTCTTTGAATCTTCTTTATCATGCTAAGAGGAGCAGGAAAAAGCAAAAAATTTCAGAATTGCACCTTGCAATGCGGAGAAAATACTGTTTGTGCATTTACAATATTCATTGATTTTTGCCATTGAAAAACATCATGTTATTCATATACCAGGAATGTTTGAAGCTACTGACTGAATGAAAGGAGCTGGCATCTCACTCTCTTTGAATCTTCTTTATCATGCTAAGAGGAGCAGGAAAAAGCAAAAAATTTCAGAATTGCACCTTGCAATGCGGAGAAATTACTGTTTGTGCATTTACAATATGCATTGATTTTTGCCATTGAAAAACGTCCAGAAATGATTGAAGCTACTGACTGAATGAAAGGAGCTGGCATCTCACTCTCTTTAAATCTCGTTTATCATGCTAAGAGGAGCAGGAAAAAGCAAAAAATTTCAGAATTGCACCTTGCAATACGAAGAAATTACTGTTTGTGCATTTACAATATTCATTGATTTTTGCCATTGAAAAACGTCCAGAAATGATTGAAGCTACTGACTGAATGAAAGGAGCTGGCATCTCACTCTCTTTGAATCTTCTTTATCATGCTAAGAGGAGCAGGAAAAAGCAAAAAATTTCAGAATTGCACCTTGCAATGCGGAGAAATTACTGTTTGTGCATTTACAATATTCATTGATTTTTGCCATTGAAAAACATCATGTTATTCATATACCAGAAATGATTGAAGCTACTGACTGAATGAAAGGAGCTGGCATCTCACTCTCTTTGAATGTTCTTTATCATGCTAAGAGGAGCAGGAAAAAGCAAAAAATTTCAGAATTGCACCTTGCAATACGAAGAAATTACTGTTTGTGCATTTACAATAATCATTGATTTTTGCCATTGAAAAACGTCCAGAAATGATTGAAGCTACTGACTGAATGAAAGGAGCTGGCATCTCACTCTGAGTTTTCTTTATCATGCTAAGAGGAGCAGGAAAAAGCAAAAAATTTCAGAATTGCACCTTGCAATGCGGAGAAATTACTGTTTGTGCATTTACAATATTCATTGATTTTTGCCATTGAAAAACGTCCAGAAATGATTGAAGCTACTGACTGAATGAAAGGAGCTGGCATCTCACTCTCTTTGAATCTTCTTTATCATGCTAAGAGGAGCAGGAAAAAGCAAAAAATTTCAGAATTGCACCTTGCAATGCGGAGAAATTACTGTTTGTGCATTTACAATATTCATTGATTTTTGCCATTGAAAAACGTCCAGAAATGATTGAAGCTACTGACTGAATGAAAGGAGCTGGCATCTCACTCTCTTTGAATCTTCTTTATCATGCTAAGAGGAGCAGGAAAAAGCAAAAAATTTCAAAATTGCACCTTGCAATGCGGAGAAATTACTGTTTGTGCATTTACAATATTCATTGATTTTTGCCATTGAAAAACATCATGTTATTCATATACCAGAAATGTTTGAAGCTACTGTCTGAATGAAAGGAGCTGGCATCTCACTCTCTTTGAATCTTCTTTATCATGCTAAGAGGAGCAGGAAAAAGCAAAAAATTTCAGAATTGCACCTTGCAATGCGGAGAAATTACTGTTTGTGCATTTACAATATTCATTGATTTTTGCCATTGAAAAACATCATGTTATTCATATACCAGAAATGTTTGAAGCTACTGACTGAATGAAAGGAGCTGGCATCTCACTCTCTTTGAATCTTCTTTATCATGCTAAGAGGAGCAGGAAAAAGCAAAAAATTTCAGAATTGCACCTTGCAATGCGGAGAAATTACTGTTTGTGCATTTACAATATTCATTGATTTTTGCCATTGAAAAACATCATGTTATTCATAAACCAGAAATGATTGAAGCTACTGACTGAACGAAAGGAGCTGGCATCTCACTCTCTTTGAATCTTCTTTATCATGCTAAGAGGAGCAGGAAAAAGCAAAAAATTTCAGAATTGCACCTTGCAATGCGGAGAAATTACTGTTTGTGCATTTACAATATTCATTGATTTTTGCCATTGAAAAACATCATGTTATTCATATACCAGAAATGTTTGAAGCTACTGACTGAATGAAAGGAGCTGGCATCTCACTCTCTTTGAATCTTCTTTATCATGCTAAGAGGAGCAGGAAAAAGCAAAAAATTTCAGAATTGCACCTTGCAATGCGGAGAAATTACTGTTTGTGCATTTACAATATTCATTGATTTTTGCCATTGAAAAACGTCCAGAAATGATTGAAGCTACTGACTGAATGAAAGGAGCTGGCATCTCACTCTGAATTTTCTTTATCATGCTAAGAGGAGCAGGAAAAAGCAAAAAATTTCAGAATTGCACCTTGCAATGCGGAGAAATTACTGTTTGTGCATTTACAATATTCATTGATTTTTGCCATTGAAAAACGTCCAGAAATGATTGAAGCTACTGACTGAATGAAAGGAGCTGGCATCTCACTCTCTTTGAATCTTCTTTATCATGCTAAGAGGAGCAGGAAAAAGCAAAAAATTTCAGAATTGCACCTTCAATGCGGAGAAATTACTGTTTGTGCATTTACAATATTCATTGATTTTTGCCATTGAAAAACATCATGTTATTCATATACCAGAAATGTTTGAAGCTACTGACTGAATGAAAGGAGCTGGCATCTCACTCTCTTTGAATCTTCTTTATCATGCTAAGAGGAGCAGGAAAAAGTAAAAAATTTCAGAATTGCACCTTGCAATGCGGAGAAATTACTGTTTGTGCATTTACAATATTCAATGATTTTTGCCTTTGAAAAACGTCCAGAAATGATTGAAGCTACTGACTGAACGAAAGGAGCTGGCATCTCACTCTCTTTGAATCTTCTTTATCATGCTAAGAGGAGCAGGAAAAAGCAAAAAATTTCAGAATTGCACCTTGCAATGCGGAGAAATTACTGTTTGTGCATTTACAATATTCATTGATTTTTGCCATTGAAAAACATCATGTTATTCATATACCAGGAATGTTTGAAGCTACTGATTGAATGAAAGGAGCTGGCATCTCACTCTCTTTGAATCTTCTTTATCATGCTAAGAGGAGCAGGAAAAAGCAAAAAATTTCAGAATTGCACCTTGCAATGCGGAGAAATTACTGTTTGTGCATTTACAATATTCATTGATTTTTGCCATTGAAAAACATCATGTTATTCATATACCAGGAATGTTTGAAGCTACTGACTGAATGAAAGGAGCTGGCATCTCACTCTCTTTGAATCTTCTTTATCATGCTAAGAGGAGCAGGAAAAAGCAAAAAATTTCAGAATTGCACCTTGCAATGCGGAGAAATTACTGTTTGTGCATTTACAATATTCATTGATTTTTGCCATTGAAAAACGTCCAGAAATGATTGAAGCTACTGACTGAATGAAAGGAGCTGGCATCTCACTCTCTTTGAATCTTGTTTATCATGCTAAGAGGAGCAGGAAAAAGCAAAAAATTTCAGAATTGCACCTTGCAATGCGGAGAAATTACTGTTTGTGCATTTACAATATTCATTGATTTTTGCCATTGAAAAACGTCCAGAAATGATTGAAGCTACTGACTGAATGAAAGGAGCTGGCATCTCACTCTGAGTTTTCTTTATCATGCTAAGAGGAGCAGGAAAAAGCAAAAAATTTCAGAATTGCACCTTGCAATGCAGAGAAATTACTGTTTGTGCATTTACAATATTCATTGATTTTTGCCATTGAAAAACGTCCAAAAATGATTGAAGCTACTGACTGAATGAAAGGAGCTGGCATCTCACTCTCATTGAATCTTCTTTATCATGCTAAGAGGAGCAGGAAAAAGCAAAAAATTTCAGAATTGCACCTTGCAATGCGGAGAAATTACTGTTTGTGCATTTACAATATTCATTGATTTTTGCCATTGAAAAACGTCCAGAAATGATTGAAGCTACTGACTGAATGAAAGGAGCTGGCATCTCACTCTCTTTGAATCTTCTTTATCATGCTAAGAGGAGCAGGAAAAAGCAAAAAATTTCAAAATTGCACCTTGCAATGCGGAGAAATTACTGTTTGTGCATTTACAATATTCATTGATTTTTGCCATTGAAAAACATCATGTTATTCATATACCAGAAATGTTTGAAGCTACTGTCTGAATGAAAGGAGCTGGCATCTCACTCTCTTTGAATCTTCTTTATCATGCTAAGAGGAGCAGGAAAAAGCAAAAAATTTCAGAATTGCACATTGCAATGCGGAGAAATTACTGTTTGTGCATTTACAATATTCATTGATTTTTGCCATTGAAAAACATCATGTTATTCATATACCAGAAATGTTTGAAGCTACTGACTGAATGAAAGGAGCTGGCATCTCACTCTCTTTGAATCTTCTTTATCATGCTAAGAGGAGCAGGAAAAAGCAAAAAATTTCAGAATTGCACCTTGCAATGCGGAGAAATTACTGTTTGTGCATTTACAATATTCATTGATTTTTGCCATTGAAAAACATCATGTTATTCATATACCAGAAATGATTGAAGCTACTGACTGAATGAAAGGAGCTGGCATCTCACTCTCTTTGAATCTTCTTTATCATGCTAAGAGGAGCAGGAAAAAGCAAAAAATTTCAGAATTGCACCTTGCAATGCGGAGAAATTACTGTTTGTGCATTTACAATATTCATTGATTTTTGCAATTGAAAAACGTCCAGAAATGATTGAAGCTACAGACTGAACGAAAGGAGCTGGCATCTCACTCTCTTTGAATCTTCTTTATCATGCTAAGAGGAGCAGGAAAAAGCAAAAAATTTCAGAATTGCACCTTGCAATGCGGAGAAATTACTGTTTGTGCATTTACAATATTCATTGATTTTTGCCATTGAAAAACATCATGTTATTCATATACCAGAAATGTTTGAAGCTACTGACTGAATGAAAGGAGCTGGCATCTCACTCTCTTTGAATCTTCTTTATCATGCTAAGAGGAGCAGGAAAAAGCAAAAAATTTCAGAATTGCACCTTGCAATGCGGAGAAATTACTGTTTGTGCATTTACAATATTCATTGATTTTTGCCATTGAAAAACGTCCAGAAATGATTGAAGCTACTGACTGAATGAAAGGAGCTGGCATCTCACTCTGAATTTTCTTTATCATGCTAAGAGGAGCAGGAAAAAGCAAAAAATTTCAGAATTGCACCTTGCAATGCGGAGAAATTACTGTTTGTGCATTTACAATATTCATTGATTTTTGCCATTGAAAAACGTCCAGAAATGATTGAAGCTACTGACTGAATGAAAGGAGCTGGCATCTCACTCTCTTTGAATCTTCTTTATCATGCTAAGAGGAGCAGGAAAAAGCAAAAAATTTCAGAATTGCACCTTGCAATGCGGAGAAATTACTGTTTGTGCATTTACAATATTCATTGATTTTTGCCATTGAAAAACATCATGTTATTCATATACCAGAAATGTTTGAAGCTACTGACTGAATGAAAGGAGCTGGCATCTCACTCTCTTTGAATCTTCTTTATCATGCTAAGAGGAGCAGGAAAAAGTAAAAAATTTCAGAATTGCACCTTGCAATGCGGAGAAATTACTGTTTGTGCATTTACAATATTCAATGATTTTTGCCATTGAAAAACGTCCAGAAATGATTGAAGCTACTGACTGAATGAAAGGAGCTGGCATCTCACTCTCTTTGAATCTTCTTTATCATGCTAAGAGGAGCAGGAAAAAGCAAAAAATTTCAGAATTGCACCTTGCAATGCGGAGAAATTACTGTTTGTGCATTTACAATAGTCATTGATTTTTGCCATTGAAAAACATCATGTTATTCATATACCAGAAATGATTGAAGCTACTGACTGAATGAAAGGAGCTGGCATCTCACTCTCTTTGAATCTTCTTTATCATGCTAAGAGGAGCAGGAAAAAGTAAAAAATTTCAGAATTGCACCTTGCAATGCGGAGAAATTACTGTTTGTGCATTTACAATATTCAATGATTTTTGCCTTTGAAAAACGTCCAGAAATGATTGAAGCTACTGACTGAACGAAAGGAGCTGGCATCTCACTCTCTTTGAATCTTCTTTATCATGCTAAGAGGAGCAGGAAAAAGCAAAAAATTTCAGAATTGCACCTTGCAATGCGGAGAAATTACTGTTTGTGCATTTACAATATTCATTGATTTTTGCCATTGAAAAACATCATGTTATTCATATACCAGAAATGATTGATGCTACTGACTGAATGAAAGGAGCTGGCATCTCACTCTCTTTGAATCTTCTTTATCATGCTAAGAGGAGCAGGAAAAAGCAAAAAATTTCAGAATTGCACCTTGCAATGCGGAGAAATTACTGTTTGTGCATTTACAATATTCATTGATTTTTGCCATTGAAAAACATCATGTTATTCATATACCAGGAATGTTTGAAGCTACTGACTGAATGAAAGGAGCTGGCATCTCACTCTCTTTGAATCTTCTTTATCATGCTAAGAGGAGCAGGAAAAAGCAAAAAATTTCAGAATTGCACCTTGCAATGCGGAGAAATTACTGTTTGTGCATTTACAATATTCATTGATTTTTGCCATTCAAAAACGTCCAGAAATGATTGAAGCTACTGACTGAATGAAAGGAGCTGGCATCTCACTCTCTTTGAATCTTGTTTATCATGCTAAGAGGAGCAGGAAAAAGCAAAAAATTTCAGAATTGCACCTTGCAATACGAAGAAATTACTGTTTGTGCATTTACAATATTCATTGATTTTTGCCATTGAAAAACGTCCAGAAATGATTGAAGCTACTGACTGAATGAAAGGAGCTGGCATCTCACTCTCTTTGAATCTTCTTTATCATGCTAAGAGGAGCAGGAAAAAGCAAAAAATTTCAGAATTGCACCTTGCAATGCGGAGAAATTACTGTTTGTGCATTTACAATATTCATTGATTTTTGCCATTGAAAAACATCATGTTATTCATATACCAGAAATGATTGAAGCTACTGACTGAATGAAAGGAGCTGGCATCTCACTCTCTTTGAATCTTCTTTATCATGCTAAGAGGAGCAGGAAAAAGCAAAAAATTTCAGAATTGCACCTTGCAATGCGGAGAAATTACTGTTTGTGCATTTACAATATTCATTGATTTTTGCCATTGAAAAACGTCCAGAAATGATTGAAGCTACTGACTGAATGAAAGGAGCTGGCATCTCACTCTGAGTTTTCTTTATCATGCTAAGAGGAGCAGGAAAAAGCAAAAAATTTCAGAATTGCACCTTGCAATGCGGAGAAATTACTGTTTGTGCATTTACAATATTCATTGATTTTTGCCATTGAAAAACGTCCAGAAATGATTGAAGCTACTGACTGAATGAAAGGAGCTGGCATCTCACTCTCTTTGAATCTTCTTTATCATGCTAAGAGGAGCAGGAAAAAGCAAAAAATTTCAGAATTGCACCTTGCAATGCGGAGAAATTACTGTTTGTGCATTTACAATATTCAATGATTTTTGCCTTTGAAAAACGTCCAGAAATGATTGAAGCTACTGACTGAACGAAAGGAGCTGGCATCTCACTCTCTTTGAATCTTCTTTATCATGCTAAGAGGAGCAGGAAAAAGCAAAAAATTTCAGAATTGCACCTTGCAATGCGGAGAAATTACTGTTTGTGCATTTACAATATTCATTGATTTTTGCCATTGAAAAACATCATGTTATTCATATACCAGGAATGTTTGAAGCTACTGATTGAATGAAAGGAGCTGGCATCTCACTCTCTTTGAATCTTCTTTATCATGCTAAGAGGAGCAGGAAAAAGCAAAAAATTTCAGAATTGCATCTTGCAATGCGGAGAAATTACTGTTTGTGCATTTACAATATTCATTGATTTTTGCCATTGAAAAACATCATGTTATTCATATACCAGGAATGTTTGAAGCTACTGACTGAATGAAAGGAGCTGGCATCTCACTCTCTTTGAATCTTCTTTATCATGCTAAGAGGAGCAGGAAAAAGCAAAAAATTTCAGAATTGCACCTTGCAATGCGGAGAAATTACTGTTTGTGCATTTACAATATTCATTGATTTTTGCCATTGAAAAACGTCCAGAAATGATTGAAGCTACTGACTGAATGAAAGGAGCTGGCATCTCACTCTCTTTGAATCTTGTTTATCATGCTAAGAGGAGCAGGAAAAAGCAAAAAATTTCAGAATTGCACCTTGCAATACGAAGAAATTACTGTTTGTGCATTTACAATATTCATTGATTTTTGCCATTGAAAAACGTCCAGAAATGATTGAAGCTACTGACTGAATGAAAGGAGCTGGCATCTCACTCTCTTTGAATCTTCTTTATCATGCTAAGAGGAGCAGGAAAAAGCAAAAAATTTCAGAATTGCACCTTGCAATGCGGAGAAATTACTGTTTGTGCATTTACAATATTCATTGATTTTTGCCATTGAAAAACATCATGTTATTCATATACCAGAAATGATTGAAGCTACTGACTGAATGAAAGGAGCTGGCATCTCACTCTCTTTGAATCTTCTTTATCATGCTAAGAGGAGCAGGAAAAAGCAAAAAATTTCAGAATTGCACCTTGCAATGCGGAGAAATTACTGTTTGTGCATTTACAATATTCATTGATTTTTGCCATTGAAAAACGTCCAGAAATGATTGAAGCTACTGACTGAATGAAAGGAGCTGGCATCTCACTCTGAGTTTTCTTTATCATGCTAAGAGGAGCAGGAAAAAGCAAAAAATTTCAGAATTGCACCTTGCAATGCGGAGAAATTACTGTTTGTGCATTTACAATATTCATTGATTTTTGCCATTGAAAAACGTCCAAAAATGATTGAAGCTACTGACTGAATGAAAGGAGCTGGCATCTCACTCTCATTGAATCTTCTTTATCATGCTAAGAGGAGCAGGAAAAAGCAAAAAATTTCAGAATTGCACCTTGCAATGCGGAGAAATTACTGTTTGTGCATTTACAATATTCATTGATTTTTGCCATTGAAAAACGTCCAGAAATGATTGAAGCTACTGACTGAATGAAAGGAGCTGGCATCTCACTCTCTTTGAATCTTCTTTATCATGCTAAGAGGAGCAGGAAAAAGCAAAAAATTTCAAAATTGCACCTTGCAATGCGGAGAAATTACTGTTTGTGCATTTACAATATTCATTGATTTTTGCCATTGAAAAACATCATGTTATTCATATACCAGAAATGTTTGAAGCTACTGTCTGAATGAAAGGAGCTGGCATCTCACTCTCTTTGAATCTTCTTTATCATGCTAAGAGGAGCAGGAAAAAGCAAAAAATTTCAGAATTGCACCTTGCAATGCGGAGAAATTACTGTTTGTGCATTTACAATATTCATTGATTTTTGCCATTGAAAAACATCATGTTATTCATATACCAGAAATGTTTGAAGCTACTGACTGAATGAAAGGAGCTGGCATCTCACTCTCTTTGAATCTTCTTTATCATGCTAAGAGGAGCAGGAAAAAGCAAAAAATTTCAGAATTGCACCTTGCAATGCGGAGAAATTACTGTTTGTGCATTTACAATATTCATTGATTTTTGCCATTGAAAAACATCATGTTATTCATATACCAGAAATGATTGAAGCTACTGACTGAATGAAAGGAGCTGGCATCTCACTCTCTTTGAATCTTCTTTATCATGCTAAGAGGAGCAGGAAAAAGCAAAAAATTTCAGAATTGCACCTTGCAATGCGGAGAAATTACTGTTTGTGCATTTACAATATTCATTGATTTTTGCAATTGAAAAACGTCCAGAAATGATTGAAGCTACAGACTGAACGAAAGGAGCTGGCATCTCACTCTCTTTGAATCTTCTTTATCATGCTAAGAGGAGCAGGAAAAAGCAAAAAATTTCAGAATTGCACCTTGCAATGCGGAGAAATTACTGTTTGTGCATTTACAATATTCATTGATTTTTGCCATTGAAAAACATCATGTTATTCATATACCAGAAATGTTTGAAGCTACTGACTGAATGAAAGGAGCTGGCATCTCACTCTCTTTGAATCTTCTTTATCATGCTAAGAGGAGCAGGAAAAAGCAAAAAATTTCAGAATTGCACCTTGCAATGCGGAGAAATTACTGTTTGTGCATTTACAATATTCATTGATTTTTGCCATTGAAAAACGTCCAGAAATGATTGAAGCTACTGACTGAATGAAAGGAGCTGGCATCTCACTCTGAATTTTCTTTATCATGCTAAGAGGAGCAGGAAAAAGCAAAAAATTTCAGAATTGCACCTTGCAATGCTGAGAAATTACTGTTTGTGCATTTACAATATTCATTGATTTTTGCCATTGAAAAACGTCCAGAAATGATTGAAGCTACTGACTGAATGAAAGGAGCTGGCATCTCACTCTCTTTGAATCTTCTTTATCATGCTAAGTGGAGCAGGAAAAAGCAAAAAATTTCAGAATTGCACCTTGCAATGCGGAGAAATTACTGTTTGTGCATTTACAATATTCATTGATTTTTGCCATTGAAAAACATCATGTTATTCATATACCAGAAATGTTTGAAGCTACTGACTGAATGAAAGGAGCTGGCATCTCACTCTCTTTGAATCTTCTTTATCATGCTAAGAGGAGCAGGAAAAAGTAAAAAATTTCAGAATTGCACCTTGCAATGCGGAGAAATTACTGTTTGTGCATTTACAATATTCAATGATTTTTGCCATTGAAAAACGTCCAGAAATGATTGAAGCTACTGACTGAATGAAAGGAGCTGGCATCTCACTCTCTTTGAATCTTCTTTATCATGCTAAGAGGAGCAGGAAAAAGCAAAAAATTTCAGAATTGCACCTTGCAATGCGGAGAAATTACTGTTTGTGCATTTACAATAGTCATTGATTTTTGCCATTGAAAAACATCATGTTATTCATATACCAGAAATGATTGAAGCTACTGACTGAATGAAAGGAGCTGGCATCTCACTCTCTTTGAATCTTCTTTATCATGCTAAGAGGAGCAGGAAAAAGTAAAAAATTTCAGAATTGCACCTTGCAATGCGGAGAAATTACTGTTTGTGCATTTACAATATTCAATGATTTTTGCCTTTGAAAAACGTCCAGAAATGATTGAAGCTACTGACTGAACGAAAGGAGCTGGCATCTCACTCTCTTTGAATCTTCTTTATCATGCTAAGAGGAGCAGGAAAAAGCAAAAAATTTCAGAATTGCACCTTGCAATGCGGAGAAATTACTGTTTGTGCATTTACAATATTCATTGATTTTTGCCATTGAAAAACATCATGTTATTCATATACCAGAAATGATTGATGCTACTGACTGAATGAAAGGAGCTGGCATCTCACTCTCTTTGAATCTTCTTTATCATGCTAAGAGGAGCAGGAAAAAGCAAAAAATTTCAGAATTGCACCTTGCAATGCGGAGAAATTACTGTTTGTGCATTTACAATATTCATTGATTTTTGCCATTGAAAAACATCATGTTATTCATATACCAGGAATGTTTGAAGCTACTGACTGAATGAAAGGAGCTGGCATCTCACTCTCTTTGAATCTTCTTTATCATGCTAAGAGGAGCAGGAAAAAGCAAAAAATTTCAGAATTGCACCTTGCAATGCGGAGAAATTACTGTTTGTGCATTTACAATATTCATTGATTTTTGCCATTGAAAAACGTCCAGAAATGATTGAAGCTACTGACTGAATGAAAGGAGCTGGCATCTCACTCTCTTTGAATCTTGTTTATCATGCTAAGAGGAGCAGGAAAAAGCAAAAAATTTCAGAATTGCACCTTGCAATACGAAGAAATTACTGCTTGTGCATTTACAATATTCATTGATTTTTGCCATTGAAAAACGTCCAGAAATGATTGAAGCTACTGACTGAATGAAAGGAGCTGGCATCTCACTCTCTTTGAATCTTCTTTATCATGCTAAGAGGAGCAGGAAAAAGCAAAAAATTTCAGAATTGCACCTTGCAATGCGGAGAAATTACTGTTTGTGCATTTACAATATTCATTGATTTTTGCCATTGAAAAACATCATGTTATTCATATACCAGAAATGATTGAAGCTACTGACTGAATGAAAGGAGCTGGCATCTCACTCTCTTTGAATCTTCTTTATCATGCTAAGAGGAGCAGGAAAAAGCAAAAAATTTCAGAATTGCACCTTGCAATGCGGAGAAATTACTGTTTGTGCATTTACAATATTCATTGATTTTTGCCATTGAAAAACGTCCAGAAATGATTGAAGCTACTGACTGAATGAAAGGAGCTGGCATCTCACTCTGAGTTTTCTTTATCATGCTAAGAGGAGCAGGAAAAAGCAAAAAATTTCAGAATTGCACCTTGCAATGCGGAGAAATTACTGTTTGTGCATTTACAATATTCATTGATTTTTGCCATTGAAAAACGTCCAGAAATGATTGAAGCTACTGACTGAATGAAAGGAGCTGGCATCTCACTCTCTTTGAATCTTCTTTATCATGCTAAGAGGAGCAGGAAAAAGCAAAAAATTTCAGAATTGCACCTTGCAATGCGGAGAAATTACTGTTTGTGCATTTACAATATTCATTGATTTTTGCCATTGAAAAACATCATGTTATTCATATACCAGAAATGTTTGAAGCTACTGACTGAATGAAAGGAGCTGGCATCTCACTCTCTTTGAATCTTCTTTATCATGCTAAGAGGAGCAGGAAAAAGCAAAAAATTTCAGAATTGCACCTTGAAATGCGGAGAAATTACTGTTTGTGCATTTACAATATTCATTGATTTTTGCCATTGAAAAACATCATGTTATTCATATACCAGAAATGTTTGAAGCTACTGACTGAATGAAAGGAGCTGGCATCTCACTCTCTTTGAATCTTCTTTATCATGCTAAGAGGAGCAGGAAAAAGCAAAAAATTTCAGAATTGCACCTTGCAATGCGGAGAAATTACTGTTTGTGCATTTACAATATTCATTGATTTTTGCCATTGAAAAACATCATGTTATTCATATACCAGAAATGATTGAAGCTACTGACTGAATGAAAGGAGCTGGCATCTCACTCTCTTTGAATCTTCTTTATCATGCTAAGAGGAGCAGGAAAAAGCAAAAAATTTCAGAATTGCACCTTGCAATGCGGAGAAATTACTGTTTGTGCATTTACAATATTCATTGATTTTTGCAATTGAAAAACGTCCAGAAATGATTGAAGCTACTGACTGAACGAAAGGAGCTGGCATCTCACTCTCTTTGAATCTTCTTTATCATGCTAAGAGGAGCAGGAAAAAGCAAAAAATTTCAGAATTGCACCTTGCAATGCGGAGAAATTACTGTTTGTGCATTTACAATATTCATTGATTTTTGCCATTGAAAAACATCATGTTATTCATATACCAGAAATGATTGAAGCTACTGACTGAATGAAAGGAGCTGGCATCTCACTCTCTTTGAATCTTCTTCATCATGCTAAGAGGAGCAGGAAAAAGTAAAAAATTTCAGAATTGCACCTTGCAATGCGGAGAAATTACTGTTTGTGCATTTACAATATTCAATGATTTTTGCCTTTGAAAAACGTCCAGAAATGATTGAAGCTACTGACTGAACGAAAGGAGCTGGCATCTCACTCTCTTTGAATCTTCTTTATCATGCTAAGAGGAGCAGGAAAAAGCAAAAAATTTCAGAATTGCACCTTGCAATGCGGAGAAATTACTGTTTGTGCATTTACAATATTCATTGATTTTTGCCATTGAAAAACATCATGTTATTCATATACCAGAAATGATTGATGCTACTGACTGAATGAAAGGAGCTGGCATCTCACTCTCTTTGAATCTTCTTTATCATGCTAAGAGGAGCAGGAAAAAGCAAAAAATTTCAGAATTGCACCTTGCAATGCGGAGAAATTACTGTTTGTGCATTTACAATATTCATTGATTTTTGCCATTGAAAAACATCATGTTATTCATATACCAGGAATGTTTGAAGCTACTGACTGAATGAAAGGAGCTGGCATCTCACTCTCTTTGAATCTTCTTTATCATGCTAAGAGGAGCAGGAAAAAGCAAAAAATTTCAGAATTGCACCTTGCAATGTGGAGAAATTACTGTTTGTGCATTTACAATATTCATTGATTTTTGCCATTGAAAAACGTCCAGAAATGATTGAAGCTACTGACTGAATGAAAGGAGCTGGCATCTCACTCTCTTTGAATCTTGTTTATCATGCTAAGAGGAGCAGGAAAAAGCAAAAAATTTCAGAATTGCACCTTGCAATACGAAGAAATTACTGTTTGTGCATTTACAATATTCATTGATTTTTGCCATTGAAAAACGTCCAGAAATGATTGAAGCTACTGACTGAATGAAAGGAGCTGGCATCTCACTCTCTTTGAATCTTCTTTACCATGCTAAGAGGAGCAGGAAAAAGCAAAAAATTTCAGAATTGCACCTTGCAATGCGGAGAAATTACTGTTTGTGCATTTACAATATTCATTGATTTTTGCCATTGAAAAACATCATGTTATTCATATACCAGAAATGATTGAAGCTACTGACTGAATGAAAGGAGCTGGCATCTCACTCTCTTTGAATCTTCTTTATCATGCTAAGAGGAGCAGGAAAAAGCAAAAAATTTCAGAATTGCACCTTGCAATGCGGAGAAATTACTATTTGTGCACTTACAATATTCATTGATTTTTGCCATTGAAAAACGTCCAGAAATGATTGAAGCTACTGACTGAATGAAAGGAGCTGGCATCTCACTCTGAGTTTTCTTTATCATGCTAAGAGGAGCAGGAAAAAGCAAAAAATTTCAGAATTGCACCTTGCAATGCGGAGAAATTACTGTTTGTGCATTTACAATATTCATTGATTTTTGCCATTGAAAAACGTCCAGAAATGATTGAAGCTACTGACTGAATGAAAGGAGCTGGCATCTCACTCTCTTTGAATCTTCTTTATCATGCTAAGAGGAGCAGGAAAAAGCAAAAAATTTCAGAATTGCACCTTGCAATGCGGAGAAATTACTGTTTGTGCATTTACAATATTCATTGATTTTTGCCATTGAAAAACGTCCAGAAATGATTGAAGCTACTGACTGAATGAAAGGAGCTGGCATCTCACTCTCTTTGAATCTTCTTTATCATGCTAAGAGGAGCAGGAAAAAGCAAAAAATTTCAAAATTGCACCTTGCAATGCGGAGAAATTACTGTTTGTGCATTTACAATATTCATTGATTTTTGCCATTGAAAAACATCATGTTATTCATATACCAGAAATGTTTGAAGCTACTGTCTGAATGAAAGGAGCTGGCATCTCACTCTCTTTGAATCTTCTTTATCATGCTAAGAGGAGCAGGAAAAAGCAAAAAATTTCAGAATTGCACCTTGCAATGCGGAGAAATTACTGTTTGTGCATTTACAATATTCATTGATTTTTGCCATTGAAAAACATCATGTTATTCATATACCAGAAATGTTTGAAGCTACTGACTGAATGAAAGGAGCTGGCATCTCACTCTCTTTGAATCTTCTTTATCATGCTAAGAGGAGCAGGAAAAAGCAAAAAATTTCAGAATTGCACCTTGCAATGCGGAGAAATTACTGTTTGTGCATTTACAATATTCATTGATTTTTGCCATTGAAAAACATCATGTTATTCATATACCAGAAATGATTGAAGCTACTGACTGAATGAAAGGAGCTGGCATCTCACTCTCTTTGAATCTTCTTTATCATGCTAAGAGGAGCAGGAAAAAGCAAAAAATTTCAGAATTGCACCTTGCAATGCGGAGAAATTACTGTTTGTGCATTTACAATATTCATTGATTTTTGCAATTGAAAAACGTCCAGAAATGATTGAAGCTACTGACTGAACGAAAGGAGCTGGCATCTCACTCTCTTTGAATCTTCTTTATCATGCTAAGAGGAGCAGGAAAAAGCAAAAAATTTCAGAATTGCACCTTGCAATGCGGAGAAATTACTGTTTGTGCATTTACAATATTCATTGATTTTTGCCATTGAAAAACATCATGTTATTCATATACCAGAAATGTTTGAAGCTACTGACTGAATGAAAGGAGCTGGCATCTCACTCTCTTTGAATCTTCTTTATCATGCTAAGAGGAGCAGGAAAAAGCAAAAAATTTCAGAATTGCACCTTGCAATGCGGAGAAATTACTGTTTGTGCATTTACAATATTCATTGATTTTTGCCATTGAAAAACGTCCAGAAATGATTGAAGCTACTGACTGAATGAAAGGAGCTGGCATCTCACTCTGAATTTTCTTTATCATGCTAAGAGGAGCAGGAAAAAGCAAAAAATTTCAGAATTGCACCTTGCAATGCGGAGAAATTACTGTTTGTGCATTTACAATATTCATTGATTTTTGCCATTGAAAAACGTCCAGAAATGATTGAAGCTACTGACTGAATGAAAGGAGCTGGCATCTCACTCTCTTTGAATCTTCTTTATCATGCTAAGAGGAGCAGGAAAAAGCAAAAAATTTCAGAATTGCACCTTGCAATGCGGAGAAAATACTGTTTGTGCATTTACAATATTCATTGATTTTTGCCGTTGAAAAACATCATGTTATTCATATACCAGAAATGTTTGAAGCTACTGACTGAATGAAAGGAGCTGGCATCTCACTCTCTTTGAATCTTCTTTATCATGCTAAGAGGAGCAGGAAAAAGTAAAAAATTTCAGAATTGCACCTTGCAATGCGGAGAAATTACTGTTTGTGCATTTACAATATTCAATGATTTTTGCCATTGAAAAACGTCCAGAAATGATTGTAGCTACTGACTGAATGAAAGGAGCTGGCATCTCACTCTCTTTGAATCTTCTTTATCATGCTAAGAGGAGCAGGAAAAAGCAAAAAATTTCAGAATTGCACCTTGCAATGCGGAGAAATTACTGTTTGTGCATTTACAATATTCATTGATTTTTGCCATTGAAAAACATCATGTTATTCATATACCAGAAATGATTGAAGCTACTGACTGAATGAAAGGAGCTGGCATCTCACTCTCTTTGAATCTTCTTTATCATGCTAAGAGGAGCAGGAAAAAGTAAAAAATTTCAGAATTGCACCTTGCAATGCGAAGAAATTACTGTTTGTGCATTTACAATATTCAATGATTTTTGCCTTTGAAATACGTCCAGAAATGATTGAAGCTACTGACTGAACGAAAGGAGCTGGCATCTCACTCTCTTTGAATCTTCTTTATCATGCTAAGAGGAGCAGGAAAAAGCAAAAAATTTCAGAATTGCACCTTGCAATGCGGAGAAATTACTGTTTGTGCATTTACAATATTCATTGATTTTTGCCATTGAAAAACATCATGTTATTCATATACCAGAAATGATTGATGCTACTGACTGAATGAAAGGAGCTGGCATCTCACTCTCTTTGAATCTTCTTTATCATGCTAAGAGGAGCAGGAAAAAGCAAAAAATTTCAGAATTGCACCTTGCAATGCGGAGAAATTACTGTTTGTGCATTTACAATATTCATTGATTTTTGCCATTGAAAAACATCATGTTATTCATATACCAGGAATGTTTGAAGCTACTGACTGAATGAAAGGAGCTGGCATCTCACTCTCTTGGAATCTTCTTTATCATGCTAAGAGGAGCAGGAAAAAGCAAAAAATTTCAGAATTGCACCTTGCAATGCGGAGAAATTACTGTTTGTGCATTTACAATATTCATTGATTTTTGCCATTGAAAAACGTCCAGAAATGATTGAAGCTACTGACTGAATGAAAGGAGCTGGCATCTCACTCTCTTTGAATTTTGTTTATAATGCTAAGAGGAGCAGGAAAAAGCAAAAAATTTCAGAATTGCACCTTGCAATACGAAGAAATTACTGTTTGTGCATTTACAATATTCATTGATTTTTGAAATTGAAAAACGTCCAGAAATGATTGAAGCTACTGACTGAATGAAAGGAGCTGGCATCTCACTCTCTTTGAATCTTCTTTATCATGCTAAGAGGAGCAGGAAAAAGCAAAAAATTTCAGAATTGCACCTTGCAATGCGGAGAAATTACTGTTTGTGCATTTACAATATTCATTGATTTTTGCCATTGAAAAACATCATGTTATTCATATACCAGAAATGATTGAAGCTACTGACTGAATGAAAGGAGCTGGCATCTCACTCTCTTTGAATCTTCTTTATCATGCTAAGAGGAGCAGGAAAAAGCAAAAAATTTCAGAATTGCACCTTGCAATGCGGAGAAATTACTGTTTGTGCATTTACAATATTCATTGATTTTTGCCATTGAAAAACGTCCAGAAATGATTGAAGCTACTGACTGAATGAAAGGAGCTGGCATCTCACTCTGAGTTTTCTTTATCATGCTAAGAGGAGCAGGAAAAAGCAAAAAATTTCAGAATTGCACCTTGCAATGCGGAGAAATTACTGTTTGTGCATTTACAATATTCATTGATTTTTGCCATTGAAAAACGTCCAGAAATGATTGAAGCTACTGACTGAATGAAAGGAGCTGGCATCTCACTCTCTTTGAATCTTCTTTATCATGCTAAGAGGAGCAGGAAAAAGCAAAAAATTTCAGAATTGCACCTTGCAATGCGGAGAAATTACTGTTTGTGCATTTACAATATTCATTGATTTTTGCCATTGAAAAACATCATGTTATTCATATACCAGAAATGTTTGAAGCTACTGACTGAATGAAAGGAGCTGGCATCTCACTCTCTTTGAATCTTCTTTATCATGCTAAGAGGAGCAGGAAAAAGCAAAAAATTTCAGAATTGCACCTTGCAATGCGGAGAAATTACTGTTTGTGCATTTACAATATTCATTGATTTTTGCCATTGAAAAACATCATGTTATTCATATACCAGAAATGTTTGAAGCTACTGACTGAATGAAAGGAGCTGGCATCTCACTCTCTTTGAATCTTCTTTATCATGCTAAGAGGAGCAGGAAAAAGCAAAAAATTTCAGAATTGCACCTTGCAATGCGGAGAAATTACTGTTTGTGCATTTACAATATTCATTGATTTTTGCCATTGAAAAACATCATGTTATTCATATACCAGAAATGATTGAAGCTACTGACTGAATGAAAGGAGCTGGCATCTCACTCTCTTTGAATCTTCTTTATCATGCTAAGAGGAGCAGGAAAAAGCAAAAAATTTCAGAATTGCACCTTGCAATGCGGAGAAATTACAGTTTGTGCATTTACAATATTCATTGATTTTTGCAATTGAAAAACGTCCAGAAATGATTGAAGCTACTGACTGAACGAAAGGAGCTGGCATCTCACTCTCTTTGAATCTTCTTTATCATGCTAAGAGGAGCAGGAAAAAGCAAAAAATTTCAGAATTGCACCTTGCAATGCGGAGAAATTACTGTTTGTGCATTTACAATATTCATTGATTTTTGCCATTGAAAAACATCATGTTATTCATATACCAGAAATGTTTGAAGCTACTGACTGAATGAAAGGAGCTGGCATCTCACTCTCTTTGAATCTTCTTTATCATGCTAAGAGGAGCAGGAAAAAGCAAAAAATTTCAGAATTGCACCTTGCAATGCGGAGAAATTACTGTTTGTGCATTTACAATATTCATTGATTTTTGCCATTGAAAAACGTCCAGAAATGATTGAAGCTACTGACTGAATGAAAGGAGCTGGCATCTCACTCTGAATTTTCTTTATCATGCTAAGAGGAGCAGGAAAAAGCAAAAAATTTCAGAATTGCACCTTGCAATGCGGAGAAATTACTGTTTGTGCATTTACAATATTCATTGATTTTTGCCATTGAAAAACGTCCAGAAATGATTGAAGCTACTGACTGAATGAAAGGAGCTGGCATCTCACTCTCTTTGAATCTTCTTTATCATGCTAAGAGGAGCAGGAAAAAGCAAAAAAATTCAGAATTGCACCTTGCAATGCGGAGAAATTACTGTTTGTGCATTTACAATATTCATTGATTTTTGCCATTGAAAAACATCATGTTATTCATATACCAGAAATGTTTGAAGCTACTGACTGAATGAAAGGAGCTGGCATCTCACTCTCTTGGAATCTTCTTTATCATGCTAAGAGGAGCAGGAAAAAGCAAAAAATTTCAGAATTGCACCTTGCAATGCGGAGAAATTACTGTTTGTGCATTTACAATATTCATTGATTTTTGCCATTGAAAAACATCATGTTATTCATATACCAGAAATGTTTGAAGCTACTGACTGAATGAAAGGAGCTGGCATCTCACTCTCTTTGAATCTTCTTTATCATGCTAAGAGGAGCAGGAAAAAGCAAAAAATTTCAGAATTGCACCTTGCAATGCGGAGAAATTACTGTTTGTGCATTTACAATATTCATTGATTTTTGCCATTGAAAAACGTCCAGAAATGATTGAAGCTACTGACTGAATGAAAGGAGCTGGCATCTCACTCTGAATTTTCTTTATCATGCTAAGAGGAGCAGGAAAAAGCAAAAAATTTCAGAATTGCACCTTGCAATGCGGAGAAATTACTGTTTGTGCATTTACAATATTCATTGATTTTTGCCATTGAAAAACGTCCAGAAATGATTGAAGCTACTGACTGAATGAAAGGAGCTGGCATCTCACTCTCTTTGAATCTTCTTTATCATGCTAAGAGGAGCAGGAAAAAGCAAAAAATTTCAGAATTGCACCTTGCAATGCGGAGAAATTACTGTTTGTGCATTTACAATATTCATTGATTTTTGCCATTGAAAAACATCATGTTATTCATATACCAGAAATGTTTGAAGCTACTGACTGAATGAAAGGAGCTGGCATCTCACTCTCTTGGAATCTTCTTTATCATGCTAAGAGGAGCAGGAAAAAGCAAAAAATTTCAGAATTGCACCTTGCAATGCGGAGAAATTACTGTTTGTGCATTTACAATATTCATTGATTTTTGCCATTGAAAAACATCATGTTATTCATATACCAGAAATGTTTGAAGCTACTGACTGAATGAAAGGAGCTGGCATCTCACTCTCTTTGAATCTTCTTTATCATGCTAAGAGGAGCAGGAAAAAGCAAAAAATTTCAGAATTGCACCTTGCAATGCGGAGAAATTACTGTTTGTGCATTTACAATATTCATTGATTTTTGCCATTGAAAAACGTCCAGAAATGATTGAAACTACTGACTGAATGAAAGGAGCTGGCATCTCACTCTGAATTTTCT
This sequence comes from Phyllobates terribilis, assembly GCF_046119375.1. Classification (NCBI taxonomy): domain Eukaryota; kingdom Metazoa; phylum Chordata; class Amphibia; order Anura; family Dendrobatidae; genus Phyllobates; species Phyllobates terribilis. Next base: position 793,085 of record NW_027363306.1, read on the forward strand.
TTATCATGCTAAGAGGAGCAGGAAAAAGCAAAAAATTTCAGAATTGCACCTTGCAATGCGGAGAAATTACTGTTTGTGCATTTACAATATTCATTGATTTTTGCCATTGAAAAACGTCCAGAAATGATTGAAGCTACTGACTGAATGAAAGGAGCTGGCATCTCACTCTCTTTGAATCTTCTTTATCATGCTAAGAGGAGCAGGAAAAAGCAAAAAATTTCAGAATTGCACCTTGCAATGCGGAGAAAATACTGTTTGTGCATTTACAATATTCATTGATTTTTGCCATTGAAAAACATCATGTTATTCATATACCAGAAATGTTTGAAGCTACTGACTGAATGAAAGGAGCTGGCATCTCACTCTCTTTGAATCTTCTTTATCATGCTAAGAGGAGCAGGAAAAAGTAAAAAATTTCAGAATTGCACCTTGCAATGCGGAGAAATTACTGTTTGTGCATTTACAATATTCAATGATTTTTGCCATTGAAAAACGTCCAGAAATGATTGTAGCTACTGACTGAATGAAAGGAGCTGGCATCTCACTCTCTTTGAATCTTCTTTATCATGCTAAGAGGAGCAGGAAAAAGCAAAAAATTTCAGAATTGCACCTTGCAATGCGGAGAAATTACTGTTTGTGCATTTACAATATTCATTGATTTTTGCCATTGAAAAACATCATGTTATTCATATACCAGAAATGATTGAAGCTACTGACTGAATGAAAGGAGCTGGCATCTCACTCTCTTTGAATCTTCTTTATCATGCTAAGAGGAGCAGGAAAAAGTAAAAAATTTCAGAATTGCACCTTGCAATGCGGACAAATTACTGTTTGTGCATTTACAATATTCAATGATTTTTGCCTTTGAAAAACGTCCAGAAATGATTGAAGCTACTGACTGAACGAAAGGAGCTGGCATCTCACTCTCTTTGAATCTTCTTTATCATGCTAAGAGGAGCAGGAAAAAGCAAAAAATTTCAGAATTGCACCTTGCAATGCGGAGAAATTACTGTTTGTGCATTTACAATATTCATTGATTTTTGCCATTGAAAAACATCATGTTATTCATATACCAGAAATGATTGATGCTACTGACTGAATGAAAGGAGCTGGCATCTCACTCTCTTTGAATCTTCTTTATCATGCTAAGAGGAGCAGGAAAAAGCAAAAAATTTCAGAATTGCACCTTGCAATGCGGAGAAATTACTGTTTGTGCATTTACAATATTCATTGATTTTTGCCATTGAAAAACATCATGTTATTCATATACCAGGAATGTTTGAAGCTACTGACTGAATGAAAGGAGCTGGCATCTCACTCTCTTGGAATCTTCTTTATCATGCTAAGAGGAGCAGGAAAAAGCAAAAAATTTCAGAATTGCACCTTGCAATGCGGAGAAATTACTGTTTGTGCATTTACAATATTCATTGATTTTTGCCATTGAAAAACGTCCAGAAATGATTGAAGCTACTGACTGAATGAAAGGAGCTGGCATCTCACTCTCTTTGAATCTTGTTTATAATGCTAAGAGGAGCAGGAAAAAGCAAAAAATTTCAGAATTGCACCTTGCAATACGAAGAAATTACTGTTTGTGCATTTACAATATTCATTGATTTTTGAAATTGAAAAACGTCCAGAAATGATTGAAGCTACTGACTGAATGAAAGGAGCTGGCATCTCACTCTCTTTGAATCTTCTTTATCATGCTAAGAGGAGCAGGAAAAAGCAAAAAATTTCAGAATTGCACCTTGCAATGCGGAGAAATTACTGTTTGTGCATTTACAATATTCATTGATTTTTGCCATTGAAAAACATCATGTTATTCATATACCAGAAATGATTGAAGCTACTGACTGAATGAAAGGAGCTGGCATCTCACTCTCTTTGAATCTTCTTTATCATGCTAAGAGGAGCAGGAAAAAGCAAAAAATTTCAGAATTGCACCTTGCAATGCGGAGAAATTACTGTTTGTGCATTTACAATATTCATTGATTTTTGCCATTGAAAAACGTCCAGAAATGATTGAAGCTACTGACTGAATGAAAGGAGCTGGCATCTCACTCTGAGTTTTCTTTATCATGCTAAGAGGAGCAGGAAAAAGCAAAAAATTTCAGAATTGCACCTTGCAATGCGGAGAAATTACTGTTTGTGCATTTACAATATTCATTGATTTTTGCCATTGAAAAACGTCCAGAAATGATTGAAGCTACTGACTGAATGAAAGGAGCTGGCATCTCACTCTCTTTGAATCTTCTTTATCATGCTAAGAGGAGCAGGAAAAAGCAAAAAATTTCAGAATTGCACCTTGCAATGCGGAGAAATTACTGTTTGTGCATTTACAATATTCATTGATTTTTGCCATTGAAAAACATCATGTTATTCATATACCAGAAATGTTTGAAGCTACTGACTGAATGAAAAGAGCTGGCATCTCACTCTCTTTGAATCTTCTTTATCATGCTAAGAGGAGCAGGAAAAAGCAAAAAATTTCAGAATTGCACCTTGCAATGCGGAGAAATTACTGTTTGTGCATTTACAATATTCATTGATTTTTGCCATTGAAAAACATCATGTTATTCATATACCAGAAATGTTTGAAGCTACTGACTGAATGAAAGGAGCTGGCATCTCACTCTCTTTGAATCTTCTTTATCATGCTAAGAGGAGCAGGAAAAAGCAAAAAATTTCAGAATTGCACCTTGCAATGCGGAGAAATTACTGTTTGTGCATTTACAATATTCATTGATTTTTGCCATTGAAAAACATCATGTTATTCATATACCAGAAATGATTGAAGCTACTGACTGAATGAAAGGAGATGGCATCTCACTCTCTTTGAATCTTCTTTATCATGCTAAGAGGAGCAGGAAAAAGCAAAAAATTTCAGAATTGCACCTTGCAATGCGGAGAAATTACTGTTTGTGCATTTACAATATTCATTGATTTTTGCAATTGAAAAACGTCCAGAAATGATTGAAGCTACTGACTGAACGAAAGGAGCTGGCATCTCACTCTCTTTGAATCTTCTTTATCATGCTAAGAGGAGCAGGAAAAAGCAAAAAATTTCAGAATTGCACCTTGCAATGCGGAGAAATTACTGTTTGTGCATTTACAATATTCATTGATTTTTGCCATTGAAAAACATCATGTTATTCATATACCAGAAATGTTTGAAGCTACTGACTGAATGAAAGGAGCTGGCATCTCACTCTCTTTGAATCTTCTTTATCATGCTAAGAGGAGCAGGAAAAAGCAAAAAATTTCAGAATTGCACCTTGCAATGCGGAGAAATTACTGTTTGTGCATTTACAATATTCATTGATTTTTGCCATTGAAAAACGTCCAGAAATGATTGAAGCTACTGACTGAATGAAAGGAGCTGGCATCTCACTCTGAATTTTCTTTATCATGCTAAGAGGAGCAGGAAAAAGCAAAAAATTTCAGAATTGCACCTTGCAATGCGGAGAAATTACTGTTTGTGCATTTACAATATTCATTGATTTTTGCCATTGAAAAACGTCCAGAAATGATTGAAGCTACTGACTGAATGAAAGGAGCTGGCATCTCACTCTCTTTGAATCTTCTTTATCATGCTAAGAGGAGCAGGAAAAAGCAAAAAATTTCAGAATTGCACCTTGCAATGCGGAGAAATTACTGTTTGTGCATTTACAATATTCATTGATTTTTGCCATTGAAAAACATCATGTTATTCATATACCAGAAATGTTTGAAGCTACTGACTGAATGAAAGGAGCTGGCATCTCACTCTCTTTGAATCTTCTTTATCATGCTAAGAGGAGCAGGAAAAAGCAAAAAATTTCAGAATTGCACCTTGCAATGCGGAGAAATTACTGTTTGTGCATTTACAATATTGATTGATTTTTGCCATTGAAAAACATCATGTTATTCATATACCAGAAATGTTTGAAGCTACTGACTGAATGAAAGGAGCTGGCATCTCACTCTCTTTGAATCTTCTTTATCATGCTAAGAGGAGCAGGAAAAAGCAAAAAATTTCAGAATTGCACCTTGCAATGCGGAGAAATTACTGTTTGTGCATTTACAATATTCATTGATTTTTGCCATTGAAAAACATCATGTTATTCATATACCAGAAATGATTGAAGCTACTGACTGAATGAAAGGAGCTGGCATCTCACTCTCTTTGAATCTTCTTTATCATGCTAAGAGGAGCAGGAAAAAGCAAAAAATTTCAGAATTGCACCTTGCAATGCGGAGAAATTACTGTTTGTGCATTTACAATATTCATTGATTTTTGCAATTGAAAAACGTCCAGAAATGATTGAAGCTACTGACTGAATGAAAGGAGCTGGCATCTCACTCTCTTTGAATCTTCTTTATCATGCTAAGAGGAGCAGGAAAAAGCAAAAAATTTCAGAATTGCACCTTGCAATGCGGAGAAATTACTGTTTGTGCATTTACAATATTCATTGATTTTTGCCATTGAAAAACATCATGTTTTTCATATACCAGGAATGTTTGAAGCTACTGACTGAATGAAAGGAGCTGGCATCTCACTCTCTTTGAATCTTCTTTATCATGCTAAGAGGAGCAGGAAAAAGCAAAAAATTTCAGAATTGCACCTTGCAATGCGGAGAAATTACTGTTTGTGCATTTACAATATTCATTGATTTTTGCCATTGAAAAACGTCCAGAAATGATTGAAGCTACTGACTGAATGAAAGGAGCTGGCATCTCACTCTCTTTGAATCTTGTTTATCATGCTAAGAGGAGCAGGAAAAAGCAAAAAATTTCAGAATTGCACCTTGCAATGCGGAGAAATTACTGTTTGTGCATTTACAATATTCATTGATTTTTGCCATTGAAAAACGTCCAGAAATGATTGAAGCTACTGACTGAATGAAAGGAGCTGGCATCTCACTCTCTTTGAATCTTCTTTATCATGCTAAGAGGAGCAGGAAAAAGCAAAAAATTTCAGAATTGCACCTTGCAATGCGGAGAAATTACTGTTTGTGCATTTACAATATTCATTGATTTTTGAGATTGAAAAACATCATGTTATTCATATACCAGAAATGATTGAAGCTACTGACTGAATGAAAGGAGCTGGCATCTCACTCTCTTTGAATCTTCTTTATCATGCTAAGAGGAGCAGGAAAAAGCAAAAAATTTCAGAATTGCACCTTGCAATGCGGAGAAATTACTGTTTGTGCATTTACAATATTCATTGATTTTTGCAATTGAAAAACGTCCAGAAATGATTGAAGCTACTGACTGAATGAAAGGAGCTGGCATCTCACTCTCTTTGAATCTTCTTTATCATGCTAAGAGGAGCAGGAAAAAGCAAAAAATTTCAGAATTGCACCTTGCAATGCGGAGAAATTACTGTTTGTGCATTTACAATATTCATTGATTTTTGCCATTGAAAAACATCATGTTATTCATATACCAGGAATGTTTGAAGCTACTGACTGAATGAAAGGAGCTGGCATCTCACTCTCTTTGAATCTTCTTTATCATGCTAAGAGGAGCAGGAAAAAGCAAAAAATTTCAGAATTGCACCTTGCAATGCGGAGAAATTACTGTTTGTGCATTTACAATATTCATTGATTTTTGCCATTGAAAAACATCATGTTATTCATATACCAGAAATGATTGAAGCTACTGACTGAATGAAAGGAGCTGGCATCTCACTCTCTTTGAATCTTCTTTATCATGCTAAGAGGAGCAGGAAAAAGTAAAAAATTTCAGAATTGCACCTTGCAATGCGGAGAAATTACTGTTTGTGCATTTACAATATTCAATGAAAAACGTCCAGAAATGATTGAAGCTACTGACTGAATGAAAGGAGCTGGTATCTCACTCTCTTTGAATCTTCTTTATCATGCTAAGAGGAGCAGGAAAAAGCAAACAATTTCAGAATTGCACCTTGCAATGCGGAGAAATTACTGTTTGTGCATTTACAATATTCATTGATTTTTGCCATTGAAAAACATCATGTTATTCATATACCAGAAATGTTTGAAGCTACTGACTGAATGAAAGGAGCTGGCATCTCACTCTCTTTGAATCTTCTTTGTCATGCTAAGAGGAGCAGGAAAAAGCAAAAAATTTCAGAATTACACCTTGCAATGCGGAGAAATTACTGTTTGTGCATTTACAATATTCATTGATTTTTGCCATTGAAAAACGTCCAGAAATGATTGAAGCTACTGACTGAATGAAAGGAGCTGGCATCTCACTCTCTTTGAATGTTCTTTATCATGCTAAGAGGAGCAGGAAAAAGCAAAAAATTTCAGAATTGCACCTTGCAATGCGGAGAAATTACTGTTTGTGCATTTACAATATTCATTGATTTTTGCCATTGAAAAACATGTTATTCATATACCAGAAATGTTTGAAGCTACTGACTGAATGAAAGGAGCTGGCGTCTCACTCTCTTTGAATCTTCTTTATCATGCTAATAGGAGCAGGAAAAAGCAAAAAATTTCAGAATTGCACCTTGCAATGCGGAGAAATTACTGTTTGTGCATTTACAATATTCATTGATTTTTGCCATTGAAAAACATCATGTTATTCATATACCAGAAATGTTTGAAGCTACTGACTGAATGAAAGGAGCTGGCATCTCACTCTCTTTGAATCTTCTTTATCATGCTAAGAGGAGCAGGAAAAAGCAAAAAATTTCAGAATTGCACCTTGCAATGCGGAGAAATTACTGTTTGTGCATTTACAATATTCATTGATTTTTGCCATTGAAAAACGTCCAGAAATGATTGAAGCTACTGACTGAATGAAAGGAGCTGGCATCTCACTCTCTTTGAATCTTCTTTATCATGCTAAGAGGAGCAGGAAAAAGCAAAAAATTTCAGAATTGCACCTTGCAATGCGGAGAAATTACTGTTTGTGCATTTACAATATTCATTGATTTTTGCCATTGAAAAACATCATGTTATTCATATACCAGAAATGTTTGAAGCTACTGACTGAATGAAAGGAGCTGGCATCTCACTCTCTTTGAATCTTCTTTATCTTGCTAAGAGGAGCAGGAAAAAGCAAAAAATTTCAGAATTGCACTTTGCAATGCGGAGAAATTACTGTTTGTGCATTTACAATATTCATTGATTTTTGCCATTGAAAAACGTCCAGAAATGATTGAAGCTACTGACTGAATGAACGGAGTTGGCATCTCACTCTCTTTGAATCTTCTTTATCATGCTAAGAGGAGCAGGAAAAAGCAAAAAATTTCAGAATTGCACCTTGCAATGCGGAGAAATTACTGTTTGTGCATTTACAATATTCATTGATTTTTGCCATTGAAAAACGTCCAGAAATGATTGAAGCTACTGACTGAATGAAAGGAGCTGGTATCTCACTCTCTTTGAATCTTCTTTATCATGCTAAGAGGAGCAGGAAAAAGCAAAAAATTTCAGAATTGCACCTTGCAATGCGGAGAAATTACTGTTTGTGCATTTACAATATTCATTGATTTTTGCCATTGAAAAACATCATGTTATTCATATACCAGAAATGTTTGAAGCTACTGACTGAATGAAAGGAGCTGGCATCTCACTCTCTTTGAATCTTCTTTATCTTGCTAAGAGGAGCAGGAAAAAGCAAAAAATTTCAGAATTGCACTTTGCAATGCGGAGAAATTACTGTTTGTGCATTTACAATATTCATTGATTTTTGCCATTGAAAAACGTCCAGAAATGTTTGAAGCTACTGACTGAATGAAAGGAGCTGGCATCTCACTCTCTTTGAATCTTCTTTATCATGCTAAGAGGAGCAGGAAAAAGCAAAAAATTTCAGAATTGCACCTTGCAATGCGGAGAAATTACTGTTTGTGCATTTACAATATTCATTGATTTTTGCCATTGAAAAACATCATGTTATTCATATACCAGGAATGTTTGAAGCTACTGACTGAATGAAAGGAGCTGGCATCTCACTCTCTTTGAATCTTCTTTATCATGCTAAGAGGAGCAGGAAAAAGCAAAAAATTTCAGAATTGCACCTTGCAATGCGGAGAAATTACTGTTTGTGCATTTACAATATTCATTGATTTTTGCCATTGAAAAATGTCCAGAAATGATTGAAGCTACTGACTGAAAGAAAGGAGCTGGCATCTCACTCTCTTTGAATCTTGTTTATCATGCTAAGAGGAGCAGGAAAAAGCAAAAAATTTCAGAATTGCACCTTGCAATGCGGAGAAATTACTGTTTGTGCATTTACAATATTCATTGATTTTTGCCATTGAAAAACGTCCAGAAATGATTGAAGCTACTGACTGAATGAAAGGAGCTGGCATCTCACTCTCTTTGAATCTTCTTTATCATGCTAAGAGGAGCAGGAAAAAGCAAAAAATTTCAGAATTGCACCTTGCAATGCGGAGAAATTACTGTTTGTGCATTTACAATATTCATTGATTTTTGCCATTGAAAAACATCATGTTATTCATATACCAGAAATGATTGAAGCTACTGACTGAATGAAAGGAGCTGGCATCTCACTCTCTTTGAATCTTCTTTATCATGCTAAGAGGAGCAGGAAAAAGTAAAAAATTTCAGAATTGCACCTTGCAATGCGGAGAAATTACTGTTTGTGCATTTACAATATTCAATGAAAAACGTCCAGAAATGATTGAAGCTACTGACTGAATGAAAGGAGCTGGTATCTCACTCTCTTTGAATCTTCTTTATCATGCTAAGAGGAGCAGGAAAAAGCAAACAATTTCAGAATTGCACCTTGCAATGCGGAGAAATTACTGTTTGTGCATTTACAATATTCATTGATTTTTGCCATTGAAAAACATCATGTTATTCATATACCAGAAATGTTTGAAGCTACTGACTGAATGAAAGGAGCTGGCATCTCACTCTCTTTGAATCTTCTTTATCTTGCTAAGAGGAGCAGGAAAAAGCAAAAAATTTCAGAATTGCACTTTGCAATGCGGAGAAATTACTGTTTGTGCATTTACGATATTCATTGATTTTTGCCATTGAAAAACGTCCAGAAATGTTTGAAGCTACTGACTGAATGAAAGGAGCTGGCATCTCACTCTCTTTGAGTCTTCTTTATCATGCTAAGGGGAGCAGGAAAAAGCAAAAAATTTCAGAATTGCACCTTGCAATGCGGAGAAATTACTGTTTGTGCATTTACAATATTCATTGATTTTTGCCATTGAAAAACGTCCAGAAATGATTGAAGCTACTGACTGAATGAAAGGAGCTGGCATCTCACTCTCTTTGAATCTTCTTTGTCATGCTAAGAGGAGCAGGAAAAAGAAAAAAATTTCAGAATTACACCTTGCAATGCGGAGAAATTACTGTTTGTGCATTTACAATATTCATTGATTTTTGCCATTGAAAAACGTCCAGAAATGATTGAAGCTACTGACTGAATGAAAGGAGCTGGCATCTCACTCTCTTTGAATCTTCTTTATCATGCTAAGAGGAGCAGGAAAAAGCAAAAAATTTCAGAATTGCACCTTGCAATGCGGAGAAATTACTGTTTGTGCATTTACAATATTCATTGATTTTTGCCATTGAAAAACATGTTATTCATATACCAGAAATGTTTGAAGCTACTGACTGAATGAAAGGAGCTGGCGTCTCACTCTCTTCGAATCTTCTTTATCATGCTAAGAGGAGCAGGAAAAAGCAAAAAATTTCAGAATTGCACCTTGCAATGCGGAGAAATTACTGTTTGTGCATTTACAATATTCATTGATTTTTGCCATTGAAAAACATCATGTTATTCATATACCAGAAATGTTTGAAGCTACTGACTGAATGAAAGGAGCTGGCATCTCACTCTCTTTGAATCTTCTTTATCATGCTAAGAGGAGCAGGAAAAAGCAAAAAATTTCAGAATTGCACCTTGCAATGCGGAGAAATTACTGTTTGTGCATTTACAATATTCATTGATTTTTGCCATTGAAAAACGTCCAGAAATGATTGAAGCTACTGACTGAATGAAAGGAGCTGGCATCTCACTCTCTTTGAATCTTCTTTATCATGCTAAGAGGAGCAGGAAAAAGCAAAAAATTTCAGAATTGCACCTTGCAATGCGGAGAAATTACTGTTTGTGCATTTACAATATTCATTGATTTTTGCCATTGAAAAACGTCCAGAAATGATTGAAGCTACTGACTGAATGAAAGGAGCTGGAATCTCACTCTCTTTGAATCTTCTTTATCATGCTAAGAGGAGCAGGAAAAAGCAAAAAATTTCAGAATTGCACCTTGCAATGCGGAGAAATTACTGTTTGTGCATTTACAATATTCATTGATTTTTGCCATTGAAAAACATCATGTTATTCATATACCAGAAATGTTTGAAGCTACTGACTGAATGAAAGGAGCTGGCATCTCACTCTCTTTGAATCTTCTTTATCTTGCTAAGAGGAGCAGGAAAAAGCAAAAAATTTCAGAATTGCACTTTGCAATGCGGACAAATTACTGTTTGTGCATTTACAATATTCATTGATTTTTGCCATTGAAAAACGTCCAGAAATGATTGAAGCTACTGACTGAATCAAAGGAGCTGGCATCTCACTCTCTTTGAATCTTCTTTATCATGCTAAGAGGAGCAGGAAAAAGCAAAAAAATTCAGAATTGCACCTTGCAATGCGGAGAAATTACTGTTTGTGCATTTACAATATTCATTGATATTTGCCATTGAAAAACGTCCAGAAATGATTGAAGCTACTGACTGAATGAAAGGAGCTGGTATCTCACTCTCTTTGAATCTTCTTTATCATGCTAAGAGGAGCAGGAAAAAGCAAAAAATTTCAGAATTGCACCTTGCAATGCGGAGAAATTACTGTTTGTGCATTTACAATATTCATTGATTTTTGCCATTGAAAAACATCATGTTATTCATATACCAGAAATGTTTGAAGCTACTGACTGAATGAAAGGAGCTGGCATCTCACTCTCTTTGAATCTTCTTTATCTTGCTAAGAGGAGCAGGAAAAAGCAAAAAATTTCAGAATTGCACTTTGCAATGCGGAGAAATTACTGTTTGTGCATTTACAATATTCATTGATTTTTGCCATTGAAAAACGTCCAGAAATGTTTGAAGCTACTGACTGAATGAAAGGAGCTGGCATCTCACTCTCTTTGAATCTTCTTTATCATGCTAAGAGGAGCAGGAAAAAGCAAAAAATTTCAGAATTGCACCTTGCAATGCGGAGAAATTACTGTTTGTGCATTTACAATATTCATTGATTTTTGCCATTGAAAAACGTCCAGAAATGATTGAAGCTACTGACTGAATGAAAGGAGCTGGCATCTCACTCTCTTTGAATCTTCTTTGTCATGCTAAGAGGAGCAGGAAAAAGCAAAAAATTTCAGAATTACACCTTGCAATGCGGAGAAATTACTGTTTGTGCATTTACAATATTCATTGAATTTTGCCATTGAAAAACGTCCAGAAATGATTGAAGCTACTGACTGAATGAAAGGAGCTGGCATCTCACTCTCTTTGAATCTTCTTTATCATGCTAAGAGGAGCAGGAAAAAGCAAAAAATTTCAGAATTGCACCTTGCAATGCGGAGAAATTACTGTTTGTGCATTTACAATATTCATTGATTTTTGCCATTGAAAAACATGTTATTCATATACCAGAAATGTTTGAAGCTACTGACTGAATGAAAGGAGCTGGCGTCTCACTCTCTTTGAATCTTCTTTATCATGCTAAGAGGAGCAGGAAAAAGCAAAAAAATTCAGAATTGCACCTTGCAATGCAGAGAAATTACTGTTTGTGCATTTACAATATTCATTGATTTTTGCCATTGAAAAACATCATGTTATTCATATACCAGAAATGTTTGAAGCTACTGACTGAATGAAAGGAGCTGGCATCTCACTCTCTTTGAATCTTCTTTATCTTGCTAAGAGGAGCAGGAAAAAGCAAAAAATTTCAGAATTGCACTTTGCAATGCGGACAAATTACTGTTTGTGCATTTACAATATTCATTGATTTTTGCCATTGAAAAACGTCCAGAAATGATTGAAGCTACTGACTGAATCAAAGGAGCTGGCATCTCACTCTCTTTGAATCTTCTTTATCATGCTAAGAGGAGCAGGAAAAAGCAAAAAAATTCAGAATTGCACCTTGCAATGCGGAGAAATTACTGTTTGTGCATTTACAATATTCATTGATATTTGCCATTGAAAAACGTCCAGAAATGATTGAAGCTACTGACTGAATGAAAGGAGCTGGTATCTCACTCTCTTTGAATCTTCTTTATCATGCTAAGAGGAGCAGGAAAAAGCAAAAAATTTCAGAATTGCACCTTGCAATGCGGAGAAATTACTGTTTGTGCATTTACAATATTCATTGATTTTTGCCATTGAAAAACATCATGTTATTCATATACCAGAAATGTTTGAAGCTACTGACTGAATGAAAGGAGCTGGCATCTCACTCTCTTTGAATCTTCTTTATCTTGCTAAGAGGAGCAGGAAAAAGCAAAAAATTTCAGAATTGCACTTTGCAATGCGGAGAAATTACTGTTTGTGCATTTACAATATTCATTGATTTTTGCCATTGAAAAACGTCCAGAAATGTTTGAAGCTACTGACTGAATGAAAGGAGCTGGCATCTCACTCTCTTTGAATCTTCTTTATCATGCTAAGAGGAGCAGGAAAAAGCAAAAAATTTCAGAATTGCACCTTGCAATGCGGAGAAATTACTGTTTGTGCATTTACAATATTCATTGATTTTTGCCATTGAAAAACGTCCAGAAATGATTGAAGCTACTGACTGAATGAAAGGAGCTGGCATCTCACTCTCTTTGAATCTTCTTTGTCATGCTAAGAGGAGCAGGAAAAAGCAAAAAATTTCAGAATTACACCTTGCAATGCGGAGAAATTACTGTTTGTGCATTTACAATATTCATTGATTTTTGCCATTGAAAAACGTCCAGAAATGATTGAAGCTACTGACTGAATGAAAGGAGCTGGCATCTCACTCTCTTTGAATCTTCTTTATCATGCTAAGAGGAGCAGGAAAAAGCAAAAAATTTCAGAATTGCACCTTGCAATGCGGAGAAATTACTGTTTGTGCATTTACAATATTCATTGATTTTTGCCATTGAAAAACATGTTATTCATATACCAGAAATGTTTGAAGCTACTGACTGAATGAAAGGAGCTGGCGTCTCACTCTCTTTGAATCTTCTTTATCATGCTAAGAGGAGCAGGAAAAAGCAAAAAAATTCAGAATTGCACCTTGCAATGCAGAGAAATTACTGTTTGTGCATTTACAATATTCATTGATTTTTGCCATTGAAAAACATCATGTTATTCATATACCAGAAATGTTTGAAGCTACTGACTGAATGAAAGGAGCTGGCATCTCACTCTCTTTGAATCTTCTTTATCATGCTAAGAGAAGCAGGAAAAAGCAAAAAATTTCAGAATTGCACCTTGCAATGCGGAGAAATTACTGTTTGTGCATTTACAATATTCATTGATTTTTGCCATTGAAAAACGTCCAGAAATGATTGAAGCTACTGACTGAATGAAAGGAGCTGGCATCTCACTCTCTTTGAATCTTCTTTATCATGCTAAGAGGAGCAGGAAAAAGCAAAAAATTTCAGAATTGCACCTTGCAATGCGGAGAAATTACTGTTTGTGCATTTACAATATTCATTGATTTTTGCCATTGAAAAACGTCCAGAAATGATTGAAGCTACTGACTGAATGAAAGGAGCTGGCATCTCACTCTCTTTGAATCTTCTTTATCATGCTAAGAGGAGCAGGAAAAAGCAAAAAATTTCAGAATTGCACCTTGCAATGCGGAGAAATTACTGTTTGTGCATTTACAATATTCATTGATTTTTGCCATTGAAAAACATCATGTTATTCATATACCAGAAATGTTTGAAGCTACTGACTGAATGAAAGGAGCTGGCATCTCACTCTCTTTGAATCTTCTTTATCTTGCTAAGAGGAGCAGGAAAAAGCAAAAAATTTCAGAATTGCACTTTGCAATGCGGAGAAATTACTGTTTGTGCATTTACAATATTCATTGATTTTTGCCATTGAAAAACGTCCAGAAATGTTTGAAGCTACTGACTGAATGAAAGGAGCTGGCATCTCACTCTCTTTAAATCTTCTTTATCATGCTAAGAGGAGCAGGAAAAAGCAAAAAATTTCAGAATTGCACCTTGCAATGCGGAGAAATTACTGTTTGTGCATTTACAATATTCATTGATTTTTGCCATTGAAAAACGTCCAGAAATGATTGAAGCTACTGACTGAATGAAAGCAGCTGGCATCTCACTCTCTTTGAATCTTCTTTGTCATGCTAAGAGGAGCAGGAAAAAGCAAAAAATTTCAGAATTGCACCTTGCAATGCGGAGAAATTACTGTTTGTGCATTTACAATATTCATTGATTTTTGCCATTGAAAAACGTCCAGAAATGATTGAAGCTACTGACTGAATGAAAGGAGCTGGCATCTCACTCTCTTTGAATCTTCTTTATCATGCTAAGAGAAGCAGGAAAAAGCAAAAAATTTCAGAATTGCACCTTGCAATGCGGAGAAATTACTGTTTGTGCATTTACAATATTCATTGATTTTTGCCATTGAAAAACATGTTATTCATATACCAGAAATGTTTGAAGCTACTGACTGAATGAAAGGAGCTGGCATCTCACTCTCTTTGAATCTTCTTTATCATGCTAAGAGGAGCAGGAAAAAGCAAAAAAATTCAGAATTGCACCTTGCAATGCGGAGAAATTACTGTTTGTGCATTTACAATATTCATTGATTTTTGCCATTGAAAAACATCATGTTATTCATATAGCAGAAATGATTGAAGCTACTGACTGAATGAAAGGAGCTGGCATCTCACTCTCTTTGAATCTTCTTTATCATGCTAAGAGGAGCAGGAAAAAGCAAAAAATTTCAGAATTGCACCTTGCAATGCGGAGAAATTACTGTTTGTGCATTTACAATATTCATTGATTTTTGCCATTGAAAAACGTCCAGAAATGATTGAAGCTACTGACTGAATGAAAGGAGCTGGCGTCTCACTCTCTTTGAATCTTCTTTATCATGCTAAGAGGAGCAGGAAAAAGTAAAAAAATTCAGAATTGCACCTTGCAATGCGGAGAAATTACTGTTTGTGCATTTACAATATTCATTGATTTTTGCCATTGAAAAACATCATGTTATTCATATACCAGAAATGATTGAAGCTACTGACTGAATGAAAGGAGCTGGCATCTCACTCTCTTTGAATCTTCTTTATCATGCTAAGAGGAGCAGGAAAAAGCAAAAAATTTCAGAATTGCACCTTGCAATGCGGAGAAATTACTGTTTGTGCATTTACAATATTCATTGATTTTTGCCATTGAAAAACGTCCAGAAATGATTGAAGCTACTGACTGAATGAAAGGAGCTGGCATCTCACTCTCTTTGAATCTTCTTTATCATGCTAAGAGGAGCAGGAAAAAGCAAAAAATTTCAGAATTGCACCTTGCAATGCGGAGAAATTACTGTTTGTGCATTTACAATATTCATTGATTTTTGCCATTGAAAAACATCATGTTATTCATATACCAGAAATGTTTGAAGCTACTGACTGAATGAAAGGAGCTGGCATCTCAGTCTCTTTGAATCTTCTTTATCATGCTAAGAAGAGCAGGAAAAAGCAAAAAATTTCAGAATTGCATCTTGCAATGCAGAGAAATTACTGTTTGTGCATTTACAATATTCATTGATTTTTGCCATTGAAAAACGTCCAGAAATGTTTGAAGCTATTGACTGAATGAAAGGAGCTGGCATCTCACTCTCTTTGAATCTTCTTTATCTTGCTAAGAGGAGCAGGAAAAAGCAAAAAATTTCAGAATTGCACTTTGCAATGCGGAGAAATTACTGTTTGTGCATTTACAATATTCATTGATTTTTGCCATTGAAAAACGTCCAGAAATGTTTGAAGCTACTGACTGAATGAAAGGAGCTGGCATCTCACTCTCTTTGAATCTTCTTTATCATGCTAAGAGGAGCAGGAAAAAGCAAAAAATTTCAGAATTGCACCTTGCAATGCGGAGAAATTACTGTTTGTGCATTTACAATATTCATTGATTTTTGCCATTGAAAAACGTCCAGAAATGATTGAAGCTACTGACTGAATGAAAGCAGCTGGCATCTCACTCTCTTTGAATCTTCTTTGTCATGCTAAGAGGAGCAGGAAAAAGCAAAAAATTTCAGAATTGCACCTTGCAATGCGGAGAAATTACTGTTTGTGCATTTACAATATTCATTGATTTTTGCCATTGAAAAACGTCCAGAAATGATTGAAGCTACTGACTGAATGAAAGGAGCTGGCATCTCACTCTCTTTGAATCTTCTTTATCATGCTAAGAGAAGCAGGAAAAAGCAAAAAATTTCAGAATTGCACCTTGCAATGCGGAGAAATTACTGTTTGTGCATTTACAATATTCATTGATTTTTGCCATTGAAAAACATGTTATTCATATACCAGAAATGTTTGAAGCTACTGACTGAATGAAAGGAGCTGGCATCTCACTCTCTTTGAATCTTCTTTATCATGCTAAGAGGAGCAGGAAAAAGCAAAAAAATTCAGAATTGCACCTTGCAATGCGGAGAAATTACTGTTTGTGCATTTACAATATTCATTGATTTTTGCCATTGAAAAACATCATGTTATTCATATAGCAGAAATGATTGAAGCTACTGACTGAATGAAAGGAGCTGGCATCTCACTCTCTTTGAATCTTCTTTATCATGCTAAGAGGAGCAGGAAAAAGCAAAAAATTTCAGAATTGCACCTTGCAATGCGGAGAAATTACTGTTTGTGCATTTACAATATTCATTGATTTTTGCCATTGAAAAACGTCCAGAAATGATTGAAGCTACTGACTGAATGAAAGGAGCTGGCGTCTCACTCTCTTTGAATCTTCTTTATCATGCTAAGAGGAGCAGGAAAAAGTAAAAAAATTCAGAATTGCACCTTGCAATGCGGAGAAATTACTGTTTGTGCATTTACAATATTCATTGATTTTTGCCATTGAAAAACATCATGTTATTCATATACCAGAAATGATTGAAGCTACTGACTGAATGAAAGGAGCTGGCATCTCACTCTCTTTGAATCTTCTTTATCATGCTAAGAGGAGCAGGAAAAAGCAAAAAATTTCAGAATTGCACCTTGCAATGCGGAGAAATTACTGTTTGTGCATTTACAATATTCATTGATTTTTGCCATTGAAAAACGTCCAGAAATGATTGAAGCTACTGACTGAATGAAAGGAGCTGGCATCTCACTCTCTTTGAATCTTCTTTATCATGCTAAGAGGAGCAGGAAAAAGCAAAAAATTTCAGAATTGCACCTTGCAATGCGGAGAAATTACTGTTTGTGCATTTACAATATTCATTGATTTTTGCCATTGAAAAACATCATGTTATTCATATACCAGAAATGTTTGAAGCTACTGACTGAATGAAAGGAGCTGGCATCTCACTCTCTTTGAATCTTCTTTATCATGCTAAGAAGAGCAGGAAAAAGCAAAAAATTTCAGAATTGCATCTTGCAATGCAGAGAAATTACTGTTTGTGCATTTACAATATTCATTGATTTTTGCCATTGAAAAACGTCCAGAAATGATTGAAGCTACTGACTGAATGAAAGGAGCTGGCATCTCACTCTCTTTGAATCTTCTTTATCATGCTAAGAGGAGCAGGAAAAAGCAAAAAATTTCAGAATTGCACCTTGCAATGCGGAGAAATTACTGTTTGTGCATTTACAATATTCATTGATTTTTGCCATTGAAAAACGTCCAGAAATGATTGAAGCTACTGACTGAATGAAAGGATCTGGCATCTTACTCTCTTTGAATCTTCTTTATCATGCTAAGAGGAGCAGGAAAAAGCAAAAAATTTCAGAATTGCACCTTGCAATGCGGAGAAATTACTGTTTGTGCATTTACAATATTCATTGATTTTTGCCATTGAAAAACATCATGTTATTCATATACCAGAAATGTTTGAAGCTACTGACTGAATGAAAGGAGCTGACATCTCACTCTCTTTGAATCTTCTTTATCATGCTAAGAGGAGAAGGAAAAAGCAAAAAATTTCAGAATTGCACCTTGCAATGCGGAGAAATTACTGTCTGTGCATTTACAATATTCATTGATTTTTGCCATTGAAAAACGTCCAGAAATGATTGAAGCTACTGACTGAATGAAAGGAGCTGGCATCTCACTCTCTTTGAATCTTCTTTATCATGCTAAGAGGAGCAGGAAAAAGCAAAAAATTTCAGAATTGCACCTTGCAATGCGGAGAAATTACTGTTTGTGCATTTACAATATTCATTGATTTTTGCCATTGAAAAACGTCCAGAAATGATTGAAGCTACTGACTGAATGAAAGGAGCTGGCATCTCACTCTCTTTGAATCTTCTTTATCATGCTAAGAGGAGCAGGAAAAAGCAAAAAAATTCAGAATTGCACCTTGCAATGCGGAGAAATTACTGTTTGTGCATTTACAATATTCATTGATTTTTGCCATTGAAAAACAACATGTTATTCATATACCAGAAATGATTGAAGCTACTGACTGAATGAAAGGAGCTGGCATCTCACTCTCTTTGAATCTTCTTTATCATGCTAAGAGGAGCAGGAAAAAGCAAAAAATTTCAGAATTGCACCTTGCAATGCGGAGAAATTACTGTTTGTGCATTTACAATATTCATTGATTTTTGCCATTGAAAAACGTCCAGAAATGATTGAAGCTACTGACTGAATGAAAGGAGCTGGCATCTCACTCTCTTTGAATCTTCTTTATCATGCTAAGAGGAGCAGGAAAAAGCAAAAAATTTCAGAATTGCACCTTGCAATGCGGAGAAATTACTGTTTGTGCATTTACAATATTCATTGATTTTTGCCATTGAAAAACATCATGTTATTCATATACCAGAAATGTTTGAAGCTACTGACTGAATGAAAGGAGCTGGCATCTCACTCTCTTTGAATCTTCTTTATCATGCTAAGAGGAGCAGGAAAAAGCAAAAAATTTCAGAATTGCACCTTGCAATGCAGAGAAATTACTGTTTGTGCATTTACAATATTCATTGATTTTTGCCATTGAAAAACGTCCAGAAATGATTGAAGCTACTGACTGAATGAAAGGAGCTGGCATCTCACTCTCTTTGAATCTTCTTTATCATGCTAAGAGGAGCAGGAAAAAGCAAAAAATTTCAGAATTGCACCTTGCAATGCGGAGAAATTACTGTTTGTGCATTTACAATATTCATTGATTTTTGCCATTGAAAAACATCATGTTATTCATATACCAGAAATGTTTGAAGCTACTGACTGAATGAAAGGAGCTGGCATCTCACTCTCTTTGAATCTTCTTTATCATGCTAAGAGGAGCAGGAAAAAGCAAAAAATTTCAGAATTGCACCTTGCAATGCGGAGAAATTACTGTTTGTGCATTTACAATATTCATTGATTTTTGCCATTGAAAAACGTCCAGAAATGATTGAAGCTACTGACTGAATGAAAGGATCTGGCATCTTACTCTCTTTGAATCTTCTTTATCATGCTAAGAGGAGCAGGAAAAAGCAAAAAATTTCAGAATTGCACCTTGCAATGCGGAGAAATTACTTTTTGTGCATTTACACTATTCATTGATTTTTGCCATTGAAAAACATGTTATTCATATACCAGAAATGTTTGAAGCTACTGACTGAATGAAAGGAGCTGGCATCTCACTCTCTTTGAATCTTCTTTATCATGCTAAGAGGAGCAGGAAAAAGCAAAAAAATTCAGAATTGCACCTTGCAATGCGGAGAAATTACTGTTTGTGCATTTACAATATTCATTGATTTTTGCCATTGAAAAACATCATGTTATTCATATACCAGAAATGATTGAAGCTACTGACTGAATGAAAGGAGCTGGCATCTCACTCTCTTTGAATCTTCTTTATCATGCTAAGAGGAGCAGGAAAAAGCAAAAAATTTCAGAATTGCACCTTGCAATGCGGAGAAATTACTGTTTGTGCATTTACAATATTCATTGATTTTTGCCATTGAAAAACGTCCAGAAATGATTGAAGCTACTGACTGAATGAAAGGAGCTGGCATCTCACTCTCTTTGAATCTTCTTTATCATGCTAAGAGGAGCAGGAAAAAGCAAAAAATTTCAGAATTGCACCTTGCAATGCGGAGAAATTACTGTTTGTGCATTTACAATATTCATTGATTTTTGCCATTGAAAAACATCATGTTATTCATATACCAGAAATGTTTGAAGCTACTGACTGAATGAAAGGAGCTGGCATCTCACTCTCTTTGAATCTTCTTTATCATGCTAAGAGGAGCAGGAAAAAGCAAAAAAATTCAGAATTGCACCTTGCAATGCGGAGAAATTACTGTTTGTGCATTTACAATATTCATTGATTTTTGCCATTGAAAAACATCATGTTATTCATATACCAGAAATGATTGAAGCTACTGACTGAATGAAAGGAGCTGGCATCTCACTCTCTTTGAATCTTCTTTATCATGCTAAGAGGAGCAGGAAAAAGCAAAAAATTTCAGAATTGCACCTTGCAATGCGGAGAAATTACTGTTTGTGCATTTACAATATTCATTGATTTTTGCCATTGAAAAACGTCCAGAAATGATTGAAGCTACTGACTGAATGAAAGGAGCTGGCATCTCACTCTCTTTGAATCTTCTTTATCATGCTAAGAGGAGCAGGAAAAAGCAAAAAATTTCAGAATTGCACCTTGCAATGCGGAGAAATTACTGTTTGTGCATTTACAATATTCATTGATTTTTGCCATTGAAAAACATCATGTTATTCATATACCAGAAATGTTTGAAGCTACTGACTGAATGAAAGGAGCTGGCATCTCACTCTCTTTGAATCTTCTTTATCTTGCTAAGAGGAGCAGGAAAAAGCAAAAAATTTCAGAATTGCACTTTGCAATGCGGAGAAATTACTGTTTGTGCATTTACAATATTCATTGATTTTTGCCATTGAAAAACGTCCAGAAATGTTTGAAGCTACTGACTGAATGAAAGGAGCTGGCATCTCACTCTCTTTGAATCTTCTTTATCATGCTAAGGGGAGCAGGAAAAAGCAAAAAATTTCAGAATTGCACCTTGCAATGCGGAGAAATTACTGTTTGTGCATTTACAATATTCATTGATTTTTGCCATTGAAAAACGTCCAGAAATGATTGAAGCTACTGACTGAATGAAAGGAGCTGGCATCTCACTCTCTTTGAATCTTCTTTGTCATGCTAAGAGGAGCAGGAAAAAGAAAAAAATTTCAGAATTACACCTTGCAATGCGGAGAAATTACTGTTTGTGCATTTACAATATTCATTGATTTTTGCCATTGAAAAACGTCCAGAAATGATTGAAGCTACTGACTGAATGAAAGGAGCTGGCATCTCACTCTCTTTGAATCTTCTTTATCATGCTAAGAGGAGCAGGAAAAAGCAAAAAATTTCAGAATTGCACCTTGCAATGCGGAGAAATTACTGTTTGTGCATTTACAATATTCATTGATTTTTGCCATTGAAAAACATGTTATTCATATACCAGAAATGTTTGAAGCTACTGACTGAATGAAAGGAGCTGGCGTCTCACTCTCTTTGAATCTTCTTTATCATGCTAAGAGGAGCAGGAAAAAGCAAAAAATTTCAGAATTGCACCTTGCAATGCGGAGAAATTACTGTTTGTGCATTTACAATATTCATTGATTTTTGCCATTGAAAAACATCATGTTATTCATATACCAGAAATGTTTGAAGCTACTGACTGAATGAAAGGAGCTGGCATCTCACTCTCTTTGAATCTTCTTTATCATGCTAAGAGGAGCAGGAAAAAGCAAAAAATTTCAGAATTGCACCTTGCAATGCGGAGAAATTACTGTTTGTGCATTTACAATATTCATTGATTTTTGCCATTGAAAAACGTCCAGAAATGATTGAAGCTACTGACTGAATGAAAGGAGCTGGCATCTCACTCTCTTTGAATCTTCTTTATCATGCTAAGAGGAGCAGGAAAAAGCAAAAAATTTCAGAATTGCACCTTGCAATGCGGAGAAATTACTGTTTGTGCATTTACAATATTCATTGATTTTTGCCATTGAAAAACGTCCAGAAATGATTGAAGCTACTGACTGAATGAAAGGAGCTGGAATCTCACTCTCTTTGAATCTTCTTTATCATGCTAAGAGGAGCAGGAAAAAGCAAAAAATTTCAGAATTGCACCTTGCAATGCGGAGAAATTACTGTTTGTGCATTTACAATATTCATTGATTTTTGCCATTGAAAAACATCATGTTATTCATATACCAGAAATGTTTGAAGCTACTGACTGAATGAAAGGAGCTGGCATCTCACTCTCTTTGAATCTTCTTTATCTTGCTAAGAGGAGCAGGAAAAAGCAAAAAATTTCAGAATTGCACTTTGCAATGCGGACAAATTACTGTTTGTGCATTTACAATATTCATTGATTTTTGCCATTGAAAAACGTCCAGAAATGATTGAAGCTACTGACTGAATCAAAGGAGCTGGCATCTCACTCTCTTTGAATCTTCTTTATCATGCTAAGAGGAGCAGGAAAAAGCAAAAAAATTCAGAATTGCACCTTGCAATGCGGAGAAATTACTGTTTGTGCATTTACAATATTCATTGATATTTGCCATTGAAAAACGTCCAGAAATGATTGAAGCTACTGACTGAATGAAAGGAGCTGGTATCTCACTCTCTTTGAATCTTCTTTATCATGCTAAGAGGAGCAGGAAAAAGCAAAAAATTTCAGAATTGCACCTTGCAATGCGGAGAAATTACTGTTTGTGCATTTACAATATTCATTGATTTTTGCCATTGAAAAACATCATGTTATTCATATACCAGAAATGTTTGAAGCTACTGACTGAATGAAAGGAGCTGGCATCTCACTCTCTTTGAATCTTCTTTATCTTGCTAAGAGGAGCAGGAAAAAGCAAAAAATTTCAGAATTGCACTTTGCAATGCGGAGAAATTACTGTTTGTGCATTTACAATATTCATTGATTTTTGCCATTGAAAAACGTCCAGAAATGTTTGAAGCTACTGACTGAATGAAAGGAGCTGGCATCTCACTCTCTTTGAATCTTCTTTATCATGCTAAGAGGAGCAGGAAAAAGCAAAAAATTTCAGAATTGCACCTTGCAATGCGGAGAAATTACTGTTTGTGCATTTACAATATTCATTGATTTTTGCCATTGAAAAACGTCCAGAAATGATTGAAGCTACTGACTGAATGAAAGGAGCTGGCATCTCACTCTC
Source organism: Phyllobates terribilis (assembly GCF_046119375.1). NCBI lineage: Eukaryota > Metazoa > Chordata > Amphibia > Anura > Dendrobatidae > Phyllobates > Phyllobates terribilis. The sequence continues at coordinate 816,408 of NW_027363306.1, forward strand.
TTTGAATCTTCTTTGTCATGCTAAGAGGAGCAGGAAAAAGCAAAAAATTTCAGAATTACACCTTGCAATGCGGAGAAATTACTGTTTGTGCATTTACAATATTCATTGATTTTTGCCATTGAAAAACGTCCAGAAATGATTGAAGCTACTGACTGAATGAAAGGAGCTGGCATCTCACTCTCTTTGAATCTTCTTTATCATGCTAAGAGGAGCAGGAAAAAGCAAAAAATTTCAGAATTGCACCTTGCAATGCGGAGAAATTACTGTTTGTGCATTTACAATATTCATTGATTTTTGCCATTGAAAAACATGTTATTCATATACCAGAAATGTTTGAAGCTACTGACTGAATGAAAGGAGCTGGCGTCTCACTCTCTTTGAATCTTCTTTATCATGCTAAGAGGAGCAGGAAAAAGCAAAAAAATTCAGAATTGCACCTTGCAATGCAGAGAAATTACTGTTTGTGCATTTACAATATTCATTGATTTTTGCCATTGAAAAACATCATGTTATTCATATACCAGAAATGTTTGAAGCTACTGACTGAATGAAAGGAGCTGGCATCTCACTCTCTTTGAATCTTCTTTATCATGCTAAGAGAAGCAGGAAAAAGCAAAAAATTTCAGAATTGCACCTTGCAATGCGGAGAAATTACTGTTTGTGCATTTACAATATTCATTGATTTTTGCCATTGAAAAACGTCCAGAAATGATTGAAGCTACTGACTGAATGAAAGGAGCTGGCATCTCACTCTCTTTGAATCTTCTTTATCATGCTAAGAGGAGCAGGAAAAAGCAAAAAATTTCAGAATTGCACCTTGCAATGCGGAGAAATTACTGTTTGTGCATTTACAATATTCATTGATTTTTGCCATTGAAAAACGTCCAGAAATGATTGAAGCTACTGACTGAATGAAAGGAGCTGGCATCTCACTCTCTTTGAATCTTCTTTATCATGCTAAGAGGAGCAGGAAAAAGCAAAAAATTTCAGAATTGCACCTTGCAATGCGGAGAAATTACTGTTTGTGCATTTACAATATTCATTGATTTTTGCCATTGAAAAACATCATGTTATTCATATACCAGAAATGTTTGAAGCTACTGACTGAATGAAAGGAGCTGGCATCTCACTCTCTTTGAATCTTCTTTATCTTGCTAAGAGGAGCAGGAAAAAGCAAAAAATTTCAGAATTGCACTTTGCAATGCGGAGAAATTACTGTTTGTGCATTTACAATATTCATTGATTTTTGCCATTGAAAAACGTCCAGAAATGTTTGAAGCTACTGACTGAATGAAAGGAGCTGGCATCTCACTCTCTTTGAATCTTCTTTATCATGCTAAGAGGAGCAGGAAAAAGCAAAAAATTTCAGAATTGCACCTTGCAATGCGGAGAAATTACTGTTTGTGCATTTACAATATTCATTGATTTTTGCCATTGAAAAACGTCCAGAAATGATTGAAGCTACTGACTGAATGAAAGCAGCTGGCATCTCACTCTCTTTGAATCTTCTTTGTCATGCTAAGAGGAGCAGGAAAAAGCAAAAAATTTCAGAATTGCACCTTGCAATGCGGAGAAATTACTGTTTGTGCATTTACAATATTCATTGATTTTTGCCATTGAAAAACGTCCAGAAATGATTGAAGCTACTGACTGAATGAAAGGAGCTGGCATCTCACTCTCTTTGAATCTTCTTTATCATGCTAAGAGAAGCAGGAAAAAGCAAAAAATTTCAGAATTGCACCTTGCAATGCAGAGAAATTACTGTTTGTGCATTTACAATATTCATTGATTTTTGCCATTGAAAAACATGTTATTCATATACCAGAAATGTTTGAAGCTACTGACTGAATGAATGGAGCTGGCATCTCACTCTCTTTGAATCTTCTTTATCATGCTAAGAGGAGCAGGAAAAAGCAAAAAAATTCAGAATTGCACCTTGCAATGCGGAGAAATTACTGTTTGTGCATTTACAATATTCATTGATTTTTGCCATTGAAAAACATCATGTTATTCATATACCAGAAATGATTGAAGCTACTGACTGAATGAAAGGAGCTGGCATCTCACTCTCTTTGAATCTTCTTTATCATGCTAAGAGGAGCAGGAAAAAGCAAAAAATTTCAGAATTGCACCTTGCAATGCGGAGAAATTACTGTTTGTGCATTTACAATATTCATTGATTTTTGCCATTGAAAAACGTCCAGAAATGATTGAAGCTACTGACTGAATGAAAGGAGCTGGCGTCTCACTCTCTTTGAATCTTCTTTATCATGCTAAGAGGAGCAGGAAAAAGTAAAAAAATTCAGAATTGCACCTTGCAATGCGGAGAAATTACTGTTTGTGCATTTACAATATTCATTGATTTTTGCCATTGAAAAACATCATGTTATTCATATACCAGTAATGATTGAAGCTACTGACTGAATGAAAGGAGCTGGCATCTCACTCTCTTTGAATCTTCTTTATCATGCTAAGAGGAGCAGGAAAAAGCAAAAAATTTCAGAATTGCACCTTGCAATGCGGAGAAATTACTGTTTGTGCATTTACAATATTCATTGATTTTTGCCATTGAAAAACGTCCAGAAATGATTGAAGCTACTGACTGAATGAAAGGAGCTGGCATCTCACTCTCTTTGAATCTTCTTTATCATGCTAAGAGGAGCAGGAAAAAGCAAAAAATTTCAGAATTCCACCTTGCAATGCGGAGAAATTACTGTTTGTGCATTTACAATATTCATTGATTTTTGCCATTGAAAAACATCATGTTATTCATATACCAGAAATGTTTGAAGCTACTGACTGAATGAAAGGAGCTGGCATCTCACTCTCTTTGAATCTTCTTTATCATGCTAAGAAGAGCAGGAAAAAGCAAAAAATTTCAGAATTGCATCTTGCAATGCGGAGAAATTACTGTTTGTGCATTTACAATATTCATTGATTTTTGCCATTGAAAAACGTCCAGAAATGATTGAAGCTACTGACTGAATGAAAGGAGCTGGCATCTCACTCTCTTTGAATCTTCTTTATCATGCTAAGAGGAGCAGGAAAAAGCAAAAAATTTCAGAATTGCACCTTGCAATGCGGAGAAATTACTGTTTGTGCATTTACAATATTCATTGATTTTTGCCATTGAAAAACGTCCAGAAATGATTGAAGCTACTGACTGAATGAAAGGATCTGGCATCTTACTCTCTTTGAATCTTCTTTATCATGCTAAGAGGAGCAGGAAAAAGCAAAAAATTTCAGAATTGCACCTTGCAATGCGGAGAAATTACTGTTTGTGCATTTACAATATTCATTGATTTTTGCCATTGAAAAACATCATGTTATTCATATACCAGAAATGTTTGAAGCTACTGACTGAATGAAAGGAGCTGACATCTCACTCTCTTTGAATCTTCTTTATCATGCTAAGAGGAGCAGGAAAAAGCAAAAAATTTCAGAATTGCACCTTGCAATGCGGAGAAATTACTGTTTGTGCATTTACAATATTCATTGATTTTTGCCATTGAAAAACGTCCAGAAATGATTGAAGCTACTGACTGAATGAAAGGAGCTGGCATCTCACTCTCTTTGAATCTTCTTTATCATGCTAAGAGGAGCAGGAAAAAGCAAAAAATTTCAGAATTGCACCTTGCAATGCGGAGAAATTACTGTTTGTGCATTTACAATATTCATTGATTTTTGCCATTGAAAAACATCATGTTATTCATATACCAGAAATGTTTGAAGCTACTGACTGAATGAAAGGAGCTGGCATCTCACTCTCTTTGAATCTTCTTTATCATGCTAAGAGGAGCAGGAAAAAGCAAAAAATTTCAGAATTGCACCTTGCAATGCGGAGAAATTACTGTTTGTGCATTTACAATATTCATTGATTTTTGCCATTGAAAAACGTCCAGAAATGATTGAAGCTACTGACTGAATGAAAGGAGCTGGCATCTCACTCTCTTTGAATCTTCTTTATCATGCTAAGAGGAGCAGGAAAAAGCAAAAAATTTCAGAATTGCACCTTGCAATGCGGAGAAATTACTGTTTGTGCATTTACAATATTCATTGATTTTTGCCATTGAAAAACATCATGTTATTCATATACCAGAAATGTTTGAAGCTACTGACTGAATGAAAGGAGCTGGCATCTCACTCTCTTTGAATCTTCTTTATCATGCTAAGAGGAGCAGGAAAAAGCAAAAAATTTCAGAATTGCACCTTGCAATGCGGAGAAATTACTGTTTGTGCATTTACAATATTCATTGATTTTTGCCATTGAAAAACGTCCAGAAATGATTGAAGCTACTGACTGAATGAAAGGATCTGGCATCTTACTCTCTTTGAATCTTCTTTATCATGCTAAGAGGAGCAGGAAAAAGCAAAAAATTTCAGAATTGCACCTTGCAATGCGGAGAAATTACTTTTTGTGCATTTACACTATTCATTGATTTTTGCCATTGAAAAACATGTTATTCATATACCAGAAATGTTTGAAGCTACTGACTGAATGAAAGGAGCTGGCATCTCACTCTCTTTGAATCTTCTTTATCATGCTAAGAGGAGCAGGAAAAAGCAAAAAAATTCAGAATTGCACCTTGCAATGCGGAGAAATTACTGTTTGTGCATTTACAATATTCATTGATTTTTGCCATTGAAAAACATCATGTTATTCATATACCAGAAATGATTGAAGCTACTGACTGAATGAAAGGAGCTGGCATCTCACTCTCTTTGAATCTTCTTTATCATGCTAAGAGGAGCAGGAAAAAGCAAAAAATTTCAGAATTGCACCTTGCAATGCGGAGAAATTACTGTTTGTGCATTTACAATATTCATTGATTTTTGCCATTGAAAAACGTCCAGAAATGATTGAAGCTACTGACTGAATGAAAGGAGCTGGCATCTCACTCTCTTTGAATCTTCTTTATCATGCTAAGAGGAGCAGGAAAAAGCAAAAAATTTCAGAATTGCACCTTGCAATGCGGAGAAATTACTGTTTGTGCATTTACAATATTCATTGATTTTTGCCATTGAAAAACATCATGTTATTCATATACCAGAAATGTTTGAAGCTACTGACTGAATGAAAGAAGCTGGCATCTCACTCTCTTTGAATCTTCTTTATCATGCTAAGAGGAGCAGGAAAAAGCAAAAAATTTCAGAATTGCACCTTGCAATGCGGAGAAATTACTGTTTGTGCATTTACAATATTCATTGATTTTTGCCATTGAAAAACGTCCAGAAATGATTGAAGCTACTGACTGAATGAAAGGAGCTGGCATCTCACTCTCTTTGAATCTTCTTTATCATGCTAAGAGGAGCAGGAAAAAGCAAAAAAATTCAGAATTGCACCTTGCAATGCGGAGAAATTACTGTTTGTCCATTTACAATATCCATTGATTTTTGCCATTGAAAAACATCATGTTATTCATATACCAGAAATGATTGAAGCTACTGACTGAATGAAAGGAGCTGGCATCTCACTCTCTTTGAATCTTCTTTATCATGCTAAGAGGAGCAGGAAAAAGCAAAAAATTTCAGAATTGCACCTTGCAATGCGGAGAAATTACTGTTTGTGCATTTACAATATTCATTGATTTTTGCCATTGAAAAACGTCCAGAAATGATTGAAGCTACTGACTGAATGAAAGGAGCTGGCATCTCACTCTCTTTGAATCTTCTTTATCATGCTAAGAGGAGCAGGAAAAAGCAAAAAATTTCAGAATTGCACCTTGCAATGCGGAGAAATTACTGTTTGTGCATTTACAATATTCATTGATTTTTGCCATTGAAAAACATCATGTTATTCATATACCAGAAATGTTTGAAGCTACTGACTGAATGAAAGGAGCTGGCATCTCACTCTCTTTGAATCTTCTTTATCATGCTAAGAGGAGCAGGAAAAAGCAAAAAATTTCAGAATTGCACCTTGCAATGCGGAGAAATTACTGTTTGTGCATTTACAATATTCATTGATTTTTGCCATTGAAAAACGTCCAGAAATGATTGAAGCTACTGACTGAATGAAAGGAGCTGGCATCTCACTCTCTTTGAATCTTCTTTATCATGCTAAGAGGAGCAGGAAAAAGCAAAAAATTTCAGAATTGCACCTTGCAATGCGGAGAAATTACTGTTTGTGCATTTACAATATTCATTGATTTTTGCCATTGAAAAACATCATGTTATTCATATACCAGAAATGTTTGAAGCTACTGACTGAATGAAAGGAGCTGGCATCTCACTCTCTTTGAATCTTCTTTATCATGCTAAGAGGAGCAGGAAAAAGCAAAAATTTCAGAATTGCACCTTGCAATGCGGAGAAATTACTGTTTGTGCATTTACAATATTCATTGATTTTTGCCATTGAAAAACGTCCAGAAATGATTGAAGCTACTGACTGAATGAAAGGATCTGGCATCTTACTCTCTTTGAATCTTCTTTATCATGCTAAGAGGAGCAGGAAAAAGCAAAAAATTTCAGAATTGCACCTTGCAATGCGGAGAAATTACTTTTTGTGCATTTACACTATTCATTGATTTTTGCCATTGAAAAACATGTTATTCATATACCAGAAATGTTTGAAGCTACTGACTGAATGAAAGGAGCTGGCATCTCACTCTCTTTGAATCTTCTTTATCATGCTAAGAGGAGCAGGAAAAAGCAAAAAATTTCAGAATTGCACCTTGCAATGCGGAGAAATTACTGTTTGTGCATTTACAATATTCATTGATTTTTGCCATTGAAAAACGTCCAGAAATGATTGAAGCTACTGACTGAATGAAAGGAGCTGGCGTCTCACTCTCTTTGAATCTTCTTTATCATGCTAAGAGGAGCAGGAAAAAGCAAAAAAATTCAGAATTGCACCTTGCAATGCGGAGAAATTACTGTTTGTGCATTTACAATATTCATTGATTTTTGCCATTGAAAAACATCATGTTATTCATATACCAGAAATGATTGAAGCTACTGACTGAATGAAAGGAGCTGGCATCTCACTCTCTTTGAATCTTCTTTATCATGCTAAGAGGAGCAGGAAAAACAAAAAATTTCAGAATTGCACCTTGCAATGCGGAGAAATTACTGTTTGTGCATTTACAATATTCATTGATTTTTGCCATTGAAAAACGTCCAGAAATGATTGAAGCTACTGACTGAATGAAAGGAGCTGGCATCTCACTCTCTTTGAATCTTCTTTATCATGCTAAGAGGAGCAGGAAAAAGCAAAAAATTTCAGAATTGCACCTTGCAATGCGGAGAAATTACTGTTTGTGCATTTACAATATTCATTGATTTTTGCCATTGAAAAATATCATGTTATTCATATACCAGAAATGTTTGAAGCTACTGACTGAATGAAAGGAGCTGGCATCTCACTCTCTTTGAATCTTCTTTATTATGCTAAGAAGAGCAGGAAAAAGCAAAAAATTTCAGAATTGCATCTTGCAATGCGGAGAAATTACTGTTTGTGCATTTACAATATTCATTGATTTTTGCCATTGAAAAACGTCCAGAAATGATTGAAGCTACTGACTGAATGAAAGGAGCTGGCATCTCACTCTCTTTGAATCTTCTTTATCATGCTAAGAGGAGCAGGAAAAAGCAAAAAATTTCAGAATTGCACCTTGCAATGCGGAGAAATTACTGTTTGTGCATTTACAATATTCATTGATTTTTGCCATTGAAAAACGTCCAGAAATGATTGAAGCTACTGACTGAATGAAAGGATCTGGCATCTTACTCTCTTTGAATCTTCTTTATCATGCTAAGAGGAGCAGGAAAAAGCAAAAAATTTCAGAATTGCACCTTGCAATGCGGAGAAATTACTGTTTGTGCATTTACAATATTCATTGATTTTTGCCATTGAAAAACATCATGTTATTCATATACCAGAAATGTTTGAAGCTACTGACTGAATGAAAGGAGCTGACATCTCACTCTCTTTGAATCTTCTTTATCATGCTAAGAGGAGAAGGAAAAAGCAAAAAATTTCAGAATTGCACCTTGCAATGCGGAGAAATTACTGTCTGTGCATTTACAATATTCATTGATTTTTGCCATTGAAAAACGTCCAGAAATGATTGAAGCTACTGACTGAATGAAAGGAGCTGGCATCTCACTCTCTTTGAATCTTCTTTATCATGCTAAGAGGAGCAGGAAAAAGCAAAAAATTTCAGAATTGCACCTTGCAATGCGGAGAAATTACTGTTTGTGCATTTACAATATTCATTGATTTTTGCCATTGAAAAACGTCCAGAAATGATTGAAGCTACTGACTGAATGAAAGGAGCTGGCATCTCACTCTCTTTGAATCTTCTTTATCATGCTAAGAGGAGCAGGAAAAAGCAAAAAAATTCAGAATTGCACCTTGCAATGCGGAGAAATTACTGTTTGTGCATTTACAATATTCATTGATTTTTGCCATTGAAAAACATCATGTTATTCATATACCAGAAATGATTGAAGCTACTGACTGAATGAAAGGAGCTGGCATCTCACTCTCTTTGAATCTTCTTTATCATGCTAAGAGGAGCAGGAAAAAGCAAAAAATTTCAGAATTGCACCTTGCAATGCGGAGAAATTACTGTTTGTGCATTTACAATATTCATTGATTTTTGCCATTGAAAAACGTCCAGAAATGATTGAAGCTACTGACTGAATGAAAGGAGCTGGCATCTCACTCTCTTTGAATCTTCTTTATCATGCTAAGAGGAGCAGGAAAAAGCAAAAAATTTCAGAATTGCACCTTGCAATGCAGAGAAATTACTGTTTGTGCATTTACAATATTCATTGATTTTTCCCATTGAAAAACATCATGTTATTCATATACCAGAAATGTTTGAAGCTACTGACTGAATGAAAGGAGCTGGCATCTCACTCTCTTTGAATCTTCTTTATCATGCTAAGAGGAGCAGGAAAAAGCAAAAAATTTCAGAATTGCACCTTGCAATGCGGAGAAATTACTGTTTGTGCATTTACAATATTCATTGATTTTTGCCATTGAAAAACGTCCAGAAATGATTGAAGCTACTGACTGAATGAAAGGAGCTGGCATCTCACTCTCTTTGAATCTTCTTTATCATGCTAAGAGGAGCAGGAAAAAGCAAAAAATTTCAGAATTGCACCTTGCAATGCGGAGAAATTACTGTTTGTGCATTTACAATATTCATTGATTTTTGCCATTGAAAAACATCATGTTATTCATATACCAGAAATGTTTGAAGCTACTGACTGAATGAAAGGAGCTGGCATCTCACTCTCTTTGAATCTTCTTTATCATGCTAAGAGGAGCAGGAAAAAGCAAAAATTTCAGAATTGCACCTTGCAATGCGGAGAAATTACTGTTTGTGCATTTACAATATTCATTGATTTTTGCCATTGAAAAACGTCCAGAAATGATTGAAGCTACTGACTGAATGAAAGGATCTGGCATCTTACTCTCTTTGAATCTTCTTTATCATGCTAAGAGGAGCAGGAAAAAGCAAAAAATTTCAGAATTGCACCTTGCAATGCGGAGAAATTACTTTTTGTGCATTTACACTATTCATTGATTTTTGCCATTGAAAAACATCATGTTATTCATATACCAGAAATGTTTGAAGCTACTGACTGAATGAAAGGAGCTGGCATCTCACTCTCTTTGAATCTTCTTTATCTTGCTAAGAGGAGCAGGAAAAAGCAAAAAATTCCAGAATTGCACTTTGCAATGCGGAGAAATTACTGTTTGTGCATTTACAATATTCATTGATTTTTGCCATTGAAAAACGTCCAGAAATGTTTGAAGCTACTGACTGAATGAAAGGAGCTGGCATCTCACTCTCTTTGAATCTTCTTTATCATGCTAAGAGGAGCAGGAAAAAGCAAAAAATTTCAGAATTGCACCTTGCAATGCGGAGAAATTACTGTTTGTGCATTTACAATATTCATTGATTTTTGCCATTGAAAAACGTCCAGAAATGATTGAAGCTACTGACTGAATGAAAGGATCTGGCATCTTACTCTCTTTGAATCTTCTTTATCATGCTAAGAGGAGCAGGAAAAAGCAAAAAATTTCAGAATTGCACCTTGCAATGCGGAGAAATTACTGTTTGTGCATTTTCAATATTCATTGATTTTTGCCATTGAAAAACATCATGTTATTCATATACCAGAAATGTTTGAAGCTACTGACTGAATGAAAGGAGCTGACATCTCACTCTCTTTGAATCTTCTTTATCATGCTAAGAGGAGCAGGAAAAAGCAAAAAATTTCAGAATTGCACCTTGCAATGCGGAGAAATTACTGTCTGTGCATTTACAATATTCATTGATTTTTGCCATTGAAAAACGTCCAGAAATGATTGAAGCTACTGACTGAATGAAAGGAGCTGGCATCTCACTCTCTTTGAATCTTCTTTATCATGCTAAGAGGAGCAGGAAAAAGCAAAAAATTTCAGAATTGCACCTTGCAATGCGGAGAAATTACTGTTTGTGCATTTACAATATTCATTGATTTTTGCCATTGAAAAACGTCCAGAAATGATTGAAGCTACCGACTGAATGAAAAGAGCTGGTATCTCACTCTCTTTGAATCTTCTTTATCATGCTAAGAGGAGCAGGAAAAATCAAAAAATTTCAGAATTGCACCTTGCAATGCGGAGAAATTACTGTTTGTGCATTTACAATATTCATTGATTTTTGCCATTGAAAAACATCATGTTATTCATATACCAGAAATGTTTGAAGCTACTGACTGAATGAAAGGAGCTGGCATCTCACTCTCTTTGAATCTTCTTTATCTTGCTAAGAGGAGCAGGAAAAAGCAAAAAATTTCAGAATTGCACTTTGCAATGCGGAGAAATTACTGTTTGTGCATTTACAATATTCATTGATTTTTGCCATTGAAAAACGTCCAGAAATGTTTGAAGCTACTGACTGAATGAAAGGAGCTGGCATCTCACTCTCTTTGAATCTTCTTTGTCATGCTAAGAGGAGCAGGAAAAAGCAAAAAATTTCAGAATTACACCTTGCAATGCGGAGAAATTACTGTTTGTGCATTTACAATATTCATTGATTTTTGCCATTGAAAAACGTCCAGAAATGATTGAAGCTACTGACTGAATGAAAGGAGCTGGCATCTCACTCTCTTTGAATCTTCTTTATCATGCTAAGAGGAGCAGGAAAAAGCAAAAAATTTCAGAATTGCACCTTGCAATGCGGAGAAATTACTGTTTGTGCATTTACAATATTCATTGATTTTTGCCATTGAAAAACATGTTATTCATATACCAGAAATATTTGAAGCTACTGACTGAATGAAAGGAGCTGGCATCTCACTCTCTTTGAATCTTCTTTATCATGCTAAGAGGAGCAGGAAAAAGCAAAAAATTTCAGAATTGCACCTTGCAATGCGTAGAAATTACTGTTTGTGCATTTACAATATTCATTGATTTTTGCCATTGAAAAACATCATGTTATTCATATACCAGAAATGTTTGAAGCTACTGACTGAATGAAAGGAGCTGGCATCTCACTCTCTTTGAATCTTCTTTATCTTGCTAAGAGGAGCAGGAAAAAGCAAAAAATTTCAGAATTGCACTTTGCAATGCGGAGAAATTACTGTTTGTGCATTTACAATATTCATTGATTTTTGCCATTGAAAAACGTCCAGAAATGTTTGAAGCTACTGACTGAATGAAAGGAGCTGGCATCTCACTCTCTTTGAATCTTCTTTATCATGCTAAGAGGAGCAGGAAAAAGCAAATAATTTCAGAATTGCACCTTGCAATGCGGAGAAATTACTGTTTGTGCATTTACAATATTCATTGATTTTTGCCATTGAAAAACGTCCAGAAATGATTGAAGCTACTGACTGAATGAAAGGATCTGGCATCTTACTCTCTTTGAATCTTCTTTATCATGCTAAGAGGAGCAGGAAAAAGCAAAAAATTTCAGAATTGCACCTTGCAATGCGGAGAAATTACTGTTTGTGCATTTACAATATTCATTGATTTTTGCCATTGAAAAACATCATGTTATTCATATACCAGAAATGTTTGAAGCTACTGACTGAATGAAAGGAGCTGACATCTCACTCTCTTTGAATCTTCTTTATCATGCTAAGAGGAGCAGGAAAAAGCAAAAAATTTCAGAACTGCACCTTGCAATGCGGAGAAATTACTGTCTGTGCATTTACAATATTCATTGATTTTTGCCATTGAAAAACGTCCAGAAATGATTGAAGCTACTGACTGAATGAAAGGAGCTGGCATCTCACTCTCTTTGAATCTTCTTTATCATGCTAAGAGGAGCAGGAAAAAGCAAAAAATTTCAGAATTGCACCTTGCAATGCGGAGAAATTACTGTTTGTGCATTTACAATATTCATTGATTTTTGCCATTGAAAAACGTCCAGAAATGATTGAAGCTACCGACTGAATGAAAAGAGCTGGTATCTCACTCTCTTTGAATCTTCTTTATCATGCTAAGAGGAGCAGGAAAAAGCAAAAAATTTCAGAATTGCACCTTGCAATGCGGAGAAATTACTGTTTGTGCATTTACAATATTCATTGATTTTTGCCATTGAAAAACATCATGTTATTCATATACCAGAAATGTTTGAAGCTACTGACTGAATGAAAGGAGCTGGCATCTCACTCTCTTTGAATCTTCTTTATCTTGCTAAGAGGAGCAGGAAAAAGCAAAAAATTTCAGAATTGCACTTTGCAATGCGGAGAAATTACTGTTTGTGCATTTACAATATTCATTGATTTTTGCCATTGAAAAACGTCCAGAAATGTTTGAAGCTACTGACTGAATGAAAGGAGCTGGCATCTCACTCTCTTTGAATCTTCTTTGTCATGCTAAGAGGAGCAGGAAAAAGCAAAAAATTTCAGAATTACACCTTGCAATGCGGAGAAATTACTGTTTGTGCATTTACAATATTCATTGATTTTTGCCATTGAAAAACGTCCAGAAATGATTGAAGCTACTGACTGAATGAAAGGAGCTGGCATCTCACTCTCTTTGAATCTTCTTTATCATGCTAAGAGGAGCAGGAAAAAGCAAAAAATTTCAGAATTGCACCTTGCAATGCGGAGAAATTACTGTTTGTGCATTTACAATATTCATTGATTTTTGCCATTGAAAAACATGTTATTCATATATCAGAAATATTTGAAGCTACTGACTGAATGAAAGGAGCTGGCATCTCACTCTCTTTGAATCTTCTTTATCATGCTAAGAGGAGCAGGAAAAAGCAAAAAATTTCAGAATTGCACTTTGCAATGCGGAGAAATTACTGTTTGTGCATTTACAATAATCATTGATTTTTGCCATTGAAAAACGTCCAGAAATGATTGAAGCTACTGACTGAATGAAAGGAGCTGGCATCTCACTCTCTTTGAATCTTTATCATGCTAAGAGGAGCAGGAAAAAGCAAAAAATTTCAGAATTGCACCTTGCAATGCGGAGAAATTACTGTTTGTGCATTTACAATAATCATTGATTTTTGCCATTGAAAAACATCATGTTATTCATATACCAGAAATGTTTGAAGCTACTGACTGAATGAAAGGAGCTGGCATCTCACTCTCTTTGAATCTTCTTTATCTTGCTAAGAGGAGCAGGAAAAAGCAAAAAATTTCAGAATTGCACTTTGCAATGCGGAGAAATTACTGTTTGTGCATTTACAATATTCATTGATTTTTGCCATTGAAAAACGTCCAGAAATGTTTGAAGCTACTGACTGAATGAAAGGAGCTGGCATCTCACTCTCTTTGAATCTACTTTATCATGCTAAGAGGAGCAGGAAAAAGCAAAAAATTTCAGAATTGCACCTTGCAATGTGGAGAAATTACTGTTTGTGCATTTACAATATTCATTGATTTTTGCCATTGAAAAACGTCCAGAAATGATTGAAGCTACTGACTGAATGAAAGGAGCTGGCATCTCACTCTCTTTGAATCTTCTTTGTCATGCTAAGAGGAGCAGGAAAAAGCAAAAAATTTCAGATTTGCACCTTGCAATGCGGAGAAATTACTGTTTGTGCATTTACAATATTCATTGATTTTTGCCATTGAAAAACGTCCAGAAATGATTGAAGCTACTGACTGAATGAAAGGAGCTGGCATCTCACTCTCTTTGAATCTTCTTTATCATGCTAAGAGGAGCAGGAAAAAGCAAAAAATGTCAGAATTGCACCTTGCAATGCGGAGAAATTACTGTTTGTGCATTTACAATATTCATTGATTTTTGCCATTGAAAAACATGTTATTCATATACCAGAAATGTTTGAAGCTACTGACTGAATGAAAGGAGTTGGCATCTCACTCTCTTTGAATCTTCTTTATCATGCTAAGAGGAGCAGGAAAAAGCAAAAAATTTCAGAATTGCACCTTGCAATGCGGAGAAATTACTGTTTGTGCATTTACAATATTCATTGATTTTTGCCATTGAAAAACATCATGTTATTCATATACCAGAAATGTTTGAAGCTACTGACTGAATGAAAGGAGCTGGCATCTCACTCTCTTTGAATCTTATTTATCATGCTAAGAGGAGCAGGAAAAAGCAAAAAATTTCAGAATTGCACCTTGCAATGCGGAGAAATTACTGTTTGTGCATTTACAATATTCATTGATTTTTGCCATTGAAAAACGTCCAGAAATGATTGAAGCTACTGACTGAATGAAAGGAGCTGGCATCTCACTCTCTTTGAATCTTCTTTATCATGCTAAGAGGAGCAGGAAAAAGCAAAAAATTTCAGAATTGCACCTTGCAATGCGGAGAAATTACTGTTTGTGCATTTACAATATTCATTGATTTTTGCCATTGAAAAACGTCCAGAAATGATTGAAGCTACTGACTGAATGAAAGGAGCTGGCATCTCACTCTCTTTGAATCTTCTTTATCATGCTAAGAGGAGCAGGAAAAAGCAAAAAATTTCAGAATTGCACCTTGCAATGCGGAGAAATTACTCTTTGTGCATTTACAATATTCATTGATTTTTGCCATTGAAAAACATCATGTTATTCATATACCAGAAATGTTTGAAGCTACTGACTGAATGAAAGGAGCTGGCATCTCACTCTCTTTGAATCTTCTTTATCTTGCTAAGAGGAGCAGGAAAAAGCAAAAAATTTCAGAATTGCACTTTGCAATGCGGAGAAATTACTCTTTGTGCATTTACAATATTCATTGATTTTTGCCATTGAAAAACGTCCAGAAATGTTTGAAGCTACTGACTGAATGAAAGGAGCTGGCATCTCACTCTCTTTGAATCTTCTTTATCATGCTAAGAGGAGCAGGAAAAAGCAAAAAATTTCAGAATTGCACCTTGCAATGCGGAGAAATTACTCTTTGTGCATTTACAATATTCATTGATTTTTGCCATTGAAAAACATCATGTTATTCATATACCAGAAATGTTTGAAGCTACTGACTGAATGAAAGGAGCTGGCATCTCACTCTCTTTGAATCTTCTTTATCTTGCTAAGAGGAGCAGGAAAAAGCAAAAAATTTCAGAATTGCACTTTGCAATGCGGAGAAATTACTCTTTGTGCATTTACAATATTCATTGATTTTTGCCATTGAAAAACGTCCAGAAATGTTTGAAGCTACTGACTGAATGAAAGGAGCTGGCATCTCACTCTCTTTGAATCTTCTTTATCATGCTAAGAGGAGCAGGAAAAAGCAAAAAATTTCAGAATTGCACCTTGCAATGCGGAGAAATTACTGTTTGTGCATTTACAATATTCATTGATTTTTGCCATTGAAAAACGTCCAGAAATGATTGAAGCTACTGACTGAATGAAAGGAGCAGGCATCTCACTCTCTTTGAATCTTCTTTATCATGCTAAGAGGAGCAGGAAAAAGCAAAAAATTTCAGAATTGCACCTTGCAATGCGGAGAAATTACTGTTTGTGCATTTACAATATTCATTGATTTTTGCCATTGAAAAACGTCCAGAAATGATTGAAGCTACTGACTGAATGAAAGGAGCTGGCATCTCACTCTCTTTGAATCTTCTTTATCATGCTAAGAGGAGCAGGAAAAAGCAAAAAATTTCAGAATTGCACCTTGCAATGCGGAGAAATTACTGTTTGTGCATTTACAATATTCATTGATTTTTGCCATTGAAAAACATGTTATTCATATACCAGAAATGTTTGAAGCTACTGACTGAATGAAAGGAGCTGGCATCTCACTCTCTTTGAATCTTCTTTATCATGCTAAGAGGAGCAGGAAAAAGCAAAAAATTTCAGAATTGCACCTTGCAATGCGGAGAAATTACTGTTTGTGCATTTACAATATTCATTGATTTTTGCCATTGAAAAACATCATGTTATTCATATACCAGAAATGTTTGAAGCTACTGACTGAATGAAAGGAGCTGGCATCTCACTCTCTTTGAATCTTCTTTATCATGCTAAGAGGAGCAGAAAAAAGCAAAAAATTTCAGAATTGCACCTTGCAATGCGGAGAAATTACTGTTTGTGCATTTACAATATTCATTGATTTTTGCCATTGAAAAACGTCCAGAAATGATTGAAGCTACTGACTGAATGAAAGGAGCTGGCATCTCACTCTCTTTGAATCTTCTTTATCATGCTAAGAGGAGCAGGAAAAAGCAAAAAATTTCAGAATTGCACCTTGCAATGCGGAGAAATTACTGTTTGTGCATTTACAATATTCATTGATTTTTGCCATTGAAAAACATCATGTTATTCATATACCAGAAATGTTTGAAGCTACTGACTGAATGAAAGGAGCTGGCATCTCACTCTCTTTGAATCTTCTTTATCATGCTAAGAGGAGCAGGAAAAAGCAAAAAATTTCAGAATTGCACCTTGCAATGCGGAGAAATTACTGTTTGTGCATTTACAATATTCATTGATTTTTGCCATTGAAAAACGTCCAGAAATGATTGAAGCTACTGACTGAATGAAAGGAGCTGGCATCTCACTCTCTTTGAATCTTCTTTATCATGCTAAGAGGAGCAGGAAAAAGCAAAAAATTTCAGAATTGCACCTTGCAATGCGGAGAAATTACTGTTTGTGAATTTACAATATTCATTGATTTTTGCCATTGAAAAACATCATGTTATTCATATACCAGAAATGTTTGAAGCTACTGACTGAATGAAAGGAGCTGGCATCTCACTCTCTTTGAATCTTCTTTATCATGCTAAGAGGAGCAGGAAAAAGCAAAAAATTTCAGAATTGCACCTTGCAATGCGGAGAAATTACTGTTTGTGCATTTACAATATTCATTGATTTTTGCCATTGAAAAACATCATGTTATTCATATACCAGAAATGATTGAAGCTACTGACTGAATGAAAGGAGCTGGCATCTCACTCTCTTTGAATCTTCTTTATCATGCTAAGAGGAGCAGGAAAAAGCAAAAAATTTCAGAATTGCACCTTGCAATGCGGAGAAATTACTGTTTGTGCATTTACAATATTCATTGATTTTTGCCATTGAAAAACGTCCAGAAATGATTGAAGCTACTGACTGAATGAAAGGAGCTGGCATCTCACTCTCTTTGAATCTTCTTTATCATGCTAAGAGGAGCAGGAAAAAGCAAAAAATTTCAGAATTGCACCTTGCAATGCGGAGAAATTACTGTTTGTGCATTTACAATATTCATTGATTTTTGCCATTGAAAAACATCATGTTATTCATATACCAGAAATGATTGAAGCTACTGACTGAATGAAAGGAGCTGGCATCTCACTCTCTTTGAATCTTCTTTATCATGCTAAGAGGAGCAGGAAAAAGCAAAAAATTTCAGAATTGCACCTTGCAATGCGGAGAAATTAATGTTTGTGCATTTACAATATTCATTGATTTTTGCCATTGAAAAACATCATGTTATTCATATACCAGAAATGTTTGAAGCTACTGACTGAATGAAAGGAGCTGGCATCTCACTCTCTTTGAATCTTCTTTATCTTGCTAAGAGGAGCAGGAAAAAGCAAAAAATTTCAGAATTGCACTTTGCAATGCGGAGAAATTACTGTTTGTGCATTTACAATATTCATTGATTTTTGAAATTGAAAAACGTCCAGAAATGTTTGAAGCTACTGACTGAATGAAAGGAGCTGGCATCTCACTCTCTTTGAATCTTCTTTGTCATGCTAAGAGGAGCAGGAAAAAGCAAAAAATTTCAGAATTACACCTTGCAATGCGGAGAAATTACTGTTTGTGCATTTACAATATTCATTGATTTTTGCCATTGAAAAACGTCCAGAAATGATTGAAGCTACTGACTGAATGAAAGGAGCTGGCATCTCACTCTCTTTGAATCTTCTTTATCATGCTAAGAGGAGCAGGAAAAAGCAAAAAATTTCAGAATTGCACCTTGCAATGCGGAGAAATTACTGTTTGTGCATTTACAATATTCATTGATTTTTGCCATTGAAAAACATGTTATTCATATACCAGAAATATTTGAAGCTACTGACTGAATGAAAGGAGCTGGCATCTCACTCTCTTTGAATCTTCTTTATCATGCTAAGAGGAGCAGGAAAAAGCAAAAAATTTCAGAATTGCACCTTGCAATGCGTAGAAATTACTGTTTGTGCATTTACAATATTCATTGATTTTTGCCATTGAAAAACATCATGTTATTCATATACCAGAAATGTTTGAAGCTACTGACTGAATGAAAGGAGCTGGCATCTCACTCTCTTTGAATCTTCTTTATCATGCTAAGAGGAGCAGGAAAAAGCAAAAAATTTCAGAATTGCACCTTGCAATGCGGAGAAATTACTGTTTGTGCATTTACAATATTCATTGATTTTTGCCATTGAAAAACGTCCAGAAATGATTGAAGCTACTGACTGAATGAAAGGAGCTGGCATCTCACTCTCTTTGAATCTTCTTTATCATGCTAAGAGGAGCAGGAAAAAGCAAAAAATTTCAGAATTGCACCTTGCAATGCGGAGAAATTACTGTTTGTGAATTTACAATATTCATTGATTTTTGCCATTTTAAAACATCATGTTATTCATATACCAGAAATGTTTGAAGCTACTGACTGAATGAAAGGAGCTGGCATCTCACTCTCTTTGAATCTTCTTTATCATGCTAAGAGGAGCAGGAAAAAGCTAAAAATTTCAGAATTGCACCTTGCAATGCGGAGAAATTACTGTTTGTGCATTTACAATATTCATTGATTTTTGCCATTGAAAAACATCATGTTATTCATATACCAGAAATGATTGCAGCTACTGACTGAATGAAAGGAGCTGGCATCTCACTCTCTTTGAATCTTGTTTATCATGCTAAGAGGAGCAGGAAAAAGCAAAAAATTTCAGAATTGCACCTTGCAATGCGGAGAAATTACTGTTTGTGCATTTACAATATTCATTGATTTTTGCCATTGAAAAACGTCCAGAAATGATTGAAGCTACTGACTGAATGAAAGGAGCTGGCATCTCACTCTCTTTGAATCTTCTTTATCATGCTAAGAGGAGCAGGAAAAAGCAAAAAATTTCAGAATTGCACCTTGCAATGCGGAGAAATTACTGTTTGTGCATTTACAATATTCATTGATTTTTGCCATTGAAAAACATCATGTTATTCATATACCAGAAATGATTGAAGCTACTGACTGAATGAAAGGAGCTGGCATCTCACTCTCTTTGAATCTTCTTTATCATGCTAAGAGGAGCAGGAAAAAGCAAAAAATTTCAGAATTGCACCTTGCAATGCGGAGAAATTACTGTTTGTGCATTTACAATATTCATTGATTTTTGCCATTGAAAAACATCATGTTATTCATATACCAGAAATGTTTGAAGCTACTGACTGAATGAAAGGAGCTGGCATCTCACTCTCTTTGAATCTTCTTTATCTTGCTAAGAGGAGCAGGAAAAAGCAAAAAATTTCAGAATTGCACTTTGCAATGCGGAGAAATTACTGTTTGTGCATTTACAATATTCATTGATTTTTGCCATTGAAAAACGTCCAGAAATGTTTGAAGCTACTGACTGAATGAAAGGAGCTGGCATCTCACTCTCTTTGAAGCTTCTTTGTCATGCTAAGAGGAGCAGGAAAAAGCAAAAAATTTCAGAATTACACCTTGCAATGCGGAGAAATTACTGTTTGTGCATTTACAATATTCATTGATTTTTGCCATTGAAAAACGTCCAGAAATGATTGAAGCTACTGACTGAATGAAAGGAGCTGGCATCTCACTCTCTTTGAATCTTCTTTATCATGCTAAGAGGAGCAGGAAAAAGCAAAAAATTTCAGAATTGCACCTTGCAATGCGGAGAAATTACTGTTTGTGCATTTACAATATTCATTGATTTTTGCCATTGAAAAACATGTTATTCATATACCAGAAATATTTGAAGCTACTGACTGAATGAAAGGAGCTGGCATCTCACTCTCTTTGAATCTTCTTTATCATGCTAAGAGGAGCAGGAAAAAGCAAAAAATTTCAGAATTGCACCTTGCAATGCGTAGAAATTACTGTTTGTGCATTTACAATATTCATTGATTTTTGCCATTGAAAAACATCATGTTATTCATATACCAGAAATGTTTGAAGCTACTGACTGAATGAAAGGAGCTGGCATCTCACTCTCTTTGAATCTTCTTTATCATGCTAAGAGGAGCAGGAAAAAGCAAAAAATTTCAGAATTGCACCTTGCAATGCGGAGAAATTACTGTTTGTGCATTTACAATATTCATTGATTTTTGCCATTGAAAAACGTCCAGAAATGATTGAAGCTACTGACTGAATGAAAGGAGCTGGCATCTCACTCTCTTTGAATCTTCTTTATCATGCTAAGAGGAGCAGGAAAAAGCAAAAAATTTCAGAATTGCACCTTGCAATGCGGAGAAATTACTGTTTGTGCATTTACAATATTCATTGATTTTTGCCATTGAAAAACGTCCAGAAATGATTGAAGCTACTGACTGAATGAAAGGAGCTGGCATCTCACTCTCTTTGAATCTTGTTTATCATGCTAAGAGGAGCAGGAAAAAGCAAAAAATTTCAGAATTGCACCTTGCAATGCGGAGAAATTACTGTTTGTGCATTTACAATAATCATTGATTTTTGCCATTGAAAAACATCATGTTATTCATATACCAGAAATGTTTGAAGCTACTGACTGAATGAAAGGAGCTGGCATCTCACTCTCTTTGAATCTTCTTTATCTTGCTAAGAGGAGCAGGAAAAAGCAAAAAATTTCAGAATTGCACTTTGCAATGCGGAGAAATTACTGTTTGTGCATTTACAATATTCATTGATTTTTGCCATTGAAAAACGTCCAGAAATGTTTGAAGCTACTGACTGAATGAAAGGAGCTGGCATCTCACTCTCTTTGAATCTACTTTATCATGCTAAGAGGAGCAGGAAAAAGCAAAAAATTTCAGAATTGCACCTTGCAATGCGGAGAAATTACTGTTTGTGCATTTACAATATTCATTGATTTTTGCCATTGAAAAACATGTTATTCATATACCAGAAATATTTGAAGCTACTGACTGAATGAAAGGAGCTGGCATCTCACTCTCTTTGAATCTTCTTTATCATGCTAAGAGGAGCAGGAAAAAGCAAAAAATTTCAGAATTGCACCTTGCAATGCGTAGAAATTACTGTTTGTGCATTTACAATATTCATTGATTTTTGCCATTGAAAAACATCATGTTATTCATATACCAGAAATGTTTGAAGCTACTGACTGAATGAAAGGAGCTGGCATCTCACTCTCTTTGAATCTTCTTTATCATGCTAAGAGGAGCAGGAAAAAGCAAAAAATTTCAGAATTGCACCTTGCAATGCGGAGAAATTACTGTTTGTGCATTTACAATATTCATTGATTTTTGCCATTGAAAAACGTCCAGAAATGATTGAAGCTACTGACTGAATGAAAGGAGCTGGCATCTCACTCTCTTTGAATCTTCTTTATCATGCTAAGAGGAGCAGGAAAAAGCAAAAAATTTCAGAATTGCACCTTGCAATGCGGAGAAATTACTGTTTGTGCATTTACAATATTCATTGATTTTTGCCATTGAAAAACGTCCAGAAATGATTGAAGCTACTGACTGAATGAAAGGAGCTGGCATCTCACTCTCTTTGAATCTTTATCATGCTAAGAGGAGCAGGAAAAAGCAAAAAATTTCAGAATTGCACCTTGCAATGCGGAGAAATTACTGTTTGTGCATTTACAATAATCATTGATTTTTGCCATTGAAAAACATCATGTTATTCATATACCAGAAATGTTTGAAGCTACTGACTGAATGAAAGGAGCTGGCATCTCACTCTCTTTGAATCTTCTTTATCTTGCTAAGAGGAGCAGGAAAAAGCAAAAAATTTCAGAATTGCACTTTGCAATGCGGAGAAATTACTGTTTGTGCATTTACAATATTCATTGATTTTTGCCATTGAAAAACGTCCAGAAATGTTTGAAGCTACTGACTGAATGAAAGGAGCTGGCATCTCACTCTCTTTGAATCTACTTTATCATGCTAAGAGGAGCAGGAAAAAGCAAAAAATTTCAGAATTGCACCTTGCAATGCGGAGAAATTACTGTTTGTGCATTTACAATATTCATTGATTTTTGCCATTGAAAAACGTCCAGAAATGATTGAAGCTACTGACTGAATGAAAGGAGCTGGCATCTCACTCTCTTTGAATCTTCTTTGTCATGCTAAGAGGAGCAGGAAAAAGCAAAAAATTTCAGATTTGCACCTTGCAATGCGGAGAAATTACTGTTTGTGCATTTACAATATTCATTGATTTTTGCCATTGAAAAACGTCCAGAAATGATTGAAGCTACTGACTGAATGAAAGGAGCTGGCATCTCACTCTCTTTGAATCTTCTTTATCATGCTAAGAGGAGCAGGAAAAAGCAAAAAATGTCAGAATTGCACCTTGCAATGCGGAGAAATTACTGTTTGTGCATTTACAATATTCATTGATTTTTGCCATTGAAAAACATGTTATTCATATACCAGAAATGTTTGAAGCTACTGACTGAATGAAAGGAGTTGGCATCTCACTCTCTTTGAATCTTCTTTATCATGCTAAGAGGAGCAGGAAAAAGCAAAAAATTTCAGAATTGCACCTTGCAATGCGGAGAAATTACTGTTTGTGCATTTACAATATTCATTGATTTTTGCCATTGAAAAACATCATGTTATTCATATACCAGAAATGTTTGAAGCTACTGACTGAATGAAAGGAGCTGGCATCTCACTCTCTTTGAATCTTATTTATCATGCTAAGAGGAGCAGGAAAAAGCAAAAAATTTCAGAATTGCACCTTGCAATGCGGAGAAATTACTGTTTGTGCATTTACAATATTCATTGATTTTTGCCATTGAAAAACGTCCAGAAATGATTGAAGCTACTGACTGAATGAAAGGAGCTGGCATCTCACTCTCTTTGAATCTTCTTTATCATGCTAAGAGGAGCAGGAAAAAGCAAAAAATTTCAGAATTGCACCTTGCAATGCGGAGAAATTACTGTTTGTGCATTTACAATATTCATTGATTTTTGCCATTGAAAAACGTCCAGAAATGATTGAAGCTACTGACTGAATGAAAGGAGCTGGCATCTCACTCTCTTTGAATCTTCTTTATCATGCTAAGAGGAGCAGGAAAAAGCAAAAAATTTCAGAATTGCACCTTGCAATGCGGAGAAATTACTCTTTGTGCATTTACAATATTCATTGATTTTTGCCATTGAAAAACATCATGTTATTCATATACCAGAAATGTTTGAAGCTACTGACTGAATGAAAGGAGCTGGCATCTCACTCTCTTTGAATCTTCTTTATCTTGCTAAGAGGAGCAGGAAAAAGCAAAAAATTTCAGAATTGCACTTTGCAATGCGGAGAAATTACTCTTTGTGCATTTACAATATTCATTGATTTTTGCCATTGAAAAACGTCCAGAAATGTTTGAAGCTACTGACTGAATGAAAGGAGCTGGCATCTCACTCTCTTTGAATCTTCTTTATCATGCTAAGAGGAGCAGGAAAAAGCAAAAAATTTCAGAATTGCACCTTGCAATGCGGAGAAATTACTCTTTGTGCATTTACAATATTCATTGATTTTTGCCATTGAAAAACATCATGTTATTCATATACCAGAAATGTTTGAAGCTACTGACTGAATGAAAGGAGCTGGCATCTCACTCTCTTTGAATCTTCTTTATCTTGCTAAGAGGAGCAGGAAAAAGCAAAAAATTTCAGAATTGCACTTTGCAATGCGGAGAAATTACTCTTTGTGCATTTACAATATTCATTGATTTTTGCCATTGAAAAACGTCCAGAAATGATTGAAGCTACTGACTGAATGAAAGGAGCAGGCATCTCACTCTCTTTGAATCTTCTTTATCATGCTAAGAGGAGCAGGAAAAAGCAAAAAATTTCAGAATTGCACCTTGCAATGCGGAGAAATTACTGTTTGTGCATTTACAATATTCATTGATTTTTGCCATTGAAAAACGTCCAGAAATGATTGAAGCTACTGACTGAATGAAAGGAGCTGGCATCTCACTCTCTTTGAATCTTCTTTATCATGCTAAGAGGAGCAGGAAAAAGCAAAAAATTTCAGAATTGCACCTTGCAATGCGGAGAAATTACTGTTTGTGCATTTACAATATTCATTGATTTTTGCCATTGAAAAACATGTTATTCATATACCAGAAATGTTTGAAGCTACTGACTGAATGAAAGGAGCTGGCATCTCACTCTCTTTGAATCTTCTTTATCATGCTAAGAGGAGCAGGAAAAAGCAAAAAATTTCAGAATTGCACCTTGCAATGCGGAGAAATTACTGTTTGTGCATTTACAATATTCATTGATTTTTGCCATTGAAAAACATCATGTTATTCATATACCAGAAATGTTTGAAGCTACTGACTGAATGAAAGGAGCTGGCATCTCACTCTCTTTGAATCTTCTTTATCATGCTAAGAGGAGCAGGAAAAAGCAAAAAATTTCAGAATTGCACCTTGCAATGCGGAGAAATTACTGTTTGTGCATTTACAATATTCATTGATTTTTGCCATTGAAAAACGTCCAGAAATGATTGAAGCTACTGACTGAATGAAAGGAGCTGGCATCTCACTCTCTTTGAATCTTCTTTATCATGCTAAGAGGAGCAGGAAAAAGCAAAAAATTTCAGAATTGCACCTTGCAATGCGGAGAAATTACTGTTTGTGAATTTACAATATTCATTGATTTTTGCCATTGAAAAACATCATGTTATTCATATACCAGAAATGTTTGAAGCTACTGACTGAATGAAAGGAGCTGGCATCTCACTCTCTTTGAATCTTCTTTATCATGCTAAGAGGAGCAGGAAAAAGCTAAAAATTTCAGAATTGCACCTTGCAATGCGGAGAAATTACTGTTTGTGCATTTACAATATTCATTGATTTTTGCCATTGAAAAACATCATGTTATTCATATACCAGAAATGATTGAAGCTACTGACTGAATGAAAGGAGCTGGCATCTCACTCTCTTTGAATCTTGTTTATCATGCTAAGAGGAGCAGGAAAAAGCAAAAAATTTCAGAATTGCACCTTGCAATGCGGAGAAATTACTGTTTGTGCATTTACAATATTCATTGATTTTTGCCATTGAAAAACGTCCAGAAATGATTGAAGCTACTGACTGAATGAAAGGAGCTGGCATCTCACTCTCTTTGAATCTTCTTTATCATGCTAAGAGGAGCAGGAAAAAGCAAAAAATTTCAGAATTGCACCTTGCAATGCGGAGAAATTACTGTTTGTGCATTTACAATATTCATTGATTTTTGCCATTGAAAAACATCATGTTATTCATATACCAGAAATGATTGAAGCTACTGACTGAATGAAAGGAGCTGGCATCTCACTCTCTTTGAATCTTCTTTATCATGCTAAGAGGAGCAGGAAAAAGCAAAAAATTTCAGAATTGCACCTTGCAATGCGGAGAAATTACTGTTTGTGCATTTACAATATTCATTGATTTTTGCCATTGAAAAACATCATGTTATTCATATACCAGAAATGTTTGAAGCTACTGACTGAATGAAAGGAGCTGGCATCTCACTCTCTTTGAATCTTCTTTATCTTGCTAAGAGGAGCAGGAAAAAGCAAAAAATTTCAGAATTGCACTTTGCAATGCGGAGAAATTACTGTTTGTGCATTTACAATATTCATTGATTTTTGCCATTGAAAAACGTCCAGAAATGTTTGAAGCTACTGACTGAATGAAAGGAGCTGGCATCTCACTCTCTTTGAATCTTCTTTATCATGCTAAGAGGAGCAGGAAAAAGCAAAAAATTTCAGAATTGCACCTTGCAATGCGGAGAAATTACTGTTTGTGCATTTACAATATTCATTGATTTTTGCCATTGAAAAACGTCCAGAAATGATTGAAGCTACTGACTGAATGAAAGGAGCAGGCATCTCACTCTCTTTGAATCTTCTTTGTCATGCTAAGAGGAGCAGGAAAAAGCAAAAAATTTCAGAATTGCACCTTGCAATGCGGAGAAATTACTGTTTGTGCATTTACAATATTCATTGATTTTTGCCATTGAAAAACGTCCAGAAATGATTGAAGCTACTGACTGAATGAAAGGAGCTGGCATCTCACTCTCTTTGAATCTTCTTTATCATGCTAAGAGGAGCAGGAAAAAGCAAAAAATTTCAGAATTGCACCTTGCAATGCGGAGAAATTACTGTTTGTGCATTTACAATATTCATTGATTTTTGCCATTGAAAAACATGTTATTCATATACCAGAAATGTTTGAAGCTACTGACTGAATGAAAGGAGCTGGCATCTCACTCTCTTTGAATCTTCTTTATCATGCTAAGAGGAGCAGGAAAAAGCAAAAAATTTCAGAATTGCACCTTGCAATGCGGAGAAATTACTGTTTGTGCATTTACAATATTCATTGATTTTTGCCATTGAAAAACATCATGTTATTCATATACCAGAAATGTTTGAAGCTACTGACTGAATGAAAGGAGCTGGCATCTCACTCTCTTTGAATCTTCTTTATCATGCTAAGAGGAGCAGGAAAAAGCAAAAAATTTCAGAATTGCACCTTGCAATGCGGAGAAATTACTGTTTGTGCATTTACAATATTCATTGATTTTTGCCATTGAAAAACGTCCAGAAATGATTGAAGCTACTGACTGAATGAAAGGAGCTGGCATCTCACTCTCTTTGAATCTTCTTTATCATGCTAAGAGGAGCAGGAAAAAGCAAAAAATTTCAGAATTGCACCTTGCAATGCGGAGAAATTACTGTTTGTGCATTTACAATATTCATTGATTTTTGCCATTGAAAAACATCATGTTATTCATATACCAGAAATGTTTGAAGCTACTGACTGAATGAAAGGAGCTGGCATCTCACTCTCTTTGAATCTTCTTTATCATGCTAAGAGGAGCAGGAAAAAGCAAAAAATTTCAGAATTGCACCTTGCAATGCGGAGAAATTACTGTTTGTGCATTTACAATATTCATTGATTTTTGCCATTGAAAAACGTCCAGAAATGATTGAAGCTACTGACTGAATGAAAGGAGCTGGCATCTCACTCTCTTTGAATCTTCTTTATCATGCTAAGAGGAGCAGGAAAAAGCAAAAAGTTTCAGAATTGCACCTTGCAATGCGGAGAAATTACTGTTTGTGAATTTACAATATTCATTGATTTTTGCCATTGAAAAACATCATGTTATTCATATACCAGAAATGTTTGAAGCTACTGACTGAATGAAAGGAGCTGGCATCTCACTCTCTTTGAATCTTCTTTATCATGCTAAGAGGAGCAGGAAAAAGCTAAAAATTTCAGAATTGCACCTTGCAATGCGGAGAAATTACTGTTTGTGCATTTACAATATTCATTGATTTTTGCCATTGAAAAACATCATGTTATTCATATACCAGAAATGATTGAAGCTACTGACTGAATGAAAGGAGCTGGCATCTCACTCTCTTTGAATCTTGTTTATCATGCTAAGAGGAGCAGGAAAAAGCAAAAAATTTCAGAATTGCACCTTGCAATGCGGAGAAATTACTGTTTGTGCATTTACAATATTCATTGATTTTTGCCATTGAAAAACGTCCAGAAATGATTGAAGCTACTGACTGAATGAAAGGAGCTGGCATCTCACTCTCTTTGAATCTTCTTTATCATGCTAAGAGGAGCAGGAAAAAGCAAAAAATTTCAGAATTGCACCTTGCAATGCGGAGAAATTACTGTTTGTGCATTTACAATATTCATTGATTTTTGCCATTGAAAAACATCATGTTATTCATATACCAGAAATGATTGAAGCTACTGACTGAATGAAAGGAGCTGGCATCTCACTCTCTTTGAATCTTCTTTATCATGCTAAGAGGAGCAGGAAAAAGCAAAAAATTTCAGAATTGCACCTTGCAATGCGGAGAAATTACTGTTTGTGCATTTACAATATTCATTGATTTTTGCCATTGAAAAACATCATGTTATTCATATACCAGAAATGTTTGAAGCTACTGACTGAATGAAAGGAGCTGGCATCTCACTCTCTTTGAATCTTCTTTATCTTGCTAAGAGGAGCAGGAAAAAGCAAAAAATTTCAGAATTGCACTTTGCAATGCGGAGAAATTACTGTTTGTGCATTTACAATATTCATTGATTTTTGCCATTGAAAAACGTCCAGAAATGTTTGAAGCTACTGACTGAATGAAAGGAGCTGGCATCTCACTCTCTTTGAATCTTCTTTATCATGCTAAGAGGAGCAGGAAAAAGCAAAAAATTTCAGAATTGCACCTTGCAATGCGGAGAAATTACTGTTTGTGCATTTACAATATTCATTGATTTTTGCCATTGAAAAACGTCCAGAAATGATTGAAGCTACTGACTGAATGAAAGGAGCAGGCATCTCACTCTCTTTGAATCTTCTTTGTCATGCTAAGAGGAGCAGGAAAAAGCAAAAAATTTCAGAATTGCACCTTGCAATGCGGAGAAATTACTGTTTGTGCATTTACAATATTCATTGATTTTTGCCATTGAAAAACGTCCAGAAATGATTGAAGCTACTGACTGAATGAAAGGAGCTGGCATCTCACTCTCTTTGAATCTTCTTTATCATGCTAAGAGGAGCAGGAAAAAGCAAAAAATTTCAGAATTGCACCTTGCAATGCGGAGAAATTACTGTTTGTGCATTTACAATATTCATTGATTTTTGCCATTGAAAAACATCATGTTATTCATATACCAGAAATGTTTGAAGCTACTGACTGAATGAAAGGAGCTGGCATCTCACTCTCTTTGAATCTTCTTTATCATGCTAAGAGGAGCAGGAAAAAGCAAAAAATTCCAGAATTGCACCTTGCAATGCGGAGAAATTAATGTTTGTGCATTTACAATATTCATTGATTTTTGCCATTGAAAAACGTCCAGAAATTATTGAAGCTACTGACTGAATGAAAGGAGCTGGCATCTCACTCTCTTTGAATCTTCTTTATCATGCTAAGAGGAGCAGGAAAAAGCAAAAAATTTCAGAATTGCACCTTGCAATGCGGAGAAATTACTGTTTGTGCATTTACAATATTCATTGATTTTTGCCATTGAAAAACATCATGTTATTCATATACCAGAAATGTTTGAAGCTACTGACTGAATGAAAGGAGCTGGCATCTCACTCTCTTTGAATCTTCTTTATCATGCTAAGAGGAGCAGGAAAAAGCAAAAAATTTCAGAATTGCACCTTGCAATGCGGAGAAATTACTGTTTGTGCATTTACAATATTCATTGATTTTTGCCATTGAAAAACGTCCAGAAATGATTGAAGCTACTGACTGAATGAAAGGAGCTGGCATCTCACTCTCTTTGAATCTTCTTTATCATGCTAAGAGGAGCAGGAAAAAGCAAAAAATTTCAGAATTGCACCTTGCAATGCGGAGAAATTACTGTTTGTGCATTTACAATATTCATTGATTTTTGCCATTGAAAAACATCATGTTATTCATATACCAGAAATGATTGAAGCTACTGACTGAATGAAAGGAGCTGGCATCTCACTCTCTTTGAATCTTGTTTATCATGCTAAGAGGAGCAGGAAAAAGCAAAAAATTTCAGAATTGCACCTTGCAATGCGGAGAAATTACTGTTTGTGCATTTACAATATTCATTGATTTTTGCCATTGAAAAACGTCCAGAAATGATTGAAGCTACTGACTGAATGAAAGGAGCTGGCATCTCACTCTCTTTGAATCTTCTTTATCATGCTAAGAGGAGCAGGAAAAAGCAAAAAATTTCAGAATTGCACCTTGCAATGCGGAGAAATTACTGTTTGTGCATTTACAATATTCATTGATTTTTGCCATTGAAAAACATCATGTTATTCATATACCAGAAATGATTGAAGCTACTGACTGAATGAAAGGAGCTGGCATCTCACTCTCTTTGAATCTTCTTTATCATGCTAAGAGGAGCAGGAAAAAGCAAAAAATTTCAGAATTGCACCTTGCAATGCGGAGAAATTACTGTTTGTGCATTTACAATATTCATTGATTTTTGCCATTGAAAAACGTCCAGAAATGATTGAAGCTACTGACTGAATGAAAGGAGCTGGCATCTCACTCTCTTTGAATCTTCTTTATCATGCTAAGAGGAGCAGGAAAAAGCAAAAAATTTCAGAATTGCACCTTGCAATGCGGAGAAATTACTGTTTGTGCATTTACAATATTCATTGATTTTTGCCATTGAAAAACATCATGTTATTCATATACCAGAAATGTTTGAAGCTACTGACTGAATGAAAGGAGCTGGCATCTCACTCTCTTTGAATCTTCTTTATCATGCTAAGAGGAGCAGGAAAAAGCAAAAAATTTCAGAATTGCACCTTGCAATGCGGAGAAATTACTGTTTGTGCATTTACAATATTCATTGATTTTTGCCATTGAAAAACGTCCAGAAATGTTTGAAGCTACTGACTGAATGAAAGGAGCTGGCATCTCACTCTCTTTGAATCTTCTTTATCATGCTAAGAGGAGCAGGAAAAAGCAAAAAATTTCAGAATTGCACCTTGCAATGCGGAGAAATTACTGTTTGTGCATTTACAATATTCATTGATTTTTGCCATTGAAAAACATGTTATTCATATACCAGAAATGTTTGAAGCTACTGACTGAATGAAAGGAGCTGGCATCTCACTCTCTTTGAATCTTCTTTATCATGCTAAGAGGAGCAGGAAAAAGCAAAAAATTTCAGAATTGCACCTTGCAATGCGGAGAAATTACTGTTTGTGCATTTACAATATTCATTGATTTTTGCCATTGAAAAACATCATGTTATTCATATACCAGAAATGTTTGAAGCTACTGACTGAATGAAAGGAGCTGGCATCTCACTCTCTTTGAATCTTCTTTATCATGCTAAGAGGAGCAGGAAAAAGCAAAAAATTTCAGAATTGCACCTTGCAATGCGGAGAAATTACTGTTTGTGCATTTACAATATTCATTGATTTTTGCCATTGAAAAACGTCCAGAAATGATTGAAGCTACTGACTGAATGAAAGGAGCTGGCATCTCACTCTCTTTGAATCTTCTTTATCATGCTAAGAGGAGCAGGAAAAAGCAAAAAATTTCAGAATTGCACCTTGCAATGCGGAGAAATTACTGTTTGTGAATTTACAATATTCATTGATTTTTGCCATTGAAAAACATCATGTTATTCATATACCAGAAATGTTTGAAGCTACTGACTGAATGAAAGGAGCTGGCATCTCACTCTCTTTGAATCTTCTTTATCATGCTAAGAGGAGCAGGAAAAAGCTAAAAATTTCAGAATTGCACCTTGCAATGCGGAGAAATTACTGTTTGTGCATTTACAATATTCATTGATTTTTGCCATTGAAAAACATCATGTTATTCATATACCAGAAATGATTGAAGCTACTGACTGAATGAAAGGAGCTGGCATCTCACTCTCTTTGAATCTTGTTTATCATGCTAAGAGGAGCAGGAAAAAGCAAAAAATTTCAGAATTGCACCTTGCAATGCGGAGAAATTACTGTTTGTGCATTTACAATATTCATTGATTTTTGCCATTGAAAAACGTCCAGAAATGATTGAAGCTACTGACTGAATGAAAGGAGCTGGCATCTCACTCTCTTTGAATCTTCTTTATCATGCTAAGAGGAGCAGGAAAAAGCAAAAAATTTCAGAATTGCACCTTGCAATGCGGAGAAATTACTGTTTGTGCATTTACAATATTCATTGATTTTTGCCATTGAAAAACATCATGTTATTCATATACCAGAAATGATTGAAGCTACTGACTGAATGAAAGGAGCTGGCATCTCACTCTCTTTGAATCTTCTTTATCATGCTAAGAGGAGCAGGAAAAAGCAAAAAATTTCAGAATTGCACCTTGCAATGCGGAGAAATTACTGTTTGTGCATTTACAATATTCATTGATTTTTGCCATTGAAAAACATCATGTTATTCATATACCAGAAATGTTTGAAGCTACTGACTGAATGAAAGGAGCTGGCATCTCACTCTCTTTGAATCTTCTTTATCTTGCTAAGAGGAGCAGGAAAAAGCAAAAAATTTCAGAATTGCACTTTGCAATGCGGAGAAATTACTGTTTGTGCATTTACAATATTCATTGATTTTTGCCATTGAAAAACGTCCAGAAATGTTTGAAGCTACTGACTGAATGAAAGGAGCTGGCATCTCACTCTCTTTGAATCTTCTTTATCATGCTAAGAGGAGCAGGAAAAAGCAAAAAATTTCAGAATTGCACCTTGCAATGCGGAGAAATTACTGTTTGTGCATTTACAATATTCATTGATTTTTGCCATTGAAAAACGTCCAGAAATGATTGAAGCTACTGACTGAATGAAAGGAGCAGGCATCTCACTCTCTTTGAATCTTCTTTGTCATGCTAAGAGGAGCAGGAAAAAGCAAAAAATTTCAGAATTGCACCTTGCAATGCGGAGAAATTACTGTTTGTGCATTTACAATATTCATTGATTTTTGCCATTGAAAAACGTCCAGAAATGATTGAAGCTACTGACTGAATGAAAGGAGCTGGCATCTCACTCTCTTTGAATCTTCTTTATCATGCTAAGAGGAGCAGGAAAAAGCAAAAAATTTCAGAATTGCACCTTGCAATGCGGAGAAATTACTGTTTGTGCATTTACAATATTCATTGATTTTTGCCATTGAAAAACATGTTATTCATATACCAGAAATGTTTGAAGCTACTGACTGAATGAAAGGAGCTGGCATCTCACTCTCTTTGAATCTTCTTTATCATGCTAAGAGGAGCAGGAAAAAGCAAAAAATTTCAGAATTGCACCTTGCAATGCGGAGAAATTACTGTTTGTGCATTTACAATATTCATTGATTTTTGCCATTGAAAAACATCATGTTATTCATATACCAGAAATGTTTGAAGCTACTGACTGAATGAAAGGAGCTGGCATCTCACTCTCTTTGAATCTTCTTTATCATGCTAAGAGGAGCAGGAAAAAGCAAAAAATTCCAGAATTGCACCTTGCAATGCGGAGAAATTAATGTTTGTGCATTTACAATATTCATTGATTTTTGCCATTGAAAAACGTCCAGAAATTATTGAAGCTACTGACTGAATGAAAGGAGCTGGCATCTCACTCTCTTTGAATCTTCTTTATCATGCTAAGAGGAGCAGGAAAAAGCAAAAAATTTCAGAATTGCACCTTGCAATGCGGAGAAATTACTGTTTGTGCATTTACAATATTCATTGATTTTTGCCATTGAAAAACATCATGTTATTCATATACCAGAAATGTTTGAAGCTACTGACTGAATGAAAGGAGCTGGCATCTCACTCTCTTTGAATCTTCTTTATCATGCTAAGAGGAGCAGGAAAAAGCAAAAAATTTCAGAATTGCACCTTGCAATGCGGAGAAATTACTGTTTGTGCATTTACAATATTCATTGATTTTTGCCATTGAAAAACGTCCAGAAATGATTGAAGCTACTGACTGAATGAAAGGAGCTGGCATCTCACTCTCTTTGAATCTTCTTTATCATGCTAAGAGGAGCAGGAAAAAGCAAAAAATTTCAGAATTGCACCTTGCAATGCGGAGAAATTACTGTTTGTGAATTTACAATATTCATTGATTTTTGCCATTGAAAAACATCATGTTATTCATATACCAGAAATGTTTGAAGCTACTGACTGAATGAAAGGAGCTGGCATCTCACTCTCTTTGAATCTTCTTTATCATGCTAAGAGGAGCAGGAAAAAGCTAAAAATTTCAGAATTGCACCTTGCAATGCGGAGAAATTACTGTTTGTGCATTTACAATATTCATTGATTTTTGCCATTGAAAAACATCATGTTATTCATGTACCAGAAATGATTGAAGCTACTGACTGAATGAAAGGAGCTGGCATCTCACTCTCTTTGAATCTTGTTTATCATGCTAAGAGGAGCAGGAAAAAGCAAAAAATTTCAGAATTGCACCTTGCAATGCGGAGAAATTACTGTTTGTGCATTTACAATATTCATTGATTTTTGCCATTGAAAAACGTCCAGAAATGATTGAAGCTACTGACTGAATGAAAGGAGCTGGCATCTCACTCTCTTTGAATCTTCTTTATCATGCTAAGAGGAGCAGGAAAAAGCAAAAAATTTCAGAATTGCACCTTGCAATGCGGAGAAATTACTGTTTGTGCATTTACAATATTCATTGATTTTTGCCATTGAAAAACATCATGTTATTCATATACCAGAAATGATTGAAGCTACTGACTGAATGAAAGGAGCTGGCATCTCACTCTCTTTGAATCTTCTTTATCATGCTAAGAGGAGCAGGAAAAAGCAAAAAATTTCAGAATTGCACCTTGCAATGCGGAGAAATTACTGTTTGTGCATTTACAATATTCATTGATTTTTGCCATTGAAAAACGTCCAGAAATGATTGAAGCTACTGACTGAATGAAAGGAGCTGGCATCTCACTCTCTTTGAATCTTCTTTATCATGCTAAGAGGAGCAGGAAAAAGCAAAAAATTTCAGAATTGCACCTTGCAATGCGGAGAAATTACTGTTTGTGCATTTACAATATTCATTGATTTTTGCCATTGAAAAACATCATGTTATTCATATACCAGAAATGTTTGAAGCTACTGACTGAATGAAAGGAGCTGGCATCTCACTCTCTTTGAATCTTCTTTATCATGCTAAGAGGAGCAGGAAAAAGCAAAAAATTTCAGAATTGCACATTGCAATGCGGAGAAATTACTGTTTGTGCATTTACAATATTCATTGATTTTTGCCATTGAAAAACGTCCAGAAATGTTTGAAGCTACTGACTGAATGAAAGGAGCTGGCATCTCACTCTCTTTGAATCTTCTTTATCATGCTAAGAGGAGCAGGAAAAAGCAAAAAATTTCAGAATTGCACCTTGCAATGCGGAGAAATTACTGTTTGTGCATTTACAATATTCATTGATTTTTGCCATTGAAAAACGTCCAGAAATGATTGAAGCTACTGACTGAATGAAAGGAGCTGGCATCTCACTCTCTTTGAATCTTCTTTATCATGCTAAGAGGAGCAGGAAAAAGCAAAAAATTTCAGAATTGCACCTTGCAATGCGGAGAAATTACTGTTTGTGCATTTACAATATTCATTGATTTTTGCCATTGAAAAACATCATGTTATTCATATACCAGAAATGTTTGAAGCTACTGACTGAATGAAAGGAGCTGGCATCTCACTCTCTTTGAATCTTCTTTATCATGCTAAGAGGAGCAGGAAAAAGCAAAAAATTTCAGAATTGCACCTTGCAATGCGGAGAAATTACTGTTTGTGCATTTACAATATTCATTGATTTTTGCCATTGAAAAACGTCCAGAAATGATTGAAGCTACTGACTGAATGAAAGGAGCTGGCATCTCACTCTCTTTGAATCTTCTTTATCATGCTAAGAGGAGCAGGAAAAAGCTAAAAATTTCAGAATTGCACCTTGCAATGCGGAGAAATTACTGTTTGTGAATTTACAATATTCATTGATTTTTGCCATTGAAAAACATCATGTTATTCATGTACCAGAAATGTTTGAAGCTACTGACTGATTGAAAGGAGCTGGCATCTCACTCTCTTTGAATCTTCTTTATCATGCTAAGAGGAGCAGGAAAAAGCTAAAAACTTCAGAATTGCACCTTGCAATGCGGAGAAATTACTGTTTGTGCATTTACAATATTCATTTATTTTTGCCATTGAAAAACATCATGTTATTCATATACCAGAAATGATTGAAGCTACTGACTGAATGAAAGGAGCTGGCATCTCACTCTCTTTGAATCTTGTTTATCATGCTAAGAGGAGCAGGAAAAAGCAAAAAATTTCAGAATTGCACCTTGCAATGCGGAGAAATTACTGTTTGTGCATTTACAATATTCATTGATTTTTGCCATTGAAAAACGTCCAGAAATGATTGAAGCTACTGACTGAATGAAAGGAGCTGGCATCTCACTCTCTTTGAATCTTCTTTATCATGCTAAGAGGAGCAGGAAAAAGCAAAAAATTTCAGAATTGCACCTTGCAATGCGGAGAAATTACTGTTTGTGCATTTGCAATATTCATTGATTTTTGCCATTGAAAAACATCATGTTATTCATATACCAGAAATGATTGAAGCTACTGACTGAATGAAAGGAGCTGGCATCTCACTCTCTTTGAATCTTCTTTATCATGCTAAGAGGAGCAGGAAAAAGCAAAAAATTTCAGAATTGCACCTTGCAATGCGGAGAAATTACTGTTTGTGCATTTACAATATTCATTGATTTTTGCCATTGAAAAACGTCCAGAAATGATTGAAGCTACTGACTGAATGAAAGGAGCTGGCATCTTACTCTCTTTGAATCTTCTTTATCATGCTAAGAGGAGCAGGAAAAAGCAAAAAATTTCAGAATTGCACCTTGCAATGCGGAGAAATTACTGTTTGTGCATTTACAATATTCATTGATTTTTGCCATTGAAAAACATCATGTTATTCATATACCAGAAATGTTTGAAGCTACTGACTGAATGAAAGGAGCTGGCATCTCACTCTCTTTGAATCTTCTTTATCATGCTAAGAGGAGCAGGAAAAAGCAAAAAATTTCAGAATTGCACATTGCAATGCGGAGAAATTACTGTTTGTGCATTTACAATATTCATTGATTTTTGCCATTGAAAAACGTCCAGAAATGTTTGAAGCTACTGACTGAATGAAAGGAGCTGGCATCTCACTCTCTTTGAATCTTCTTTATCATGCTAAGAGGAGCAGGAAAAAGCAAAAAATTTCAGAATTGCACCTTGCAATGCGGAGAAATTACTGTTTGTGCATTTACAATATTCATTGATTTTTGCCATTGAAAAACGTCCAGAAATGATTGAAGCTACTGACTGAATGAAAGGAGCTGGCATCTCACTCTCTTTGAATCTTCTTTATCATGCTAAGAGGAGCAGGAAAAAGCAAAAAATTTCACAATTGCACCTTGCAATGCGGAGAAATTACTGTTTGTGCATTTACAATATTCATTGATTTTTGCCATTGAAAAACATGTTATTCATATACCAGAAATGTTTGAAGCTACTGACTGAATGAAAGGAGCTGGCATCTCACTCTCTTTGAATCTTCTTTATCATGCTAAGAGGAGCAGGAAAAAGCAAAAAATTTCAGAATTGCACCTTGCAATGCGGAGAAATTACTGTTTGTGCATTTACAATATTCATTGATTTTTGCCATTGAAAAACATCATGTTATTCATATACCAGAAATGTTTGAAGCTACTGACTGAATGAAAGGAGCTGGCATCTCACTCTCTTTGAATCTTCTTTATCATGCTAAGAGGAGCAGGAAAAAGCAAAAAATTTCAGAATTGCACCTTGCAATGCGGAGAAATTACTGTTTGTGCATTTACAATATTCATTGATTTTTGCCATTGAAAAACGTCCAGAAATGATTGAAGCTACTGACTGAATGAAAGGAGCTGGCATCTCACTCTCTTTGAATCTTCTTTATCATGCTAAGAGGAGCAGGAAAAAGCAAAAAATTTCAGAATTGCACCTTGCAATGCGGAGAAATTACTGTTTGTGCATTTACAATATTCATTGATTTTTGCCATTGAAAAACATCATGTTATTCATATACCAGAAATGTTTGAAGCTACTGACTGAATGAAAGGAGCTGGCATCTCACTCTCTTTGAATCTTCTTTATCATGCTAAGAGGAGCAGGAAAAAGCAAAAAATTTCAGAATTGCACCTTGCAATGCGGAGAAATTACTGTTTGTGCATTTACAATATTCATTGATTTTTGCCATTGAAAAACGTCCAGAAATGATTGAAGCTACTGACTGAATGAAAGGAGCTGGCATCTCACTCTCTTTGAATCTTCTTTATCATGCTAAGAGGAGCAGGAAAAAGCAAAAAATTTCAGAATTGCACCTTGCAATGCGGAGAAATTACTGTTTGTGAATTTACAATATTCATTGATTTTTGCCATTGAAAAACATCATGTTATTCATATACCAGAAATGTTTGAAGCTACGGACTGAATGAAAGGAGCTGGCATCTCACTCTCTTTGAATCTTCTTTATCATGCTAAGAGGAGCAGGAAAATGCTAAAAATTTCAGAATTGCACCTTGCAATGCGGAGAAATTACTGTTTGTGAATTTACAATATTCATTGATTTTTGCCATTGAAAAACATCATGTTATTCATATACCAGAAATGTTTGAAGCTACTGACTGAATGAAAGGAGCTGGCATCTCACTCTCTTTGAATCTTCTTTATCATGCTAAGAGGAGCAGGAAAAAGCTAAAAATTTCAGAATTGCACCTTGCAATGCGGAGAAATTACTGTTTGTGCATTTACAATATTCATTGATTTTTGCCATTGAAAAACATCATGTTATTCATATACCAGAAATGATTGAAGCTACTGACTGAATGAAAGGAGCTGGCATCTCACTCTCTTTGAATCTTGTTTATCATGCTAAGAGGAGCAGGAAAAAGCAAAAAATTTCAGAATTGCACCTTGCAATGCGGAGAAATTACTGTTTGTGCATTTACAATATTCATTGATTTTTGCCATTGAAAAACGTCCAGAAATGATTGAAGCTACTGACTGAATGAAAGGAGCTGGCATCTCACTCTCTTTGAATCTTCTTTATCATGCTAAGAGGAGCAGGAAAAAGCAAAAAATTTCAGAATTGCACCTTGCAATGCGGATAAATTACTGTTTGTGCATTTACAATATTCATTGATTTTTGCCATTGAAAAACATCATGTTATTCATATACCAGAAATGATTGAAGCTACTGACTGAATGAAAGGAGCTGGCATCTCACTCTCTTTGAATCTTCTTTATCATGCTAAGAGGAGCAGGAAAAAGCAAAAAATTTCAGAATTGCACCTTGCAATGCGGAGAAATTACTGTTTGTGCATTTACAATATTCATTGATTTTTGCCATTGAAAAACGTCCAGAAATGATTGAAGCTACTGACTGAATGAAAGGAGCTGGCATCTCACTCTCTTTGAATCTTCTTTATCATGCTAAGAGGAGCAGGAAAAAGCAAAAAATTTCAGAATTGCACCTTGCAATGCGGAGAAATTACTGTTTGTGCATTTACAATATTCATTGATTTTTGCCATTGAAAAACTTCATGTTATTCATATACCAGAAATGTTTGAAGCTACTGACTGAATGAAAGGAGCTGGCATCTCACTCTCTTTGAATCTTCTTTATCATGCTAAGAGGAGCAGGAAAAAGCAAAAAATTTCAGAATTGCACATTGCAATGCGGAGAAATTACTGTTTGTGCATTTACAATATTCATTGATTTTTGCCATTGAAAAACGTCCAGAAATGTTTGAAGCTACTGACTGAATGAAAGGAGCTGGCATCTCACTCTCTTTGAATCTTCTTTATCATGCTAAGAGGAGCAGGAAAAAGCAAAAAATTTCAGAATTGCACCTTGCAATGCGGAGAAATTACTGTTTGTGCATTTACAATATTCATTGATTTTTGCCATTGAAAAACGTCCAGAAATGATTGAAGCTACTGACTGAATGAAAGGAGCTGGCATCTCACTCTCTTTGAATCTTCTTTATCATGCTAAGAGGAGCAGGAAAAAGCAAAAAATTTCAGAATTGCACCTTGCAATGCGGAGAAATTACTGTTTGCGCATTTACAATATTCATTGATTTTTGCCATTGAAAAACATCATGTTATTCATATACCAGAAATGTTTGAAGCTACTGACTGAATGAAAGGAGCTGGCATCTCACTCTCTTTGAATCTTCTTTATCTTGCTAAGAGGAGCAGGAAAAAGCAAAAAATTTCAGAATTGCACTTTGCAATGCGGAGAAATTACTGTTTGTGCATTTACAATATTCATTGATTTTTGCCATTGAAAAACGTCCAGAAATGTTTGAAGCTACTGACTGAATGAAAGGAGCTGGCATCTCACTCTCTTTGAATCTTCTTTATCATGCTAAGAGGAGCAGGAAAAAGCAAAAAATTTCAGAATTGCACCTTGCAATGCGGAGAAATTACTGTTTGTGCATTTACAATATTCATTGATTTTTGCCATTGAAAAACGTCCAGAAATGATTGAAGCTACTGACTGAATGAAAGGAGCTGGCATCTCACTCTCTTTGAATCTTCTTTATCATGCTAAGAGGAGCAGGAAAAAGCAAAAAATTTCAGAATTGCACCTTGCAATGCGGAGAAATTACTGTTTGTGCATTTGCAATATTCATTGATTTTTGCCATTGAAAAACATCATGTTATTCATATACCAGAAATGATTGAAGCTACTGACTGAATGAAAGGAGCTGGCATCTCACTCTCTTTGAATCTTCTTTATCATGCTAAGAGGAGCAGGAAAAAGCAAAAAATTTCAGAATTGCACCTTGCAATGCGGAGAAATTACTGTTTGTGCATTTACAATATTCATTGATTTTTGCCATTGAAAAACGTCCAGAAATGATTGAAGCTACTGACTGAATGAAAGGAGCTGGCATCTTACTCTCTTTGAATCTTCTTTATCATGCTAAGAGGAGCAGGAAAAAGCAAAAAATTTCAGAATTGCACCTTGCAATGCGGAGAAATTACTGTTTGTGCATTTACAATATTCATTGATTTTTGCCATTGAAAAACATCATGTTATTCATATACCAGAAATGTTTGAAGCTACTGACTGAATGAAAGGAGCTGGCATCTCACTCTCTTTGAATCTTCTTTATCATGCTAAGAGGAGCAGGAAAAAGCAAAAAATTTCAGAATTGCACATTGCAATGCGGAGAAATTACTGTTTGTGCATTTACAATATTCATTGATTTTTGCCATTGAAAAACGTCCAGAAATGTTTGAAGCTACTGACTGAATGAAAGGAGCTGGCATCTCACTCTCTTTGAATCTTCTTTATCATGCTAAGAGGAGCAGGAAAAAGCAAAAAATTTCAGAATTGCACCTTGCAATGCGGAGAAATTACTGTTTGTGCATTTACAATATTCATTGATTTTTGCCATTGAAAAACGTCCAGAAATGATTGAAGCTACTGACTGAATGAAAGGAGCTGGCATCTCACTCTCTTTGAATCTTCTTTATCATGCTAAGAGGAGCAGGAAAAAGCAAAAAATTTCACAATTGCACCTTGCAATGCGGAGAAATTACTGTTTGTGCATTTACAATATTCATTGATTTTTGCCATTGAAAAACATGTTATTCATATACCAGAAATGTTTGAAGCTACTGACTGAATGAAAGGAGCTGGCATCTCACTCTCTTTGAATCTTCTTTATCATGCTAAGAGGAGCAGGAAAAAGCAAAAAATTTCAGAATTGCACCTTGCAATGCGGAGAAATTACTGTTTGTGCATTTACAATATTCATTGATTTTTGCCATTGAAAAACATCATGTTATTCATATACCAGAAATGTTTGAAGCTACTGACTGAATGAAAGGAGCTGGCATCTCACTCTCTTTGAATCTTCTTTATCATGCTAAGAGGAGCAGGAAAAAGCAAAAAATTTCAGAATTGCACCTTGCAATGCGGAGAAATTACTGTTTGTGCATTTACAATATTCATTGATTTTTGCCATTGAAAAACGTCCAGAAATGATTGAAGCTACTGACTGAATGAAAGGAGCTGGCATCTCACTCTCTTTGAATCTTCTTTATCATGCTAAGAGGAGCAGGAAAAAGCAAAAAATTTCAGAATTGCACCTTGCAATGCGGAGAAATTACTGTTTGTGCATTTACAATATTCATTGATTTTTGCCATTGAAAAACATCATGTTATTCATATACCAGAAATGTTTGAAGCTACTGACTGAATGAAAGGAGCTGGCATCTCACTCTCTTTGAATCTTCTTTATCATGCTAAGAGGAGCAGGAAAAAGCAAAAAATTTCAGAATTGCACCTTGCAATGCGGAGAAATTACTGTTTGTGCATTTACAATATTCATTGATTTTTGCCATTGAAAAACGTCCAGAAATGATTGAAGCTACTGACTGAATGAAAGGAGCTGGCATCTCACTCTCTTTGAATCTTCTTTATCATGCTAAGAGGAGCAGGAAAAAGCAAAAAATTTCAGAATTGCACCTTGCAATGCGGAGAAATTACTGTTTGTGAATTTACAATATTCATTGATTTTTGCCATTGAAAAACATCATGTTATTCATATACCAGAAATGTTTGAAGCTACGGACTGAATGAAAGGAGCTGGCATCTCACTCTCTTTGAATCTTCTTTATCATGCTAAGAGGAGCAGGAAAATGCTAAAAATTTCAGAATTGCACCTTGCAATGCGGAGAAATTACTGTTTGTGAATTTACAATATTCATTGATTTTTGCCATTGAAAAACATCATGTTATTCATATACCAGAAATGTTTGAAGCTACTGACTGAATGAAAGGAGCTGGCATCTCACTCTCTTTGAATCTTCTTTATCATGCTAAGAGGAGCAGGAAAAAGCTAAAAATTTCAGAATTGCACCTTGCAATGCGGAGAAATTACTGTTTGTGCATTTACAATATTCATTGATTTTTGCCATTGAAAAACATCATGTTATTCATATACCAGAAATGATTGAAGCTACTGACTGAATGAAAGGAGCTGGCATCTCACTCTCTTTGAATCTTGTTTATCATGCTAAGAGGAGCAGGAAAAAGCAAAAAATTTCAGAATTGCACCTTGCAATGCGGAGAAATTACTGTTTGTGCATTTACAATATTCATTGATTTTTGCCATTGAAAAACGTCCAGAAATGATTGAAGCTACTGACTGAATGAAAGGAGCTGGCATCTCACTCTCTTTGAATCTTCTTTATCATGCTAAGAGGAGCAGGAAAAAGCAAAAAATTTCAGAATTGCACCTTGCAATGCGGATAAATTACTGTTTGTGCATTTACAATATTCATTGATTTTTGCCATTGAAAAACATCATGTTATTCATATACCAGAAATGATTGAAGCTACTGACTGAGTGAAAGGAGCTGGCATCTCACTCTCTTTGAATCTTCTTTATCATGCTAAGAGGAGCAGGAAAAAGCAAAAAATTTCAGAATTGCACCTTGCAATGCGGAGAAATTACTGTTTGTGCATTTACAATATTCATTGATTTTTGCCATTGAAAAACGTCCAGAAATGATTGAAGCTACTGACTGAATGAAAGGAGCTGGCATCTCACTCTCTTTGAATCTTCTTTATCATGCTAAGAGGAGCAGGAAAAAGCAAAAAATTTCAGAATTGCACCTTGCAATGCGGAGAAATTACTGTTTGTGCATTTACAATATTCATTGATTTTTGCCATTGAAAAACTTCATGTTATTCATATACCAGAAATGTTTGAAGCTACTGACTGAATGAAAGGAACTGGCATCTCACTCTCTTTGAATCTTCTTTATCATGCTAAGAGGAGCAGGAAAAAGCAAAAAATTTCAGAATTGCACATTGCAATGCGGAGAAATTACTGTTTGTGCATTTACAATATTCATTGATTTTTGCCATTGAAAAACGTCCAGAAATGTTTGAAGCTACTGACTGAATGAAAGGAGCTGGCATCTCACTCTCTTTGAATCTTCTTTATCATGCTAAGAGGAGCAGGAAAAAGCAAAAAATTTCAGAATTGCACCTTGCAATGCGGAGAAATTACTGTTTGTGCATTTACAATATTCATTGATTTTTGCCATTGAAAAACGTCCAGATATGATTGAAGCTACTGACTGAATGAAAGGAGCTGGCATCTCACTCTCTTTGAATCTTCTTTATCATGCTAAGAGGAGCAGGAAAAAGCAAAAAATTTCAGAATTGCACCTTGCAATGCGGAGAAATTACTGTTTGCGCATTTACAATATTCATTGATTTTTGCCATTGAAAAACATCATGTTATTCATATACCAGAAATGTTTGAAGCTACTGACTGAATGAAAGGAGCTGGCATCTCACTCTCTTTGAATCTTCTTTATCTTGCTAAGAGGAGCAGGAAAAAGCAAAAAATTTCAGAATTGCACTTTGCAATGCGGAGAAATTACTGTTTGTGCATTTACAATATT
Organism: Phyllobates terribilis; assembly: GCF_046119375.1. Taxonomy (NCBI): domain Eukaryota; kingdom Metazoa; phylum Chordata; class Amphibia; order Anura; family Dendrobatidae; genus Phyllobates; species Phyllobates terribilis. Next base: position 860,943 of record NW_027363306.1, read on the forward strand.
CATTGATTTTTGCCATTGAAAAACGTCCAGAAATGTTTGAAGCTACTGACTGAATGAAAGGAGCTGGCATCTCACTCTCTTTGAATCTTCTTTATCATGCTAAGAGGAGCAGGAAAAAGCAAAAAATTTCAGAATTGCACTTTGCAATGCGGAGAAATTACTGTTTGTGCATTTACAATATTCATTTATTTTTGCCATTGAAAAACGTCCAGAAATGATTGAAGCTACTGACTGAATGAAAGGAGCTGGCATCTCACTCTCTTTGAATCTTCTTTATCATGCTAAGAGGAGCAGGAAAAAGCAAAAAATTTCAGAATTGCACCTTGCAATGCGGAGAAATTACTGTTTGTGCATTTACAATATTCATTGATTTTTGCCATTGAAAAACATCATGTTATTCATATACCAGAAATGTTTGAAGCTACTGACTGAATGAAAGGAGCTGGCATCTCACTCTCTTTGAATCTTCTTTATCATGCTAAGAGGAGCAGGAAAAAGCAAAAAATTTCAGAATTGCACCTTGCAATGCGGAGAAATTACTGTTTGTGCATTTACAATATTCATTGATTTTTGCCATTGAAAAACGTCCAGAAATGATTGAAGCTACTGACTGAATGAAAGGAGCTGGCATCTCACTCTCTTTGAATCTTCTTTATCATGCTAAGAGGAGCAGGAAAAAGCAAAAAATTTCAGAATTGCACCTTGCAATGCGGAGAAATTACTGTTTGTGAATTTACAATATTCATTGATTTTTGCCATTGAAAAACATCATGTTATTCATATACCAGAAATGTTTGAAGCTACTGACTGAATGAAAGGAGCTGGCATCTCACTCTCTTTGAATCTTCTTTATCATGCTAAGAGGAGCAGGAAAAAGCTAAAAATTTCAGAATTGCACCTTGCAATGCGGAGAAATTACTGTTTGTGAATTTACAATATTCATTGATTTTTGCCATTGAAAAACATCATGTTATTCATATACCAGAAATGTTTGAAGCTACTGACTGAATGAAAGGAGCTGGCATCTCACTCTCTTTGAATCTTCTTTATCATGCTAAGAGGAGCAGGAAAAAGCTAAAAATTTCAGAATTGCACCTTGCAATGCGGAGAAATTACTGTTTGTGCATTTACAATATTCATTGATTTTTGCCATTGAAAAACATCATGTTATTCATATACCAGAAATGATTGAAGCTACTGACTGAATGAAAGGAGCTGGCATCTCACTCTCTCTGAATCTTGTTTATCATGCTAAGAGGAGCAGGAAAAAGCAAAAAATTTCAGAATTGCACCTTGCAATGCGGAGAAATTACTGTTTGTGCATTTACAATATTCATTGATTTTTGCCATTGAAAAACGTCCAGAAATGATTGAAGCTACTGACTGAATGAAAGGAGCTGGCATCTCACTCTCTTTGAATCTTCTTTATCATGCTAAGAGGAGCAGGAAAAAGCAAAAAATTTCAGAATTGCACCTTGCAATGCGGATAAATTACTGTTTGTGCATTTACAATATTCATTGATTTTTGCCATTGAAAAACATCATGTTATTCATATACCAGAAATGATTGAAGCTACTGACTGAATGAAAGGAGCTGGCATCTCACTCTCTTTGAATCTTCTTTATCATGCTAAGAGGAGCAGGAAAAAGCAAAAAATTTCAGAATTGCACCTTGCAATGCGGAGAAATTACTGTTTGTGCATTTACAATATTCATTGATTTTTGCCATTGAAAAACGTCCAGAAATGATTGAAGCTACTGACTGAATGAAAGGAGCTGGCATCTCACTCTCTTTGAATCTTCTTTATCATGCTAAGAGGAGCAGGAAAAAGCAAAAAATTTCAGAATTGCACCTTGCAATGCGGAGAAATTACTGTTTGTGCATTTACAATATTCATTGATTTTTGCCATTGAAAAACTTCATGTTATTCATATACCAGAAATGTTTGAAGCTACTGACTGAATGAAAGGAGCTGGCATCTCACTCTCTTTGAATCTTCTTTATCTTGCTAAGAGGAGCAGGAAAAAGCAAAAAATTTCAGAATTGCACTTTGCAATGCGGAGAAATTACTGTTTGTGCATTTACAATATTCATTGATTTTTGCCATTGAAAAACGTCCAGAAATGTTTGAAGCTACTGACTGAATGAAAGGAGCTGGCATCTCACTCTCTTTGAATCTTCTTTATCATGCTAAGAGGAGCAGGAAAAAGCAAAAAATTTCAGAATTGCACCTTGCAATGCGGAGAAATTACTGTTTGTGCATTTACAATATTCATTGATTTTTGCCATTGAAAAACGTCCAGAAATGATTGAAGCTACTGACTGAATGAAAGGAGCAGGCATCTCACTCTCTTTGAATCTTCTTTGTCATGCTAAGAGGAGCAGGAAAAAGCAAAAAATTTCAGAATTGCACCTTGCAATGCGGAGAAATTACTGTTTGTGCATTTACAATATTCATTGATTTTTGCCATTGAAAAACGTCCAGAAATGATTGAAGCTACTGACTGAATGAAAGGAGCTGGCATCTCACTCTCTTTGAATCTTCTTTATCATGCTAAGAGGAGCAGGAAAAAGCAAAAAATTTCAGAATTGCACCTTGCAATGCGGAGAAATTACTGTTTGTGCATTTAATATATTCATTGATTTTTGCCATTGAAAAACATGTTATTCATATACCAGAAATGTTTGAAGCTACTGACTGAATGAAAGGAGCTGGCATCTCACTCTCTTTGAATCTTCTTTATCATGCTAAGAGTAGCAGGAAAAAGCAAAAAATTTCAGAATTGCACCTTGCAATGCGGAGAAATTACTGTTTGTGCATTTACAATATTCATTGATTTTTGCCATTGAAAAACATCATGTTATTCATATACCACAAATGTTTGAAGCTACTGACTGAATGAAAGGAGCTGGCATCTCACTCTCTTTGAATCTTCTTTATCATGCTAAGAGGAGCAGGAAAAAGCAAAAAATTTCAGAATTGCACCTTGCAATGCGGAGAAATTACTGTTTGTGCATTTACAATATTCATTGATTTTTGCCATTGAAAAACGTCCAGAAATGATTGAAGCTACTGACTGAATGAAAGGAGCTGGCATCTCACTCTCTTTGAATCTTCTTTATCATGCTAAGAGGAGCAGGAAAAAGCAAAAAATTTCAGAATTGCACCTTGCAATGCGGAGAAATTACTGTTTGTGCATTTACAATATTCATTGATTTTTGCCATTGAAAAACATCATGTTATTCATATACCAGAAATGTTTGAAGCTACTGACTGAATGAAAGGAGCTGGCATCTCACGCTCTTTGAATCTTCTTTATCATGCTAAGAGGAGCAGGAAAAAGCAAAAAATTTCAGAATTGCACATTGCAATGCGGAGAAATTACTGTTTGTGCATTTACAATATTCATTGATTTTTGCCATTGAAAAACGTCCAGAAATGTTTGAAGCTACTGACTGAATGAAAGGAGCTGGCATCTCACTCTCTTTGAATCTTCTTTATCATGCTAAGAGGAGCAGGAAAAAGCAAAAAATTTCAGAATTGCACCTTGCAATGCGGAGAAATTACTGTTTGTGCATTTACAATATTCATTGATTTTTGCCATTGAAAAACGTCCAGAAATGATTGAAGCTACTGACTGAATGAAAGGAGCTGGCATCTCACTCTCTTTGAATCTTCTTTATCATGCTAAGAGGAGCAGGAAAAAGCAAAAAATTTCAGAATTGCACCTTGCAATGCGGAGAAATTACTGTTTGCGCATTTACAATATTCATTGATTTTTGCCATTGAAAAACATCATGTTATTCATATACCAGAAATGTTTGAAGCTACTGACTGAATGAAAGGAGCTGGCATCTCACTCTCTTTGAATCTTCTTTATCTTGCTAAGAGGAGCAGGAAAAAGCAAAAAATTTCAGAATTGCACTTTGCAATGCGGAGAAATTACTGTTTGTGCATTTACAATATTCATTGATTTTTGCCATTGAAAAACGTCCAGAAATGTTTGAAGCTACTGACTGAATGAAAGGAGCTGGCATCTCACTCTCTTTGAATCTTCTTTATCATGCTAAGAGGAGCAGGAAAAAGCAAAAAATTTCAGAATTGCACCTTGCAATGCGGAGAAATTACTGTTTGTGCATTTACAATATTCATTGATTTTTGCCATTGAAAAACGTCCAGAAATGATTGAAGCTACTGACTGAATGAAAGGAGCTGGCATCTCACTCTCTTTGAATCTTCTTTATCATGCTAAGAGGAGCAGGAAAAAGCAAAAAATTTCAGAATTGCACCTTGCAATGCGGAGAAATTACTGTTTGTGCATTTACAATATTCATTGATTTTTGCCATTGAAAAACATCATGTTATTCATATACCAGAAATGTTTGAAGCTACTGACTGAATGAAAGGAGCTGGCATCTCACTCTCTTTGAATCTTCTTTATCATGCTAAGAGGAGCAGGAAAAAGCAAAAAATTTCAGAATTGCACCTTGCAATGCGGAGAAATTACTGTTTGTGCATTTACAATATTCATTGATTTTTGCCATTGAAAAACGTCCAGAAATGATTGAAGCTACTGACTGAATGAAAGGAGCTGGCATCTCACTCTCTTTGAATCTTCTTTATCATGCTAAGAGGAGCAGGAAAAAGCAAAAAATTTCAGAATTGCACCTTGCAATGCGGAGAAATTACTGTTTGTGAATTTACAATATTCATTGATTTTTGCCATTGAAAAACATCATGTTATTCATATACCAGAAATGTTTGAAGCTACTGACTGAATGAAAGGAGCTGGCATCTCACTCTCTTTGAATCTTCTTTATCATGCTAAGAGGAGCAGGAAAAAGCTAAAAATTTCAGAATTGCACCTTGCAATGCGGAGAAATTACTGTTTGTGAATTTACAATATTCATTGATTTTTGCCATTGAAAAACATCATGTTATTCATATACCAGAAATGTTTGAAGCTACTGACTGAATGAAAGGAGCTGGCATCTCACTCTCTTTGAATCTTCTTTATCATGCTAAGAGGAGCAGGAAAAAGCTAAAAATTTCAGAATTGCACCTTGCAATGCGGAGAAATTACTGTTTGTGCATTTACAATATTCATTGATTTTTGCCATTGAAAAACATCATGTTATTCATATACCAGAAATGATTGAAGCTACTGACTGAATGAAAGGAGCTGGCATCTCACTCTCTCTGAATCTTGTTTATCATGCTAAGAGGAGCAGGAAAAAGCAAAAAATTTCAGAATTGCACCTTGCAATGCGGAGAAATTACTGTTTGTGCATTTACAATATTCATTGATTTTTGCCATTGAAAAACGTCCAGAAATGATTGAAGCTACTGACTGAATGAAAGGAGCTGGCATCTCACTCTCTTTGAATCTTCTTTATCATGCTAAGAGGAGCAGGAAAAAGCAAAAAATTTCAGAATTGCACCTTGCAATGCGGATAAATTACTGTTTGTGCATTTACAATATTCATTGATTTTTGCCATTGAAAAACATCATGTTATTCATATACCAGAAATGATTGAAGCTACTGACTGAATGAAAGGAGCTGGCATCTCACTCTCTTTGAATCTTCTTTATCATGCTAAGAGGAGCAGGAAAAAGCAAAAAATTTCAGAATTGCACCTTGCAATGCGGAGAAATTACTGTTTGTGCATTTACAATATTCATTGATTTTTGCCATTGAAAAACGTCCAGAAATGATTGAAGCTACTGACTGAATGAAAGGAGCTGGCATCTCACTCTCTTTGAATCTTCTTTATCATGCTAAGAGGAGCAGGAAAAAGCAAAAAATTTCAGAATTGCACCTTGCAATGCGGAGAAATTACTGTTTGTGCATTTACAATATTCATTGATTTTTGCCATTGAAAAACTTCATGTTATTCATATACCAGAAATGTTTGAAGCTACTGACTGAATGAAAGGAGCTGGCATCTCACTCTCTTTGAATCTTCTTTATCTTGCTAAGAGGAGCAGGAAAAAGCAAAAAATTTCAGAATTGCACTTTGCAATGCGGAGAAATTACTGTTTGTGCATTTACAATATTCATTGATTTTTGCCATTGAAAAACGTCCAGAAATGTTTGAAGCTACTGACTGAATGAAAGGAGCTGGCATCTCACTCTCTTTGAATCTTCTTTATCATGCTAAGAGGAGCAGGAAAAAGCAAAAAATTTCAGAATTGCACCTTGCAATGCGGAGAAATTACTGTTTGTGCATTTACAATATTCATTGATTTTTGCCATTGAAAAACGTCCAGAAATGATTGAAGCTACTGACTGAATGAAAGGAGCAGGCATCTCACTCTCTTTGAATCTTCTTTGTCATGCTAAGAGGAGCAGGAAAAAGCAAAAAATTTCAGAATTGCACCTTGCAATGCGGAGAAATTACTGTTTGTGCATTTACAATATTCATTGATTTTTGCCATTGAAAAACGTCCAGAAATGATTGAAGCTACTGACTGAATGAAAGGAGCTGGCATCTCACTCTCTTTGAATCTTCTTTATCATGCTAAGAGGAGCAGGAAAAAGCAAAAAATTTCAGAATTGCACCTTGCAATGCGGAGAAATTACTGTTTGTGCATTTAATATATTCATTGATTTTTGCCATTGAAAAACATGTTATTCATATACCAGAAATGTTTGAAGCTACTGACTGAATGAAAGGAGCTGGCATCTCACTCTCTTTGAATCTTCTTTATCATGCTAAGAGTAGCAGGAAAAAGCAAAAAATTTCAGAATTGCACCTTGCAATGCGGAGAAATTACTGTTTGTGCATTTACAATATTCATTGATTTTTGCCATTGAAAAACATCATGTTATTCATATACCACAAATGTTTGAAGCTACTGACTGAATGAAAGGAGCTGGCATCTCACTCTCTTTGAATCTTCTTTATCATGCTAAGAGGAGCAGGAAAAAGCAAAAAATTTCAGAATTGCACCTTGCAATGCGGAGAAATTACTGTTTGTGCATTTACAATATTCATTGATTTTTGCCATTGAAAAACGTCCAGAAATGATTGAAGCTACTGACTGAATGAAAGGAGCTGGCATCTCACTCTCTTTGAATCTTCTTTATCATGCTAAGAGGAGCAGGAAAAAGCAAAAAATTTCAGAATTGCACCTTGCAATGCGGAGAAATTACTGTTTGTGCATTTACAATATTCATTGATTTTTGCCATTGAAAAACATCATGTTATTCATATACCAGAAATGTTTGAAGCTACTGACTGAATGAAAGGAGCTGGCATCTCACGCTCTTTGAATCTTCTTTATCATGCTAAGAGGAGCAGGAAAAAGCAAAAAATTTCAGAATTGCACATTGCAATGCGGAGAAATTACTGTTTGTGCATTTACAATATTCATTGATTTTTGCCATTGAAAAACGTCCAGAAATGTTTGAAGCTACTGACTGAATGAAAGGAGCTGGCATCTCACTCTCTTTGAATCTTCTTTATCATGCTAAGAGGAGCAGGAAAAAGCAAAAAATTTCAGAATTGCACCTTGCAATGCGGAGAAATTACTGTTTGCGCATTTACAATATTCATTGATTTTTGCCATTGAAAAACATCATGTTATTCATATACCAGAAATGTTTGAAGCTACTGACTGAATGAAAGGAGCTGGCATCTCACTCTCTTTGAATCTTCTTTATCTTGCTAAGAGGAGCAGGAAAAAGCAAAAAATTTCAGAATTGCACTTTGCAATGCGGAGAAATTACTGTTTGTGCATTTACAATATTCATTGATTTTTACCATTGAAAAACGTCCAGAAATGTTTGAAGCTACTGACTGAATGAAAGGAGCTGGCATCTCACTCTCTTTGAATCTTCTTTATCATGCTAAGAGGAGCAGGAAAAAGCAAAAAATTTCAGAATTGCACCTTGCAATGCGGAGAAATTACTGTTTGTGCATTTACAATATTCATTGATTTTTGCCATTGAAAAACGTCCAGAAATGATTGAAGCTACTGACTGAATGAAAGGAGCAGGCATCTCACTCTCTTTGAATCTTCTTTGTCATGCTAAGAGGAGCAGGAAAAAGCAAAAAAATTCAGAATTGCACCTTGCAATGCGGAGAAATTACTGTTTGTGCATTTACAATATTCATTGATTTTTGCCATTGAAAAACGTCCAGAAATGATTGAAGCTACTGACTGAATGAAAGGAGCTGGCATCTCACTCTCTTTGAATCTTCTTTATCATGCTAAGAGGAGCAGGAAAAAGCAAAAAATTTCAGAATTGCACCTTGCAATGCGGAGAAATTACTGTTTGTGCATTTAATATATTCATTGATTTTTGCCATTGAAAAACATGTTATTCATATACCAGAAATGTTTGAAGCTACTGACTGAATGAAAGGAGCTGGCATCTCACTCTCTTTGAATCTTCTTTATCATGCTAAGAGGAGCAGGAAAAAGCAAAAAATTTCAGAATTGCACCTTGCAATGCGGAGAAATTACTGTTTGTGCATTTACAATATTCATTGATTTTTGCCATTGAAAAACATCATGTTATTCATATACCACAAATGTTTGAAGCTACTGACTGAATGAAAGGAGCTGGCATCTCACTCTCTTTGAATCTTCTTTATCATGCTAAGAGGAGCAGGAAAAAGCAAAAAATTTCAGAATTGCACCTTGCAATGCGGAGAAATTACTGTTTGTGCATTTACAATATTCATTGATTTTTGCCATTGAAAAACGTCCAGAAATGATTGAAGCTACTGACTGAATGAAAGGAGCTGGCATCTCACTCTCTTTGAATCTTCTTTATCATGCTAAGAGGAGCAGGAAAAAGCAAAAAATTTCAGAATTGCACCTTGCAATGCGGAGAAATTACTGTTTGTGCATTTACAATACTCATTGATTTTTGCCATTGAAAAACATCATGTTATTCATATACCAGAAATGTTTGAAGCTACTGACTGAATGAAAGGAGCTGGCATCTCACTCTCTTTGAATCTTCTTTATCATGCTAAGAGGAGCAGGAAAAAGCAAAAAATTTCAGAATTGCACCTTGCAATGCGGAGAAATTACTGTTTGTGCATTTACAATATTCATTGATTTTTGCCATTGAAAAACGTCCAGAAATGATTGAAGCTACTGACTGAATGAAAGGAGCTGGCATCTCACTCTCTTTGAATCTTCTTTATCATGCTAAGAGGAGCAGGAAAAAGCAATAAATTTCAGAATTGCACCTTGCAATGCTGAGAAATTACTGTTTGTGCATTTACAATATTCATTGATTTTTGCCATTGAAAAACATCATGTTATTCATATACCAGAAATGTTTGAAGCTACTGACTGAATGAAAGGACCTGGCATCTCACTCTCTTTGAATCTTCTTTATCATGCTAAGAGGAGCAGGAAAAAGCAAAAAATTTCAGAATTGCACCTTGCAATGCGGAGAAATTACTGTTTGTGCATTTACAATATTCATTGATTTTTGCCATTGAAAAACGTCCAGAAATGATTGAAGCTACTGACTGAATGAAAGGAGCTGGCATCTCACTCTCTTTGAATCTTCTTTATCATGCTAAGAGGAGCAGGAAAAAGCAAAAAATTTCAGAATTGCACCTTGCTATGCGGAGAAATTACTGTTTGTGCATTTACAATATTCATTGATTTTTGCCATTGAAAAACGTCCAGAAATGATTGAAGCTACTGACTAAATGAAAGGAGCTGGCATCTCATTCTCTTTGAATCTTCTTTATCATGCTAAGAGGAGCAGGAAAAAGCAAAAAATTTCAGAATTGCACCTTGCAATGCGGAGAAATTACTGTTTGTGCATTTACAATATTCATTGATTTTTGCCATTGAAAAACGTCCAGAAATGATTGAAGCTACTGACTGAATGAAAGGAGCTGGCATCTCACTCTCTTTGAATCTTCTTTATCATGCTAAGAGGAGCAGGAAAAAGCAAAAAATTTCAGAATTGCACCTTGCAATGCGGAGAAATTACTGTTTGTGCATTTACAATACTCATTGATTTTTGCCATTGAAAAACATCATGTTATTCATATACCAGAAATGTTTGAAGCTACTGACTGAATGAAAGGAGCTGGCATCTCACTCTCTTTGAATCTTCTTTATCATGCTAAGAGGAGCAGGAAAAAGCAAAAAATTTCAGAATTGCACCTTGCAATGCGGAGAAATTACTGTTTGTGCATTTACAATATTCATTGATTTTTGCCATTGAAAAACGTCCAGAAATGATTGAAGCTACTGACTGAATGAAAGGAGCTGGCATCTCACTCTCTTTGAATCTTCTTTATCATGCTAAGAGGAGCAGGAAAAAGCAATAAATTTCAGAATTGCACCTTGCAATGCTGAGAAATTACTGTTTGTGCATTTACAATATTCATTGATTTTTGCCATTGAAAAACATCATGTTATTCATATACCAGAAATGTTTGAAGCTACTGACTGAATGAAAGGACCTGGCATCTCACTCTCTTTGAATCTTCTTTATCATGCTAAGAGGAGCAGGAAAAAGCAAAAAATTTCAGAATTGCACCTTGCAATGCGGAGAAATTACTGTTTGTGCATTTACAATATTCATTGATTTTTGCCATTGAAAAACGTCCAGAAATGATTTGAAACTACTGACTGAATGAAAGGAGCTGGCATCTCACTCTCTTTGAATCTTCTTTATCATGCTAAGAGGAGCAGGAAAAAGCAAAAAATTTCAGAATTGCACCTTGCTATGCGGAGAAATTACTGTTTGTGCATTTACAATATTCATTGATTTTTGCCATTGAAAAACGTCCAGAAATGATTGAAGCTACTGACTAAATGAAAGGAGCTGGCATCTCACTCTCTTTGAATCTTCTTTATCATGCTAAGAGGAGCAGGAAAAAGCAAAAAATTTCAGAATTGCACCTTGCAATGCGGAGAAATTACTGTTTGTGCATTTACAATATTCATTGATTTTTGCCATTGAAAAACGTCCAGAAATGATTGAAGCTACTGACTGAATGAAAGGAGCTGGCATCTCACTCTCTTTGAATCTTCTTTATCATGCTAAGAGGAGCAGGAAAAAGCAAAAAATTTCAGAATTGCACCTTGCAATGCGGAGAAATTACTGTTTGTGCATTTACAATACTCATTGATTTTTGCCATTGAAAAACATCATGTTATTCATATACCAGAAATGTTTGAAGCTACTGACTGAATGAAAGGAGCTGGCATCTCACTCTCTTTGAATCTTCTTTATCATGCTAAGAGGAGCAGGAAAAAGCAAAAAATTTCAGAATTGCACCTTGCAATGCGGAGAAATTACTGTTTGTGCATTTACAATATTCATTGATTTTTGCCATTGAAAAACGTCCAGAAATGATTGAAGCTACTGACTGAATGAAAGGAGCTGGCATCTCACTCTCTTTGAATCTTCTTTATCATGCTAAGAGGAGCAGGAAAAAGCAATAAATTTCAGAATTGCCCCTTGCAATGCTGAGAAATTACTGTTTGTGCATTTACAATATTCATTGATTTTTGCCATTGAAAAACATCATGTTTTTCATATACCAGAAATGTTTGAAGCTACTGACTGAATGAAAGGAGCTGGCATCTCACTCTCTTTGAATCTTCTTTATCATGCTAAGAGGAGCAGGAAAAAGCAAAAAATTTCAGAATTGCACCTTGCAATGCGGAGAAATTACTGTTTGTGCATTTACAATATTCATTGATTTTTGCCATTGAAAAACGTCCAGAAATGATTGAAGCTACTGACTGAATGAAAGGAGCTGGCATCTCACTCTCTTTGAATCTTCTTTATCATGCTAAGAGGAGCAGAAAAAGCAAAAAATTTCAGAATTGCACCTTGCAATGCAGAGAAATTACTGTTTGTGCATTTACAATATTCATTGATTTTTGCCATTGAAAAACATCATGTTATTCATATACCAGATATGTTTGAAGCTACTGACTGAATGAAAGGAGCTGGCATCTCACTCTCTTTGAATCTTCTTTATCATGCTAAGAGGAGCAGGAAAAAGCAAAAAATTTCAGAATTGCACCTTGCAATGCGGAGAAATTACTGTTTGTGCATTTACAATATTCATTGATTTTTGCCATTGAAAAACGTCCAGAAATGATTGAAGCTACTGACTGAATGAAAGGAGCTGGCATCTCACTCTCTTTGAATCTTCTTTATCATGCTAAGAGGAGCAGGAAAAAGCAAAAAATTTCAGAATTGCACCTTGCTATGCGGAGAAATTACTGTTTGTGCATTTACAATATTCATTGATTTTTGCCATTGAAAAACGTCCAGAAATGATTGAAGCTACTGACTAAATGAAAGGAGCTGGCATCTCACTCTCTTTGAATCTTCTTTATCATGCTAAGAGGAGCAGGAAAAAGCAAAAAATTTCAGAATTGCACCTTGCAATGCGGAGAAATTACTGTTTGTGCATTTACAATATTCATTGATTTTTGCCATTGAAAAACGTCCAGAAATGATTTAAGCTACTGACTGAATGAAAGGAGCTGGCATCTCACTCTCTTTGAATCTTCTTTATCATGCTAAGAGGAGCAGGAAAAAGCAAAAAAATTTCAGAATTGCACCTTGCAATGCGGAGAAATTACTGTTTGTGCATTTACAATACTCATTGATTTTTGCCATTGAAAAACATCATGTTATTCATATACCAGAAATGTTTGAAGCTACTGACTGAATGAAAGGAGCTGGCATCTCACTCTCTTTGAATCTTCTTTATCATGCTAAGAGGAGCAGGAAAAATCAAAAAATTTCAGAATTGCACCTTGCAATGCGGAGAAATTACTGTTTGTGCATTTACAATATTCATTGATTTTTGCCATTGAAAAACGTCCAGAAATGATTGAAGCTACTGACTGAATGAAAGGAGCTGGCATCTCACTCTCTTTGAATCTTCTTTATCATGCTAAGAGGAGCAGGAAAAAGCAATAAATTTCAGAATTGCACCTTGCAATGCTGAGAAATTACTGTTTGTGCATTTACAATATTCATTGAATTTTGCCATTGAAAAACATCATGTTATTCATATACCAGAAATGTTTGAAGCTACTGACTGAATGAAAGGACCTGGCATCTCACTCTCTTTGAATCTTCTTTATCATGCTAAGAGGAGCAGGAAAAAGCAAAAAATTTCAGAATTGCACCTTGCAATGCGGAGAAATTACTGTTTGTGCATTTACAATATTCATTGATTTTTGCCATTGAAAAACGTCCAGAAATGATTGAAGCTACTGACTGAATGAAAGGAGCTGGCATCTCACTCTCTTTGAATCTTCTTTATCATGCTAAGAGGAGCAGGAAAAAGCAAAAAATTTCAGAATTGCACCTTGCTATGCGGAGAAATTACTGTTTGTGCATTTACAATATTCATTGATTTTTGCCATTGAAAAACGTCCAGAAATGATTGAAGCTACTGACTAAATGAAAGGAGCTGGCATCTCATTCTCTTTGAATCTTCTTTATCATGCTAAGAGGAGCAGGAAAAATCAAAAAATTTCAGAATTGCACCTTGCAATGCGGAGAAATTACTGTTTGTGCATTTACAATATTCATTGATTTTTGCCATTGAAAAACGTCCAGAAATGATTGAAGCTACTGACTGAATGAAAGGAGCTGGCATCTCACTCTCTTTGAATCTTCTTTATCATGCTAAGAGGAGCAGGAAAAAGCAAAAAATTTCAGAATTGCACCTTGCAATGCGGAGAAATTACTGTTTGTGCATTTACAATACTCATTGATTTTTGCCATTGAAAAACATCATGTTATTCATATACCAGAAATGTTTGAAGCTACTGACTGAATGAAAGGAGCTGGCATCTCACTCTCTTTGAATCTTCTTTATCATGCTAAGAGGAGCAGGAAAAAGCAAAAAATTTCAGAATTGCACCTTGCAATGCGGAGAAATTACTGTTTGTGCATTTACAATATTCATTGATTTTTGCCATTGAAAAACGTCCAGAAATGATTGAAGCTACTGACTGAATGAAAGGAGCTGGCATCTCACTCTCTTTGAATCTTCTTTATCATGCTAAGAGGAGCAGGAAAAAGCAATAAATTTCAGAATTGCACCTTGCAATGCTGAGAAATTACTGTTTGTGCATTTACAATATTCATTGATTTTGCCATTGAAAAACATCATGTTATTCATATACCAGAAATGTTTGAAGCTACTGACTGAATGAAAGGACCTGGCATCTCACTCTCTTTGAATCTTCTTTATCATTCTAAGAGGAGCAGGAAAAAGCAAAAAATTTCAGAATTGCACCTTGCAATGCGGAGAAATTACTGTTTGTGCATTTACAATATTCATTGATTTTTGCCATTGAAAAACGTCCAGAAATGATTGAAGCTACTGACTGAATGAAAGGAGCCGGCATCTCACTCTCTTTGAATCTTCTTTATCATGCTAAGAGGAGCAGGAAAAAGCAAAAAATTTCAGAATTGCACCTTGCTATGCGGAGAAATTACTGTTTGTGCATTTACAATATTCATTGATTTTTGCCATTGAAAAACGTCCAGAAATGATTGAAGCTACTGACTAAATGAAAGGAGCTGGCATCTCACTCTCTTTGAATCTTCTTTATCATGCTAAGAGGAGCAGGAAAAAGCAAAAAATTTCAGAATTGCACCTTGCAATGCGGAGAAATTACTGTTTGTGCATTTACAATATTCATTGATTTTTGCCATTGAAAAACGTCCAGAAATGATTGAAGCTACTGACTGAATGAAAGGAGCTGGCATCTCACTCTCTTTGAATCTTCTTTATCATGCTAAGAGGAGCAGGAAAAAGCAAAAAATTTCAGAATTGCACCTTGCAATGCGGAGAAATTACTGTTTGTGCATTTACAATACTCATTGATTTTTGCCATTGAAAAACATCATGTTATTCATATACCAGAAATGTTTGAAGCTACTGACTGAATGAAAGGAGCTGGCATCTCACTCTCTTTGAATCTTCTTTATCATGCTAAGAGGAGCAGGAAAAAGCAAAAAATTTCAGAATTGCACCTTGCAATGCGGAGAAATTACTGTTTGTGCATTTACAATATTCATTGATTTTTGCCATTGAAAAACGTCCAGAAATGATTGAAGCTACTGACTGAATGAAAGGAGCTGGCATCTCACTCTCTTTGAATCTTCTTTATCATGCTAAGAGCAGCAGGAAAAAGCAATAAATTTCAGAATTGCACCTTGCAATGCTGAGAAATTACTGTTTGTGCATTTACAATATTCATTGATTTTTGCCATTGAAAAACATCATGTTATTCATATACCAGAAATGTTTGAAGCTACTGACTGAATGAAAGGAGCTGGCATCTCACTCTCTTTGAATCTTCTTTATCATGCTAAGAGGAGCAGGAAAAAGCAAAAAATTTCAGAATTGCACCTTGCAATGCGGAGAAATTACTGTTTGTGCATTTACAATATTCATTGATTTTTGCCATTGAAAAACGTCCAGAAATGATTGAAGCTACTGACTGAATGAAAGGAGCTGGCATCTCACTCTCTTTGAATCTTCATTATCATGCTAAGAGGAGCAGAAAAAGCAAAAAATTTCAGAATTGCACCTTGCAATGCGGAGAAATTACTGTTTGTGCATTTACAATATTCATTGATTTTTGCCATTGAAAAACGTCCAGAAATGATTGAAGCTACTGACTGAATGAAAGGAGCTGGCATCTCACTCTCTTTGAATCTTCTTTATCATGCTAAGAGGAGCAGGAAAAAGCAAAAAATTTCAGAATTGCACCTTGCAATGCGGAGAAATTACTGTTTGTGCATTTACAATATTCATTGATTTTTGCCATTGAAAAACATCATGTTATTCATATACCAGAAATGTTTGAAGCTACTGACTGAATGAAAGGAGCTGGCATCTCACTCTCTTTGAATCTTCTTTATCATGCTAAGAGGAGCAGGAAAAAGCAAAAAATTTCAGAATTTCACCTTGCAATGCGGAGAAATTACTGTTTGTGCATTTACAATATTCATTGATTTTTGCCATTGAAAAACATCATGTTATTCATATACCAGAAATGTTTGAAGCTACTGACTGAATGAAAGGAGCTGGCATCTCACTCTCTTTGAATCTTCTTTATCATGCTAAGAGGAGCAGGAAAAAGCAAAAAATTTCAGAATTGCACCTTGCAATGCGGAGAAATTACTGTTTGTGCATTTACAATATTCATTGATTTTTGCCATTGAAAAACGTCCAGAAATGATTGAAGCTACTGACTGAATGAAAGGAGCTGGCATCTCACTCTCTTTGAATCTTCTTTATCATGCTAAGAGAAGCAGGAAAAAGCAAAAAATTTCAGAATTGCACCTTGCAATGCGGAGAAATTACTGTTTGTGCATTTACAATATTCATTGATTTTTGCCATTGAAAAACATCATGTTATTCATATACCAGAAATGATTGAAGCTACTGACTGAATGAAAGGAGCTGGCATCTCACTCTCTTTGAATCTTCTTTATCATGCTAAGAGGAGCAGGAAAAAGCAAAAAATTTCAGAATTGCACCTTGCAATGCGGAGAAATTACTGTTTGTGCATTTACAATATTCATTGATTTTTGCCATTGAAAAACGTCCAGAAATGTTTGAAGCTACTGACTGAATGAAAGGAGCTGGCATCTCACTCTCTTTGAATCTTCTTTATCATGCTATGAGGAGCAGGAAAAAGCAAAAAATTTCAGAATTGCACCTTGCAATGCGGAGAAATTACTGTTTGTGCATTTACAATATTCATTGATTTTTGCCATTGAAAAACGTCCAGAAATGATTGAAGCTACTGACTGAATGAAAGGAGCTGGCATCTCACTCTCTTTGAATCTTCTTTATCATGCTAAGAGGAGCAGGAAAAAGCAAAAAATTTCAGAATTGCACCTTGCAATGCGGAGAAATTACTGTTTGTGCATTTACAATATTCATTGATTTTTGCCATTGAAAAACGTCCAGAAATGTTTGAAGCTACTGACTGAATGAAAGGAGCTGGCATCTCACTCTCTTTGAATCTTCTTTATCATGCTATGAGGAGCAGGAAAAAGCAAAAAATTTCAGAATTGCACCTTGCAATGCGGAGAAATTACTGTTTGTGCATTTACAATATTCATTGATTTTTGCCATTGAAAAACATCATGTTATTCATATACCAGAAATGTTTGAAGCTACTGACTGAATGAAAGGAGCTGGCATCTCAATCTCTTTGAATCTTCTTTATCATGCTAAGAGGAGCAGGAAAAAGCAAAAAATTTCAGAATTGCACCTTGCAATGCGGAGAAATTACTGTTTGTGCATTTACAATATTCATTGATTTTTGCCATTGAAAAACGTCCAGAAATGATTGAAGCTACTGACTGAATGAAAGGAGCTGGCATCTCACTCTCTTTGAATCTTCTTTATCATGCTAAGAGGAGCAGGAAAAAGCAAAAAATTTCAGAATTGCACCTTGCAATGCGGAGAAATTACTGTTTGTGCATTTACAATATTCATTGATTTTTGCCATTGAAAAACATCATGTTATTCATATACCAGAAATGTTTGAAGCTACTGACTGAATGAAAGGAGCTGGCATCTCACTCTCTTTGAATCTTCTTTATCATGCTAAGAGGAGCAGGAAAAAGCAAAAAATTTCAGAATTTCACATTGCAATGCGGAGAAATTACTGTTTGTGCATTTACAATATTCATTGATTTTTGCCATTGAAAAACGTCCAGAAATGTTTGAAGCTACTGACTGAATGAAAGGAGCTGGCATCTCACTCTCTTTGAATCTTCTTTATCATGCTATGAGGAGCAGGAAAAAGCAAAAAATTTCAGAATTGCACCTTGCAATGCGGAGAAATTACTGTTTGTGCATTTACAATATTCATTGATTTTTGCCATTGAAAAACGTCCAGAAATGATTGAAGCTACTGACTGAATGAAAGGAGCTGGCATCTCACTCTCTTTGAATCTTCTTTATCATGCTAAGAGGAGCAGGAAAAAGCAAAAATTTCAGAATTGCACCTTGCAATGCGGAGAAATTACTGTTTGTGCATTTACAATATTCATTGATTTTTGCCATTGAAAAACGTCCAGAAATGATTGAAGCTACTGACTGAATGAAAGGAGCTGGCATCTCACTCTCTTTGAATCTTCTTTATCATGCTAAGCGGAGCAGGAAAAAGCAAAAAATTTCAGAATTGCACCTTGCAATGCGGAGAAATTACTGTTTGTGCATTTACAATATTCATTGATTTTTGCCATTGAAAAACGTCCAGAAATGATTGAAGCTACTGACTGAATGAAAGGAGCTGGCATCTCACTCTCTTTGAATCTTCTGTATCATGCTAAGAGGAGCAGGAAAAAGCAAAAAATTTCAGAATTGCACCTTGCAATGCGGAGAAATTACTGTTTGTGCATTTACAATTGATTTTTGCCATTGAAAAACATTGTTATTCATATACCAGAAATGTTTGAAGCTACTGACTGAATGAAAGGAGCTGGCATCTCTCTCTCTTTAAATCTTCTTTATCATGCTAAGAGCAGGAAAAAGCAAAAAATTTCAGAATTGCACCTTGCAATGCGGAGAAATTACTGTTTGTGCATTTACAATATTCATTGATTTTTGCCATTGAAAAACGTCCAGAAATGATTGAAGCTACTGACTGAATGAAAGGAGCTGGCATCTCACTCTCTTTGAATCTTCTTTATCATGCTAAGAGGAGCAGGAAAAAGCAAAAAATTTCAGAATTGCACCTTGCAATGCGGAGAAATTACTGTTTGTGCATTTACAATATTCATTGATTTTTGCCATTGAAAAACATCATGTTATTCATATACCAGAAATGTTTCAAGCTACTGACTGAATGAAAGGAGCTGGCATCTCACTCTCTTTGAATCTTCTTTATCATGCTAAGAGGAGCAGGAAAAAGCAAAAAATTTCAGAATTGCACCTTGCAATGCGGAGAAATTACTGTTTGTGCATTTACAATATTCATTGATTTTTGCCATTGAAAAACATCATGTTATTCATATACCAGAAATGATTGAAGCTACTGACTGAATGAAAGGAGCTGGCATCTCACGCTCTTTGAATCTTCTTTATCATGCTAAGAGGAGCAGGGAAAAGCAAAAAATTTCAGAATTGCACCTTGCAATGCGGAGAAATTACTGTTTGTGCATTTACAATATTCATTGATTTTTGCCATTGAAAAACATCATGTTATTCATATACCAGAAACGATTGAAGCTACTGACTGAATGAAAGGAGCTGGCATCTCACTCTCTTTGAATCTTCTTTATCATGCTAAGAGGAGCAGGAAAAAGCAAAAAATTTCAGAATTGCACCTTGCAATGCGGAGAAATTACTGTTTGTGCATTTACAATATTCATTGATTTTTGCCATTGAAAAACGTCCAGAAATGATTGAAGCTACTGACTGAATGAAAGGAGCTGGCATCTCACTCTCTTTGAATCTTCTTTATCATGCTAAGAGGAGCAGGAAAAAGCAAAAAATTTCAGAATTGCACCTTGCAATGTGGAGAAATTACTGTTTGTGCATCTACAATATTCATTGATTTTTGCCATTGAAAAACATCATGTTATTCATATACCAGAAATGTTTGAAGCTACTGACTGAATGAAAGGAGCTGGCATCTCACTCTCTTTGAATCTTCTTTATCATGCTAAGAGGAGCAGGAAAAAGCAAAAAATTTCAGAATTGCACATTGCAATGCGGAGAAATTACTGTTTGTGCATTTGCAATATTCATTGATTTTTGCCATTGAAAAACGTCCAGAAATGTTTGAAGCTACTGACTGAATGAAAGGAGATGGCATCTCACTCTCTTTGAATCTTCTTTATCATGCTATGAGGAGCAGGAAAAAGCAAAAAATTTCAGAATTGCACCTTGCAATGCGGAGAAATTACTGTTTGTGCATTTACAATATTCATTGATTTTTGCCATTGAAAAACGTCCAGAAATGATTGAAGCTACTGACTGAATGAAAGGAGCTGGCATCTCACTCTCTTTGAATCTTCTTTATCATGCTAAGAGGAGCAGGAAAAAGCAAAAAATTTCAGAATTGCACCTTGCAATGCGGAGAAATTACTGTTTGTGCATTTACAATATTCATTGATTTTTGCCATTGAAAAACGTCCAGAAATGATTGAAGCTACTGACTGAATGAAAGGAGCTGGCATCTCACTCTCTTTGAATCTTCTTTATCATGCTAAGAGGAGCAGGAAAAAGCAAAAAATTTCAGAATTGCACCTTGCAATGCGGAGAAATTACTGTTTGTGCATTTACAATATTCATTGATTTTTGCCATTGAAAAACGTCCAGAAATGATTGAAGCTACTGACTGAATGAAAGGAGCTGGCATCTCACTCTCTTTGAATCTTCTTTATCATGCTAAGAGGAGCAGGAAAAAGCAAAAAATTTCAGAATTGCACCTTGCAATGCGGAGAAATTACTGTTTGTGCATTTACAATATTCATTGATTTTTGCCATTGAAAAACATCATGTTATTCATATACCAGAAATGTTTGAAGCTACTGACTGAATGAAAGGAGCTGGCATCTCTCTCTCTTTGAATCTTCTTTATCATGCTAAGAGCAGGAAAAAGCAAAAAATTTCAGAATTGCACCTTGCAATGCGGAGAAATTACTGTTTGTGCATTTACAATATTCATTGATTTTTGCCATTGAAAAACGTCCAGAAATGATTGAAGCTACTGACTGAATGAAAGGAGCTGGCATCTCACTCTCTTTGAATCTTCTTTATCATGCTAAGAGGAGCAGGAAAAAGCAAAAAATTTCAGAATTGCACCTTGCAATGCGGAGAAATTACTGTTTGTGCATTTACAATATTCATTGATTTTTGCCATTGAAAAACATCATGTTATTCATATACCAGAAATGATTGAAGCTACTGACTAAATGAAAGGAGCTGGCATCTCACTCTCTTTGAATCTTCTTTATCATGCTAAGAGGAGCAGGAAAAAGCAAAAAATTTCAGAATTGCACCTTGCAATGCGGAGAAATTACTGTTTGTGCATTTACAATATTCATTGATTTTTGCCATTGAAAAACGTCCAGAAATGATTGAAGCTACTGACTGAATGAAAGGAGCTAGCATCTCACTCTCTTTGAATCTTCTTTATCATGCTAAGAGGAGCAGGAAAAAGCAAAAAATTTCAGAATTGCACCTTGCAATGCGGAGAAATTACTGTTTGTGCATTTACAATATTCATTGATTTTTGCCATTGAAAAACATCATGTTATTCATATACCAGAAATGTTTGAAGCTACTGACTGAATGAAAGGAGCTGGCATCTCACTCTCTTTGAATCTTCTTTATCATGCTAAGAGGAGCAGGAAAAAGCAAAAAATTTCAGAATTGCACCTTGCAATGCGGAGAAATTACTGTTTGTGCATTTACAATATTCATTGATTTTTGCCATTGAAAAACATCATGTTATTCATATACCAGAAATGATTGAAGCTACTGACTGAATGAAAGGAGCTGGCATCTCACTCTCTTTGAATCTTCTTTATTATGCTAAGAGGAGCAGGAAAAAGCAAAAAATTTCAGAATTGCACCTTGCAATGCGGAGAAATTACTGTTTGTGCATTTACAATATTCATTGATTTTTGCCATTGAAAAAGGTCCAGAAATGATTGAAGCTACTGACTGAATGAAAGGAGCTGGCATCTCACTCTCTTTGAATCTTCTTTATCATGCTAAGAGGAGCAGGAAAAAGCAAAAAATTTCACAATTGCACCTTGCAATGCGGAGAAATTACTGTTTGTGCATTTACAATATTCATTGATTTTTGCCATTGAAAAACATCATGTTATTCATATACCAGAAATGATTGAAGCTACTGACTGAATGAAAGGAGCTGGCATCTCACTCTCTTTGAATCTTCTTTATCATGCTAAGAGGAGCAGGAAAAAGCAAAAAATTTCAGAATTGCACCTTTCAATGCGGAGAAATTACTGTTTGTGCATTTACAATATTCATTGATTTTTGCCATTGAAAAACATCATGTTATTCATATACCAGAAACGATTGAAGCTACTGACTGAATGAAAGGAGCTGGCATCTCACTCTCTTTGAATCTTCTTTATCATGCTAAGAGGAGCAGGAAAAAGCAAAAAATTTCAGAATTGCACCTTGCAATGCGGAGAAATTACTGTTTGTGCATTTACAATATTCATTGATTTTTGCCATTGAAAAACGTCCAGAAATGATTGAAGCTACTGACTGAATGAAAGGAGCTGGCATCTCACTCTCTTTGAATCTTCTTTATCATGCTAAGAGGAGCAGGAAAAAGCAAAAAATTTCAGAATTGCACCTTGCAATGTGGAGAAATTACTGTTTGTGCATTTACAATATTCATTGATTTTTGCCATTGAAAAACATCATGTTATTCATATACCAGAAATGTTTGAAGCTACTGACTGAATGAAAGGAGCTGGCATCTCACTCTCTTTGAATCTTCTTTATCATGCTAAGAGGAGCAGGAAAAAGCAAAAAATTTCAGAATTGCACATTGCAATGC
The DNA here is from genome assembly GCF_046119375.1 of Phyllobates terribilis. Classification (NCBI taxonomy): domain Eukaryota; kingdom Metazoa; phylum Chordata; class Amphibia; order Anura; family Dendrobatidae; genus Phyllobates; species Phyllobates terribilis. Next base: position 883,506 of record NW_027363306.1, read on the forward strand.
GGAGAAATTACTGTTTGTGCATTTGCAATATTCATTGATTTTTGCCATTGAAAAACGTCCAGAAATGTTTGAAGCTACTGACTGAATGAAAGGAGATGGCATCTCACTCTCTTTGAATCTTCTTTATCATGCTATGAGGAGCAGGAAAAAGCAAAAAATTTCAGAATTGCACCTTGCAATGCGGAGAAATTACTGTTTGTGCATTTACAATATTCATTGATTTTTGCCATTGAAAAACGTCCAGAAATGATTGAAGCTACTGACTGAATGAAAGGAGCTGGCATCTCACTCTCTTTGAATCTTCTTTATCATGCTAAGAGGAGCAGGAAAAAGCAAAAAATTTCAGAATTGCACCTTGCAATGCGGAGAAATTACTGTTTGTGCATTTACAATATTCATTGATTTTTGCCATTGAAAAACGTCCAGAAATGATTGAAGCTACTGACTGAATGAAAGGAGCTGGCATCTCACTCTCTTTGAATCTTCTTTATCATGCTAAGAGGAGCAGGAAAAAGCAAAAAATTTCAGAATTGCACCTTGCAATGCGGAGAAATTACTGTTTGTGCATTTACAATATTCATTGATTTTTGCCATTGAAAAACGTCCAGAAATGATTGAAGCTACTGACTGAATGAAAGGAGCTGGCATCTCACTCTCTTTGAATCTTCTTTATCATGCTAAGAGGAGCAGGAAAAAGCAAAAAATTTCAGAATTGCACCTTGCAATGCGGAGAAATTACTGTTTGTGCATTTACAATATTCATTGATTTTTGCCATTGAAAAACATCATGTTATTCATATACCAGAAATGTTTGAAGCTACTGACTGAATGAAAGGAGCTGGCATCTCTCTCTCTTTGAATCTTCTTTATCATGCTAAGAGCAGGAAAAAGCAAAAAATTTCAGAATTGCACCTTGCAATGCGGAGAAATTACTGTTTGTGCATTTACAATATTCATTGATTTTTGCCATTGAAAAACGTCCAGAAATGATTGAAGCTACTGACTGAATGAAAGGAGCTGGCATCTCACTCTCTTTGAATCTTCTTTATCATGCTAAGAGGAGCAGGAAAAAGCAAAAAATTTCAGAATTGCACCTTGCAATGCGGAGAAATTACTGTTTGTGCATTTACAATATTCATTGATTTTTGCCATTGAAAAACATCATGTTATTCATATACCAGAAATGATTGAAGCTACTGACTAAATGAAAGGAGCTGGCATCTCACTCTCTTTGAATCTTCTTTATCATGCTAAGAGGAGCAGGAAAAAGCAAAAAATTTCAGAATTGCACCTTGCAATGCGGAGAAATTACTGTTTGTGCATTTACAATATTCATTGATTTTTGCCATTGAAAAACGTCCAGAAATGATTGAAGCTACTGACTGAATGAAAGGAGCTAGCATCTCACTCTCTTTGAATCTTCTTTATCATGCTAAGAGGAGCAGGAAAAAGCAAAAAATTTCAGAATTGCACCTTGCAATGCGGAGAAATTACTGTTTGTGCATTTACAATATTCATTGATTTTTGCCATTGAAAAACATCATGTTATTCATATACCAGAAATGTTTGAAGCTACTGACTGAATGAAAGGAGCTGGCATCTCACTCTCTTTGAATCTTCTTTATCATGCTAAGAGGAGCAGGAAAAAGCAAAAAATTTCAGAATTGCACCTTGCAATGCGGAGAAATTACTGTTTGTGCATTTACAATATTCATTGATTTTTGCCATTGAAAAACATCATGTTATTCATATACCAGAAATGATTGAAGCTACTGACTGAATGAAAGGAGCTGGCATCTCACTCTCTTTGAATCTTCTTTATTATGCTAAGAGGAGCAGGAAAAAGCAAAAAATTTCAGAATTGCACCTTGCAATGCGGAGAAATTACTGTTTGTTCATTTACAATATTCATTGATTTTTGCCATTGAAAAAGGTCCAGAAATGATTGAAGCTACTGACTGAATGAAAGGAGCTGGCATCTCACTCTCTTTGAATCTTCTTTATCATGCTAAGAGGAGCAGGAAAAAGCAAAAAATTTCACAATTGCACCTTGCAATGCGGAGAAATTACTGTTTGTTCATTTACAATATTCATTGATTTTTGCCATTGAAAAACATCATGTTATTCATATACCAGAAATGATTGAAGCTACTGACTGAATGAAAGGAGCTGGCATCTCACTCTCTTTGAATCTTCTTTATCATGCTAAGAGGAGCAGGAAAAAGCAAAAAATTTCAGAATTGCACCTTGCAATGCGGAGAAATTACTGTTTGTGCATTTACAATATTCATTGATTTTTGCCATTGAAAAACGTCCAGAAATGATTGAAGCTACTGACTGAATGAAAGGAGCTGGCATCTCACTCTCTTTGAATCTTCTTTATCATGCTAAGAGGAGCAGGAAAAAGCAAAAAATTTCAGAATTGCACCTTGCAATGCGGAGAAATTACTGTTTGTGCATTTACAATATTCATTGATTTTTGCCATTGAAAAACATCATGTTATTCATATACCAGAAATGTTTGAAGCTACTGACTGAATGAAAGGAGCTGGCATCTCACTCTCTTTGAATCTTCTTTATCATGCTAAGAGGAGCAGGAAAAAGCTAAAAATTTCAGAATTGCACCTTGCAATGCGGAGAAATTACTGTTTGTGCATTTACAATATCCATTGATTTTTGCCATTGAAAAACATCATGTTATTCATATACCAGAAATGATTGAAGCTACTGACTGAATGAAAGGAGCTGGCATCTCACTCTCTTTGAATCTTCTTTATCATGCTAAGAGGAGCAGGAAAAAGCAAAAAATTTCAGAATTGCACCTTGCAATGCGGAGAAATTACTGTTTGTGCATTTACAATATTCATTGATTTTTGCCATTGAAAAACGTCCAGAAATGATTGAAGCTACTGACTGAATGAAAGGAGCTGGCATCTCACTCTCTTTGAATCTTCTTTATCATGCTAAGAGGAGCAGGAAAAAGCAAAAAATTTCAGAATTGCACCTTGCAATGCGGAGAAATTACTGTTTGTGCATTTACAATATTCATTGATTTTTGCCATTGAAAAACATCATGTTATTCATATACCAGAAATGATTGAAGCTACTGACTGAATGAAAGGAGCTGGCATCTCACTCTCTTTGTTTTACCATATTTTTTTCATTTTTAATAAACAATTTAACAGGGGAATAACAATCGTAGCATAAAAGTAGTGACAAAAAAAATATTCGTAATAAGGGATAAATTCTGAGGGAAGGGGAAGGGAAAGGGTACAAACGGGAATGGATAAACAGGAAAGATGGGAGAAATTTGTTCGTCAAATAGTATATACGATAGTACATAAACTTGAACAATTTAAACACACATTACTATCATTAGCAAAAAATTAAACATATTAATGAGCTAAGCATGACACACATTAAGATGTTCCAGCATTATGAGAGGGTTGAGGGAACTTAGTGAGCCAAATATCCCACTTCCTAGAGAATTTAAGTAAGTTATTGTTGATAAGGGCAAATCTGAGTTCAAATATTCTATGGAGATTCATCTTATCAACTAAGTCCTCCAAAGTGGGGACATGTGACTTTCTCCAATAAAAAGCCAATGCGTTCTTACATACTGAAAATAAGTGAATCACCAAAGATCTTTCAAACGACTTATATGATTCGAGATCTAAGGATAGTAAAGCCATTTGAGGGGTCAATACTAAAGGTCTGCCTAAAAGATCATCTACCAAAGAAGAGATCTGAGCCCATAGATTCCGGATTTTGGGGCAGCTCCAAAAGAGATGTAAAAGATCTCCCCTAAGGCCGCACTCCCTCCAACAAAGGGGAGAGTTGCTGGGCTTTATATGGTGGAGCCTGATTGGAGTGTAATACCATCTGGTTAGAATTTTGAAGTAGGCCTCTTGCAAGGGCATAGATATATTAGAGGCTTGAGAAAAAAGAACAGCACTCTCCCATTGATCGGATTGGAAATTGAGTTTTAGGTCTTTTTCCCAACGTATCATGTAGAGGTGTTTTTGGAAGGAAAGATCATTTTTGAAGCTGTTATATATGTGTCTCAGGCTCCAAAAAATTTTGTGGGATGGGTTGCTTAACAGGTTCACCGAGGTTTCAGAAACAATAAGTTTACCAGAAGTAAATTCCAGAATAATGCTCTTTAAATGAGAGTATAAAAAGAAATCAGAGGAAGGTAAGTTGAATCTTTTTTTAAGAATTTGGAAAGGAATAAAGGCAGAAGCTTCATAGAAGTCTCCAATTTTCCTTAACCCTTTATTGTCCCACTGATCTGGAATGGAAGAGTTATACAGATCAGCAACAAAACCAATTGGAAAATTTTTGACAAAAGAAAACTTATCCATATCAGAATCTCTTAGGGGACTCTTTTTCTTTCTTTTGGCGATTTTTTTCCAGGCGTCAATAATCGCCTGGAAAATAGGATGGGAAGAATCATGAGTGCACTGTTTAAAGAGATGCCTAAGTAACAATTCACGGGGAGAAGAGCCATTATTTAAGAAGGTCTCCAGAGTCATCCAAGCTGGGGGACTGTCAGAATTAAACCAATTACTGCTCTGTTTGATGAGGTTTGCCAAATAGTAAGCGGAAATATTAGGGTGGCTCAGACCTCCGTTACACTTATTCTTGTACAATATATCTGCAGATATCCTCGCACGTTTATTATCCCAGACATAGGAATTAATCTGATTTTGAATTTTTTGAATAAAGATGTGAGAAATAGTTAAAGGTAAGTTGCGGAAAAAATACAAGATTTTGGGTAGAACAAACATCTTAATAGAGAGGACTCTACCCCACCATGACAAATCTCTTTTCAAAAATTCCATCAAATCTCCGCGGACGATATCCTCAATCAGAACCAGGTTGTCAGAAATTGTTGAGTTAATAGTTTTACCAATACTGATCCCCAAATAAGTCAGATTGCGTTTAGCCAAACCGAAGGAAAATCTCGAGTGTAAAACCTCTCTCGTCTGGCGGTCCAGATTAATGTTTAAAAGTTTAGACTTCTCATTATTGATCTTAAAATAAGAAATCTGAGAGAATAGTTCTAGAACCTTCGAAACTTCCGCAACCGAATTTACTGGGTCCAGCAAGGAAAGCATAACATCATCTGCAAAGAGGCCAATTTTAAATTCTCGAGATGGGGTAGAAATCCCCCTAATGTCAGTGTTTTCTCTAATCCTCTGTGCCAAAGGCTCCATAGCCAAGACAAAGAGAAGGGGGGAAAGTGGGCAACCCTGTCTAGTACCATTTGTGATAGGGATTGGGTTTGAGAGATAATTGTTAACATAGATTTTTGCTTGGGGGTTAGAATAGAGGGCCATAATTGAAGAGAGAAATTTGTTATCAAAACCGAATTTAATAAGGGTGAGTTTAAGGTATAGCCAATTTAACCTGTCGAAAGCTTTTTCAGCGTCTAAAGCAAGCAATGAAGTTGGGAGTTTCGCCGTATTTATCACCTTAATAATATTCAGAAGTCTTCTAGAGCCATCAGTTGCTTGCCTCCCACCAACGAAGCCAATCTGATCGTCGTTGATGAGAGATGGGAGAATAGTCGATAAACGATTGGCCAGAATTTTCGAATATATCTTAATATCAGTGTTAATTAGCGAAATGGGCCTATAATTTTTAACATTATCTCTCTCATCCTTAGACTTGGGTATTAGGGTAATGGTGGCTTCCAGCATTTCTGAGGGGAAGGAGCTTATTGAGGAAGCATGATTGAAAATTTTCGTGAGAGGGGAAGAAAGTAGGTCACAAAAAGTTTTATAATACTCATTGATGAACCCATCTGGACCCGGAGCCTTGAAATCTTTAAGTTGCTTTATTGTGTTAATAATTTCAGGGTTAGAAAAAGGCTTATTCAATGACTCGTGATCCAGAGGGCTCAATTTCGGTAGGTTAATGGAGGATAAAAATTTGTTGATTGCATCTGGGTGAGGATGGGGAATTAGAGGGTCAGTTTTGATGTTGTAGAGTTTTTTGTAAAAGTCTGCAAACTGGTTCACTATATCTTTAGGGTGGCAAAACGTTATTCCACTATTGTTTTTTATTTTATCTATTCTATTAATCACTCTTTTACATTTAACTAGGCGGGCCATAAAACGGGTAGGCTTATTTAGAGCCGCATAGTAATTAAATTTTGATTTCCGAATAATCGCATCATAGGAGGAAGAAATTTCTGATTTTAGCTCTACCCTTAAATTTGAGAGCTCTTTTTGAATTATTGGGGAAGGGGAAGGAAGATTTATTTGTTCTAGTTCTTTTTCCCTAATCAGTTTTTGAAGAGAATTAATTTTTGTTCTTTTTTCTTTTTTTTCAGATGAGGATATCTGCATTAGTACACCACGAAGGACGGCCTTGTGAGCGCACCAGCTGGAGAAGGGATTAGATAAATCTGGGGTATCGTTCTCCCTAAAATAATCAGAAATAGCTTTTTCAATAATTTTTTTGTTCTTGGGGTTATGAATAAGTGAAGATCTACATTTCCAAAGAAATCCATTTTTAATAAGAGGACCAATATGAATTTCACATGACGTAGGGGCATGATCTGATAGAGACCTAAGGCCTATAGATACGTTAGAGAATTTGGGTAAAGAAAAGACATCAGTTATTATTAAGTCAATTCTAGAGGCCGTTTGGTGCGCATCCGAAAAGTGGGAGAATTCCTTGGAGGTAGTTTGCAGACATCTAAATGTATCAAATAGTTCATTTTTATAAAGCCAATTATTTAGCGTTGGGTATAGGTGACGGCTGGGGGAGGAAGAGTCCATATGCCCGTCCGGGACCATGTTGAAGTCTCCTAAAAAAATCAATTCGCCTCTCCTAACCTCTTCAACCTTTCTAAAAACCTTGTTCAAAAAGGGTATTTGCTTTTTATTTGGGGCGTATAAGTTAACAACAGTGCACTCATGATTATTCAGTTTACAGAGCAATATATGGAACCTTCCATTGACATCTTTATGCTGATCTAAAAACTCAAATGGGACAGAATCTCTGATCACTGTAGCTACACCAGCTTTTTTCCGGTCGCTAGTGGATTCAAATATATGAGGGTAGCGTTTATGGGTGAAAGTAGGGTGTTTCCCCTCGGCAAACCTTGTCTCCTGAAGACACGCAACATCAGCACCAAGATGACCCAATTCCCTCCAAAGGGAGAATCTCTTATTAGGACTGTTTAGGCCTCTTACATTATAGGTGATGATCTTAATAGGCATAGGTAAATTAGTAATCAAAGTAAGCCAAAAGGAGAGGGGTCAGTTGGTCCAACAAATTCCCAAAAAATAAAATCAACCGACAATCAAAGCTGGAATACAATATCTCTAATATTAATTCAAAGATAGTAATAACAATAACCAAATATTCAAAGAAAAAAGAAAAAAACGAATCAAAAAATCTCCTGAGGGAACCTTCACCGTAAAGGTTCTCCCTCAGATTGGGGGGAAAATAATGTGGACAAACCATGAAGGCCAAATGTAAAGAAGAATGATAAATTTATTATAGCATGTTAAGTGAAGTGGAAAAAATAAGTTTATTTTTAAAGAGGGCTCCCGAGGGAGTAGTGTTTCTCATTTCAGCGGTGGGGTGCCTTTGTAACTTTGTAGGGAATATCTTTTATGAAATCAAAAAATTTAGGGCCTTCATCAGGATCTGTAAGAGTGAATGTTTTCCGATTAAAGAAAATCAGCAACTTTACTGGAAAGCCCCACCTATACGGGATATTCATATCCCTCAGTCTATCTGTGGTCAATTTGTATGACCTTCTTGTATCCATGGTTTCTTTGGAAAAATCTGAGAAAATTTTTAGGTGCGAAAAAGGCTCTGGAAAAGTCCTGTTTTCCCTAATATAATTCAAGATTCTCTCTTTGGTCGAGAAAAAATGTAACCTAACTATTACATCCCTAGGAAAATCCGAGGAGATGGAGGTCGGACGAAATAAGCGATGGGCCCTATCAATGATAAGATCCTGCTCAGAGAGGGATGGAATTGTCTTGTGAAATAAATCTTTGACAAAAGCCGAGATATCTGAGGGAGAAACATCCTCAGATATGCCCCCAATCTTCAAGTTATTTCTTCTACTTCTATCCTCCAAATCCGCAACTTTTAATCTGAGTCTTTTAAGCTCAGATTTAATTTCTAGATTATCAGAAGAGACAGACTCTACCCTTCCCTCCACCGTTTCAAGTCTTTTAGTATTTTCCTCCAGTTTAAGACCAAAGGCTTCCAAAGTAGATTTCATGGTGTCTACCTGTTTCTCGAAGCCCAGTTTCATATTTCTGTCAATCGTCTTTAAAAGATTGTCCAGATATGAACCAAGATCGGTATTTCCCAACTCTTGTGAAATGGGCATTTTGACCGGGACACTAGGCGTAGGGTCTGAGGACGAAGGGGAAAAGTCCTTTTTAGCACGTCTCTTATCTGGACTAGGATTAGGAGACGTGTCCGAGGATTCCTCCTCCGAATTGGTAGCCAGTGAAGAATACTTGTTGCTCCAGGCTCCTGGGTCCCTTCTCTTTGATGAGATGGAAATATCCATCTCTTCCACTTTTTTTTCTTTAACTACGGTAGAAGGGGCGGGTTTAGCATCAGGAATTCTCTGTGGTTTTGGAGACAAAAGACTTTTAGAAGATTCTTTGGTGGGAGAGCTTACTTTAGAACTCTGTCTGTCTTCAGGGTTTCTATGAGGTGATCTGGACTTAAGTGGACTAATAATATTGACAGCATCTTCTGATGGATTTGAAAATGAAAAGCGTTGGGAGGACTTTGCTCTTACCACACTAGATTTAAGGGGAGCTTCTAAAGACTTTTGGGTGTTTTTTTTATTAGCCGCCATTATAAAATATCAGACCTATAAGTGTATATATACAGAAAAAAAATAAAAATTACACTAGAAATAATTGACCTAAAGAGAGGACAAAAGACTTTAAAGTTGCAAAATGACTAGGAACAATGACTAGAAGAAATTTGCATTAAACAAATATCATTCCAACGAGAAGCAATCAATACCCTTAAAAACTGCAGAGATATAAACCCCCTAGAATGCAATCCTTTAAATGTCAATCACAGTCAAAAGTATCAAAAGAAATAGTGAAAATTGACCTGAGGGATAAAAATAAAAGGCACATATAGTTCTGAACAGGAAACTAATTATTATAGAGATCAGCAGTTCTGTAGAGTTCCATAAGCACCAACTGTAATGTATATACCAGATAACGTGGTCACAGTATATATATATGAGGGCAGAAACAGTTCCACTTAACCCTTCCCTCCCCCTCAGGGTCAAATCAAGTGTTCAAGTTGCTGTCACACTGTCTATTAGCTGTTAGACCACTTTATATGTGCTGATATAAAATCAGCACCTTGGACAGCGGAGCAGAGCGGCACTGCAGCAGGGGGCGGGAGATTCAAATGTACCAGCTGGAGATAAATGCCGGTGGTTGGTGGGATCACTGCAGCGCTGTAATATGAGGGGACAGGCAGTCAATGGTAGTCAGTGGGGACCCGACACTAGGGGCACACAGGTGACAGAACGGCGCAGCGGGCAGAAGAAGGGAGCGGACTGTGGGAGCCGGCGGTGTCTGTCAGCTGGGAGCCGGGAGATTCAAACAGTTCCGATGTCAGAGGAGGGGTGCACCACTATCAAGGGAACAGCCCCGGGATCCTCTGTCACAGCTTGGCAGCAGAATGGGAAGCAAGCCGTGAATACCGACGTTGCCTGTCAGCCGGAGGACACGGAGCAGAGCGGACTCACAGCATAGGGGCAGACACCTCACCACCAGAACAACCCCGGGATCGCGGTGAGCAAACTCAGAGGGAAGGAGAGACCGGCCGCGGACACCGGCGGTGCCGGTCAGTTGGGGGTAGATAGGAGCACAGCGGCCTCCCAGCAGCAGGTAATAGATGCCACCTCTACTGTATCAGCCCCGGGGTCACGAGAAGGCTGGCCGTGGTTAACAGCGGTGCCCAGCCATAGTAAAAAGAGCGGAGCTGACAGCTCCGGGACAGAGGAGGGGGCACCGCCACCTCGGGAACAGCCCCTTCAAACACGGAACAGCCACACAGGAGAGGAGGGAGCTGGGACGCAGATACCAGCGGTGGCAGTCAGCTAAGGGGGGGAAAAGGCCATAGCAGCTTCCCAACAACAGAAGGGGACACAGCTGCCCCCAGAGCAGCTCCTGGATCGCAGACAACGGACCCTCAGGGATCCGGTAAGAGCCCAGGCATCAGCCTGGGCTTATCTGACCTTAGCTTGGTGTATGTAGTCTCGCTCCGTCTCCCGGTCTCCGCGACGTTCAGGTATGGGGTCCCGGACTTCAGCTGGTGTCAAGAATCTTGTCCCTGGAGTCCCATAAAGGCAAGGAGGCTTAATCCAAAGGAGCAGTGCCACTACTTCAAAGGCTCTGAGGTCCGCAGTCTTTCCTGCACATCTTCGGCCTGTGGTTTCAGTTCAGGAGTCTTGTCACCGGTCGCAGCTGGTGGTGGGGTGACTAGCAGGCAGGGAGAGTTTGCAGGCTGGCGGTCCGGATCAGTGGGGCCGTTTTCAGGGATACAAAGTCCCGTAGGTCTAATTAGGACTCAGTCCTTGTTACTTCCCAGCACAAGCTGCAAAAGCTGAGGTACAGAACCGGCTTGTCCCGCAGCCATCGGCACCCCACAACGGCAGAGCAGGCTTTAAGGGCTCCGTGCCACCGTCCTCAAAGTATGAATCCTCTTCAAATTGTCCAATAACAGCTGATAAGTGGTATTCCTAGGTCCAGAGGAAGGGAGTAGTGAGGGTCCCCTTGCAGAGACACACAGACCTGCAAACCTGCAGGTCTATGTCACAATACCCACGACTGGAATGAAATCAAGGGCGCACCTCACTGCTTCCAAATGAAATATCTCCTGGAATAACGGGTCAGGGAGAGTCTTTTTAGTATCCAGATGATCCTTAGGCTTTAAGAAGTTTGTCCATGCCAAAATTGAGTGAATAAATCCTCTTAAGTTGCTTTTATCGTCGCTTTGTAGTTTTAGCCCTCATGGAGCTCAGACCTATGCTGCCATCCTGGTCTGTACCTAAGCCACGCCCCCCCATCTCACTCTCTTTGAATCTTCTTTATCATGCTAAGAGGAGCAGGAAAAAGCAAAAAATTTCAGAATTGCACCTTGCAATGCGGAGAAATTACTGTTTGTGCATTTACAATATTCATTGATTTTTGCCATTGAAAAATGTCCAGAAATGATTGAAGCTACTGACTGAATGAAAGGAGCTGGCATCTCACTCTCTTTGAATCTTCTTTATCATGCTAAGAGGAGCAGGAAAAAGCAAAAAATTTCAGAATTGCACATTGCAATGCGGAGAAATTACTGTTTGTGCATTTACAATATTCATTGATTTTTGCCATTGAAAAACGTCCAGAAATGATTGAAGCTACTGACTGAATGAAAGGAGCTGGCATCTCACTCTCTTTGAATCTTCTTTATCATGCTAAGAGGAGCTGGAAAAAGCAAAAAATTTCAGAATTGCACCTTGCAATGCGGAGAAATTACTGTTTGTGCATTTACAATATTCATTGATTTTTGCCATTGAAAAACATCATGTTATTCATATACCAGAAATGTTTGAAGCTACTGACTGAATGAAAGGAGCTGGCATCTCACTCTCTTTGAATCTTCTTTATCATGCTAAGAGGAGCAGGAAAGAGCAAAAAATTTCAGAATTGCACCTTGCAATGCGGAGAAATTACTGTTTGTGCATTTACAATATTCATTGATTTTTGCCATTGAAAAACGTCCAGAAATGATTGAAGCTACTGACTGAATGAAAGGAGCTGGCATCTCACTCTCTTTGAATCTTCTTTATCATGATAAGAGGAGCAGGAAAAAGCAAAAAATTTCAGAATTGCACCTTGCAATGCGGAGAAATTACTGTTTGTGCATTTACAATATTCATTGATTTTTGCCATTGAAAAACGTCCAGAAATGATTGAAGCTACTGACTGAATGAAAGGAGCTGGCATCTCACTCTCTTTGAATCTTCTTTATCATGCTAAGAGGAGCAGGAAAAAGCAAAAAATTTCAGAATTGCACCTTGCAATGCGGAGAAATTACTGTTTGTGCATTTACAATATTCATTGATTTTTGCCATTGAAAAACATCATGTTATTCATATACCAGAAATGATTGAAGCTACTGACTAAATGAAAGGAGCTGGCATCTCACTCTCTTTGTATCTTCTTTATCATGCTAAGAGGAGCAGGAAAAAGCAAAAAATTTCAGAATTGCACCTTGCAATGCGGAGAAATTACTGTTTGTGCATTTACAATATTCATTGATTTTTGCCATTGAAAAACGTCCAGAAATGATTGAAGCTACTGACTGAATGAAAGGAGCTGGCATCTCACTCTCTTTGAATCTTCTTTATCATGCTAAGAGGAGCAGGAAAAAGCAAAAAATTTCAGAATTGCACCTTGCAATGCGGAGAAATTACTGTTTGTGCATTTACAATATTCATTGATTTTTGCCATTGAAAAACATCATGTTATTCATATACCAGAAATGTTTGAAGCTACTGACTGAATGAAAGGAGCTGGCATCTCACTCTCTTTGAATCTTCTTTATCATGCTAAGAGGAGCAGGAAAAAGCTAAAAATTTCAGAATTGCACCTTGCAATGCGGAGAAATTACTGTTTGTGCATTTACAATATTCATTGATTTTTGCCATTGAAAAACATCATGTTATTCATATACCAGAAATGATTGAAGCTAATGACTGAATGAAAGGAGCTGGCATCTCACTCTCTTTGAATCTTCTTTATCATGCTAAGAGGAGCAGGAAAAAGCAAAAAATTTCAGAATTGCACCTTGCAATGCGGAGAAATTACTGTTTGTGCATTTACAATATTCATTGATTTTTGCCATTGAAAAACATCCAGAAATGATTGAAGCTACTGACTGAATGAAAGGAGCTGGCATCTCACTCTCTTTGAATCTTCTTTATCATGCTAAGAGGAGCAGGAAAAAGCAAAAAATTTCAGAATTGCACCTTGCAATGCGGAGAAATTACTGTTTGTGCATTTACAATATTCATTGATTTTTGCCATTGAAAAACGTCCAGAAATTATTGAAGCTACTGACTGAATGAAAGGAGCTGGTATCTCACTCTCTTTAAATCTTCTTTATCATGCTGAGGAGCAGGAAAAAGCAAAAAATTTCAGAATTGCACCTTGCAATGCGGAGAAATTACTGTTTGTGCATTTACAATATTCATTGATTTTTGCCATTGAAAAACATCATGTTATTCATATACCAGAAATGTTTGAAGCTACTGACTGAATGAAAGGAGCTGGCATCTCACTCTCTTTGAATCTTCTTTATCATGCTAAGAGGAGCAGGAAAAAGCAAAAAATTTCAGAATTGCACCTTGCAATGCGGAGAAATTACTGTTTGTGCATTTACAATATTCATTGATTTTTGCCATTGAAAAACGTCCAGAAATGATTGAAGCTACTGACTGAATGAAAGGAGCTGGCATCTCACTCTCTTTGAATCTTCTTTATCATAGTAAGAGGAGCAGGAAAAAGCAAAAAATTTCAGAATTGCACCTTGCAATGCGGAGAAATTACTGTTTGTGCATTTACAATATTCATTGATTTTTGCCATTGAAAAATGTACAGAAATGATTGAAGCTACTGACTGAATGAAAGGACCTGGCATCTCACTCTCTTTGAATCTTCTTTATCATGCTAAGAGGAGCAGGAAAAAGCAAAAAATTTCAGAATTGCACCTTGCAATGCGGAGAAATTACTGTTTGTGCATTTACAATATTCATTGATTTTTGCCATTGAAAAACATCATGTTATTCATATACCAGAAATGATTGAAGCTACTGACTGAATGAAAGGAGCTGGCATCTCACTCTCTTTGAATCTTCTTTATCATGCTAAGAGGAGCAGGAAAAAGCAAAAAATTTCAGAATTGCACCTTGCAATGCGGAGAAATTACTGTTTGTGCATTTACAATATCCATTGATTTTTGCCATTGAAAAACGTCCAGAAATGATTGAAGCTACTGACTGAATGAAAGGAGCTGGCATCTCACTCTCTTTGAATCTTCTTTATCATGCTAAGAGGAGCAGGAAAAAGCAAAAAATTTCAGAATTGCACCTTGCAATGCGGAGAAATTACTGTTTGTGCATTTACAATATTCATTGATTTTTGCCATTGAAAAACATCATGTTATTCATATACCAGAAATGTTTGAAGCTACTGACTGAATGAAAGGAGCTGGCATGTCACTCTCTTTGAATCTTCTTTATCATGCTAAGAGGAGCAGGAAAAACTAAAAAATTTCAGATGTTTTTCAATGGCAAAAATCAATGAATATTGTAAATGCTCCTCTTAGCATGATACAGAAGATTCAAAGAGAGTGAGATGCCAGCTCCTTTCATTCAGTCAGTAGCTTCAATCATTTCTGGACGTTTTTCAATGGCAAAAATCAATGAATATTGTAAATGCACAAACAGTAATTTCTCCGCATTGCAAGGTGCAATTCTGAAATTTTTTGCTTTTTCCTGCTCCTCTTAGCATGATAAAGAAGATTCAAAGAGAGTGAGATGCCAGCTCCTTTCATTCAGTCAGTAGCTTCAATCATTTCTGGACGTTTTTCAATGGCAAAAATCAATGAATATTGTAAATGCACAAACAGTAATTTCTCCGCATTGCAAGGTGCAATTCTGAAATTTTTTGCTTTTTCCTGCTCCTCATAGCATGATAAAGAAGATTCAAAGAGAGTGAGATGCCAGCTCCTTTCATTCAGTCAGTAGCTTCAAACATTTCTGGACGTTTTTCAATGGCAAAAATCAATGAATATTGTAAATGCACAAACAGTAATTTCTCCGCATTGCAATGTGTAATTCTGAAATTTTTTGCTTTTTCCTGCTCCTCTTAGCATGATAAAGAAGATTCAAAGAGAGTGAGATGCCAGCTCCTTTCATTCAGTCAGTAGCTTCAAACATTTCTGGTATATGAATAACATGATGTTTTTCAATGGCAAAAATCAATGAATATTGTAAATGCACAAACAGTAATTTCTCCGCATTGCAAGGTGCAATTCTGAAATTTTTTGCTTTTTCCTGCTCCTCTTAGCATGATAAAGAAGATTCAAAGAGAGTGAGATGCCAGCTCCTTTCATTCAGTCAGTAGCTTCAATCATTTCTGGACGTTTTTCAATGGCAAAAATCAATGAATATTGTAAATGCACAAACAGTAATTTCTCCGCATTGCAAGGTGCAATTCTGAAATTTTTTGCTTTTTCCTGCTCCTCTTAGCATGATAAAGAAGATTCAAAGAGAGTGAGATGCCAGCTCCTTTCATTCAGTCAGTAGCTTCAATCATTTCTGGTATATGAATAACATGATGTTTTTCAATGGCAAAAATCAATGAATATTGTAAATGCACAAACAGTAATTTCTCCGCATTGCAAGGTGCAATTCTGAAATTTTTTGCTTTTTCCTGCTTCTCTTAGCATGATAAAGAAGATTCAAAGAGAGTGAGATGCCAGCTCCTTTCATTCAGTCAGTAGCTTCAATCATTTCTGGACGTTTTTCAATGGCAAAAATCAATGAATATTGTAAATGCACAAACAGTAATTTCTCCGCATTGCAAGGTGCAATTCTGAAATTTTTTGCTTTTTCCTGCTCCTCTTAGCATGATAAAGAAGATTCAAAGAGAGTGAGATGCCAGCTCCTTTCATTCAGTCAGTTGCTTCAAACATTTCTGGTATATGAATAACATGATGTTTTTCAATGGCAAAAATCAATGAATATTGTAAATGCACAAACAGTAATTTCTCCGCATTGCAAGGTGCAATTCTGAAATTTTTTGCTTTTTCCTGCTCCTCTTAGCATGATAAAGAAGATTCAAAGAGAGTGAGATGCCAGCTCCTTTAATTCAGTCAGTAGCTTCAAACATTTCTGGTATATGAATAACATGATGTTTTTCAATGGCAAAAATCAATGAATATTGTAAATGCACAAACAGTAATTTCTCCGCATTGCAAGGTGCAATTCTGAAATTTTTTGCTTTTTCCTGCTCCTCTTAGCATGATAAAGAAGATTCAAAGAGAGTGAGATGCCAGCTCCTTTCATTCAGTCAGTAGCTTCAATCATTTCTGGTATATGAATAACATGATGTTTTTCAATGGCAAAAATCAATGAATATTGTAAATGCACAAACAGTAATTTCTCCGCATTGCAAGGTGCAATTCTGAAATTTTTTGCTTTTTCCTGCTTCTCTTAGCATGATAAAGAAGATTCAAAGAGAGTGAGATGCCAGCTCCTTTCATTCAGTCAGTAGCTTCAATCATTTCTGGACGTTTTTCAATGGCAAAAATCAATGAATATTGTAAATGCACAAACAGTAATTTCTCCGCATTGCAAGGTGCAATTCTGAAATTTTTTGCTTTTTCCTGCTCCTCTTAGCATGATAAAGAAGATTCAAAGAGAGTGAGATGCCAGCTCCTTTCATTCAGTCAGTAGCTTCAAACATTTCTGGTATATGAATAACATGATGTTTTTCAATGGCAAAAATCAATGAATATTGTAAATGCACAAACAGTAATTTCTCCGCATTGCAAGGTGCAATTCTGAAATTTTTTGCTTTTTCCTGCTCCTCTTAGCATGATAAAGAAGATTCAAAGAGAGTGAGATGCCAGCTCCTTTCATTCAGTCAGTAGCTTCAAACATTTCTGGTATATGAATAACATGATGTTTTTCAATGGCAAAAATCAATGAATATTGTAAATGCACAAACAGTAATTTCTCCGCATTGCAAGGTGCAATTCTGAAATTTTTTGCTTTTTCCTGCTCCTCTTAGCATGATAAAGAAGATTCAAAGAGAGTGAGATGCCAGCTCCTTTCATTCAGTCAGTAGCTTCAAACATTTCTGGTATATGAATAACATGATGTTTTTCAATGGCAAAAATCAATGAATATTGTAAATGCACAAACAGTAATTTCTCCGCATTGCAAGGTGCAATTCTGAAATTTTTTGCTTTTTCCTGCTCCTCTTAGCATGATAAAGAAGATTCAAAGTGATTGAGATGTCAGCTCCTTTCATTCAGTCAGTAGCTTCAATCATTTCTGGACGTTTTTCAATGGCAAAAATCAATGAATATTGTAAATGAACAAACAGTAATTTCTCCGCATTGCAAGGTGCAATTCTGAAATTTTTTGCTTTTTCCTGCTCCTCTTAGCATGATAAAGAAGATTCAAAGAGAGTGAGATGCCAGCTCCTTTCATTCAGTCAGTAGCTTCAAACATTTCTGGTATATGAATAACATGATGTTTTTCAATGGCAAAAATCAATGAATATTGTAAATGCACAAACAGTAATTTCTCAGCATTGCAAGGTGCAATTCTGAAATTTTTTGCTTTTTCCTGCTCCTCTTAGCATGATAAAGAAGATTCAAAGAGAGTGAGATGCCAGCTCCTTTCATTCAGTCAGTAGCTTCAATCATTTCTGGACATTTTTCAATGGCAAAAATCAATGAATATTGTAAATGCACAAACAGTAATTTCTCCGCATTGCAAGGTGCAATTCTGAAATTTTTTGCTTTTTCCTGCTCCTCTTAGCATGATAAAGAAGATTCAAAGAGAGTGAGATGCCAGCTCCGTTCATTCAGTCAGTAGCTTCAATCATTTCTGGACGTTTTTCAATGGCAAAAATCAATGAATATTGTAAATGCACAAACAGTAATTTCTCCGCATTGCAAGGTGCAATTCTGAAATTTTTTGCTTTTTCCTGCTCCTCTTAGCATGATAAAGAAGATTCAAAGAGAGTGAGATGCCAGGTCCTTTCATTCAGTCAGTAGCTTCAAACATTTCTGGTATATGAATAACATGATGTTTTTCAATGGCAAAAATCAATGAATATTGTAAATGCACAAACAGTAATTTCTCCGCATTGCAAGGTGCAATTCTGAAATTTTTTGATTTTTCCTGCTCCTCTTAGCATGATAAAGAAGATTCAAAGAGAGTGAGATGCCAGCTCCTTTCATTCAGTCAGTAGCTTCAATCATTTCTGGACGTTTTTCAATGGCAAAAATCAATGAATATTGTAAATGCACAAACAGTAATTTCTCCGCATTGCAAGGTGCAATTCTGAAATTTTTTGCTTTTTCCTGCTCCTCTTAGCATGATAAAGAAGATTCAAAGAGAGTGAGATGCCAGCTCCTTTCATTCAGTCAGTAGCTTCAATCATTTCTGGACGTTTTTCAATGGCAAAAATCAATGAATATTGTAAATGCACAAACAGTAATTTCTCCGCATTGCAAGGTGCAATTCTGAAATTTTTTGCTTTTTCCTGCTCCTCATAGCATGATAAAGAAGATTCAAAGAGAGTGAGATGCCAGCTCCTTTCATTCAGTCAGTAGCTTCAAACATTTCTGGACGTTTTTCAATGGCAAAAATCAATGAATATTGTAAATGCACAAACAGTAATTTCTCCGCATTGCAATGTGCAATTCTGAAATTTTTTGCTTTTTCCTGCTCCTCTTAGCATGATAAAGAAGATTCAAAGAGAGTGAGATGCCAGCTCCTTTCATTCAGTCAGTAGCTTCAAACATTTCTGGTATATGAATAACATGATGTTTTTCAATGGCAAAAATCAATGAATATTGTAAATGCACAAACAGTAATTTCTCCGCATTGCAAGGTGCAATTCTGAAATTTTTTGCTTTTTCCTGCTCCTCTTAGCATGATAAAGAAGATTCAAAGAGAGTGAGATGCCAGCTCCTTTCATTCAGTCAGTAGCTTCAATCATTTCTGGACGTTTTTCAATGGCAAAAATCAATGAATATTGTAAATGCACAAACAGTAATTTCTCCGCATTGCAAGGTGCAATTCTGAAATTTTTTGCTTTTTCCTGCTCCTCTTAGCATGATAAAGAAGATTCAAAGAGAGTGAGATGCCAGCTCCTTTCATTCAGTCAGTAGCTTCAATCATTTCTGGTATATGAATAACATGATGTTTTTCAATGGCAAAAATCAATGAATATTGTAAATGCACAAACAGTAATTTCTCCGCATTGCAAGGTGCAATTCTGAAATTTTTTGCTTTTTCCTGCTTCTCTTAGCATGATAAAGAAGATTCAAAGAAAGTGAGATGCCAGCTCCTTTCATTCAGTCAGTAGCTTCAATCATTTCTGGACGTTTTTCAATGGCAAAAATCAATGAATATTGTAAATGCACAAACAGTAATTTCTCCGCATTGCAAGGTGCAATTCTGAAATTTTTTGCTTTTTCCTGCTCCTCTTAGCATGATAAAGAAGATTCAAAGAGAGTGAGATGCCAGCTCCTTTCATTCAGTCAGTAGCTTCAAACATTTCTGGTATATGAATAACATGATGTTTTTCAATGGCAAAAATCAATGAATATTGTAAATGCACAAACAGTAATTTCTCCGCATTGCAAGGTGCAATTCTGAAATTTTTTGCTTTTTCCTGCTCCTCTTAGCATGATAAAGAAGATTCAAAGAGAGTGAGATGCCAGATCCTTTCATTCAGTCAGTAGCTTCAAACATTTCTGGTATATGAATAACATGATGTTTTTCAATGGCAAAAATCAATGAATATTGTAAATGCACAAACAGTAATTTCTCCGCATTGCAAGGTGCAATTCTGAAATTTTTTGCTTTTTCCTGCTCCTCTTAGCATGATAAAGAAGATTCAAAGAGAGTGAGATGCCAACTCCTTTCATTCAGTCAGTAGCTTCAAACATTTCTGGTATATGAATAACATGATGTTTTTCAATGGCAAAAATCAATGAATATTGTAAATGCACAAACAGTAATTTCTCCGCATTGCAAGGTGCAATTCTGAAATTTTTTGCTTTTTCCTGCTCCTCTTAGCATGATAAAGAAGATTCAAAGAGAGTGAGATGCCAGCTCCTTTCATTCAGTCAGTAGCTTCAAACATTTCTGGTATATGAATAACATGATGTTTTTCAATGGCAAAAATCAATGAATATTGTAAATGCACAAACAGTAATTTCTCCGCATTGCAAGGTGCAATTCTGAAATTTTTTGCTTTTTCCTGCTCCTCTTAGCATGATAAAGAAGATTCAAAGAGATTGAGATGCCAGCTCCTTTCATTCAGTCAGTAGCTTCAATCATTTCTGGACGTTTTTCAATGGCAAAAATCAATGAATATTGTAAATGCACAAACAGTAATTTCTCCGCATTGCAAGGTGCAATTCTGAAATTTTTTGCTTTTTCTGCTCCTCTTAGCATGATAAAGAAGATTCAAAGAGAGTGAGATGCCAGCTCCTTTCATTCAGTCAGTAGCTTCAATCATTTCTGGTATATGAATAACATGATGTTTTTCAATGGCAAAAATCAATGAATATTGTAAATGCACAAACAGTAATTTCTCAGCATTGCAAGGTGCAATTCTGAAATTTTTTGCTTTTTCCTGCTCCTCTTAGCATGATAAAGAAGATTCAAAGAGAGTGAGATGCCAGCTCCTTTCATTCAGTCAGTAGCTTCAATCATTTCTGGACATTTTTCAATGGCAAAAATCAATGAATATTGTAAATGCACAAACAGTAATTTCTCCGCATTGCAAGGTGCAATTCTGAAATTTTTTGCTTTTTCCTGCTCCTCTTAGCATGATAAAGAAGATTCAAAGAGAGTGAGATGCCAGCTCCGTTCATTCAGTCAGTAGCTTCAATCATTTCTGGACGTTTTTCAATGGCAAAAATCAATGAATATTGTAAATGCACAAACAGTAATTTCTCCGCATTGCAAGGTGCAATTCTGAAATTTTTTGCTTTTTCCTGCTCCTCTTAGCATGATAAAGAAGATTCAAAGAGAGTGAGATGCCAGGTCCTTTCATTCAGTCAGTAGCTTCAAACATTTCTGGTATATGAATAACATGATGTTTTTCAATGGCAAAAATCAATGAATATTGTAAATGCACAAACAGTAATTTCTCCGCATTGCAAGGTGCAATTCTGAAATTTTTTGCTTTTTCCTGCTCCTCTTAGCATGATAAAGAAGATTCAAAGAGAGTGAGATGCCAGCTCCTTTCATTCAGTCAGTAGCTTCAATCATTTCTGGACGTTTTTCAATGGCAAAAATCAATGAATATTGTAAATGCACAAACAGTAATTTCTCCGCATTGCAAGGTGCAATTCTGAAATTTTTTGCTTTTTCCTGCTCCTCTTAGCATGATAAAGAAGATTCAAAGAGAGTGAGATGCCAGCTCCTTTCATTCAGTCAGTAGCTTCAATCATTTCTGGTATATGAATAACATGATGTTTTTCAATGGCAAAAATCAATGAATATTGTAAATGCACAAACAGTAATTTCTCCGCATTGCAAGGTGCAATTCTGAAATTTTTTGCTTTTTCCTGCTTCTCTTAGCATGATAAAGAAGATTCAAAGAAAGTGAGATGCCAGCTCCTTTCATTCAGTCAGTAGCTTCAATCATTTCTGGACGTTTTTCAATGGCAAAAATCAATGAATATTGTAAATGCACAAACAGTAATTTCTCCGCATTGCAATGTGCAATTCTGAAATTTTTTGCTTTTTCCTGCTCCTCTTAGCATGATAAAGAAGATTCAAAGAGAGTGAGATGCCAGCTCCTTTCATTCAGTCAGTAGCTTCAAACATTTCTGGTATATGAATAACATGATGTTTTTCAATGGCAAAAATCAATGAATATTGTAAATGCACAAACAGTAATTTCTCCGCATTGCAAGGTGCAATTCTGAAATTTTTTGCTTTTTCCTGCTCCTCTTAGCATGATAAAGAAGATTCAAAGAGAGTGAGATGCCAGATCCTTTCATTCAGTCAGTAGCTTCAAACATTTCTGGTATATGAATAACATGATGTTTTTCAATGGCAAAAATCAATGAATATTGTAAATGCACAAACAGTAATTTCTCCGCATTGCAAGGTGCAATTCTGAAATTTTTTGCTTTTTCCTGCTCCTCTTAGCATGATAAAGAAGATTCAAAGAGAGTGAGATGCCAACTCCTTTCATTCAGTCAGTAGCTTCAAACATTTCTGGTATATGAATAACATGATGTTTTTCAATGGCAAAAATCAATGAATATTGTAAATGCACAAACAGTAATTTCTCCGCATTGCAAGGTGCAATTCTGAAATTTTTTGCTTTTTCCTGCTCCTCTTAGCATGATAAAGAAGATTCAAAGAGAGTGAGATGCCAGCTCCTTTCATTCAGTCAGTAGCTTCAAACATTTCTGGTATATGAATAACATGATGTTTTTCAATGGCAAAAATCAATGAATATTGTAAATGCACAAACAGTAATTTCTCCGCATTGCAAGGTGCAATTCTGAAATTTTTTGCTTTTTCCTGCTCCTCTTAGCATGATAAAGAAGATTCAAAGAGATTGAGATGCCAGCTCCTTTCATTCAGTCAGTAGCTTCAATCATTTCTGGACGTTTTTCAATGGCAAAAATCAATGAATATTGTAAATGCACAAACAGTAATTTCTCCGCATTGCAAGGTGCAATTCTGAAATTTTTTGCTTTTTCTGCTCCTCTTAGCATGATAAAGAAGATTCAAAGAGAGTGAGATGCCAGCTCCTTTCATTCAGTCAGTAGCTTCAATCATTTCTGGTATATGAATAACATGATGTTTTTCAATGGCAAAAATCAATGAATATTGTAAATGCACAAACAGTAATTTCTCAGCATTGCAAGGTGCAATTCTGAAATTTTTTGCTTTTTCCTGCTCCTCTTAGCATGATAAAGAAGATTCAAAGAGAGTGAGATGCCAGCTCCTTTCATTCAGTCAGTAGCTTCAATCATTTCTGGACATTTTTCAATGGCAAAAATCAATGAATATTGTAAATGCACAAACAGTAATTTCTCCGCATTGCAAGGTGCAATTCTGAAATTTTTTGCTTTTTCCTGCTCCTCTTAGCATGATAAAGAAGATTCAAAGAGAGTGAGATGCCAGCTCCGTTCATTCAGTCAGTAGCTTCAATCATTTCTGGACGTTTTTCAATGGCAAAAATCAATGAATATTGTAAATGCACAAACAGTAATTTCTCCGCATTGCAAGGTGCAATTCTGAAATTTTTTGCTTTTTCCTGCTCCTCTTAGCATGATAAAGAAGATTCAAAGAGAGTGAGATGCCAGGTCCTTTCATTCAGTCAGTAGCTTCAAACATTTCTGGTATATGAATAACATGATGTTTTTCAATGGCAAAAATCAATGAATATTGTAAATGCACAAACAGTAATTTCTCCGCATTGCAAGGTGCAATTCTGAAATTTTTTGATTTTTCCTGCTCCTCTTATCATGATAAAGAAGATTCAAAGAGAGTGAGATGCCAGCTCCTTTCATTCATTCAGTAGCTTCAATCATTTCTGGACGTTTTTCAATGGCAAAAATCAATGAATATTGTAAATGCACAAACAGTAATTTCTCCGCATTGCAAGGTGCAATTCTGAAATTTTTTGCTTTTTCCTGCTCCTCTTAGCATGATAAAGAAGATTCAAAGAGAGTGAGATGCCAGCTCCTTTCATTCAGTCAGTAGCTTCAAACATATCTGGTATATGAATAACATGATGTTTTTCAATGGCAAAAATCAATGAATATTGTAAATGCACAAACAGTAATTTCTCTGCATTGCAAGGTGCAATTCTGAAATTTTTTGCTTTTTCCTGCTCCACTTAGCATGATAAAGAAGATTCAAAGAGAGTGAGATGCCAGCTCCTTTCATTCAGTCAGTAGCTTCAATCATTTCTGGACATTTTTCAATGGCAAAAATCAATGAATATTGTAAATGCACAAACAGTAATTTCTCCGCATTGCAAGGTGCAATTCTGAAATTTTTTGCTTTTTCCTGCTCCTCTTAGCATGATAAAGAAGATTCAAAGAGAGTGAGATGCCAGCTCCTTTCATTCAGTCAGTAGCTTCAAACATTTCTGGTATATGAATAACATGATGTTTTTCAATGGCAAAAATCAATGAATATTGTAAATGCACAAACTAATTTCTCCGCATTGCAAGGTGCAATTCTGAAATTTTTTGCTTTTTCCTGCTCCTCTTAGCATGATAAAGAAGATTCAAAGAGAGTGAGATGCCAGCTCCTTTCATTCAGTCAGTAGCTTCAATCATTTCTGGTCGTTTTTCAATGGCAAAAATCAATGAATATTGTAAATGCACAAACAGTAATTTCTCCGCATTGCAAGGTGCAATTCTGAAATTTTTTAGTTTTTCCTGCTCCTCTTAGCATGATAAAGAAGATTCAAAGAGAGTGACATGCCAGCTCCTTTCATTCAGTCAGTAGCTTCAAACATTTCTGGTATATGAATAACATGATGTTTTTCAATGGCAAAAATCAATGAATATTGTAAATGCACAAACAGTAATTTCTCCGCATTGCAAGGTGCAATTCTGAAATTTTTTGCTTTTTCCTGCTCCTCTTAGCATGATAAAGAAGATTCAAAGAGAGTGAGATGCCAGCTCCTTTCATTCAGTCAGTAGCTTCAATCATTTCTGGACGTTTTTCAATGGCAAAAATCAATGGATATTGTAAATGCACAAACAGTAATTTCTCCGCATTGCAAGGTGCAATTCTGAAATTTTTTGCTTTTTCCTGCTCCTCTTAGCATGATAAAGAAGATTCAAAGAGAGTGAGATGCCAGCTCCTTTCATTCAGTCAGTAGCTTCAATCATTTCTGGTATATGAATAACATAATGTTTTTCAATGGCAAAAATCAATGAATATTGTAAATGCACAAACAGTAATTTCTCCGCATTGCAAGGTGCAATTCTGAAATTTTTTGCTTTTTCCTGCTCCTCTTAGCATGATAAAGAAGATTCAAATAGAGTGAGATGCCAGGTCCTTTCATTCAGTCAGTAGCTTCAATCATTTCTGTACATTTTTCAATGGCAAAAATCAATGAATATTGTAAATGCACAAACAGTAATTTCTCCGCATTGCAAGGTGCAATTCTGAAATTTTTTGCTTTTTCCTGCTCCTCTTACTATGATAAAGAAGATTCAAGGAGAGTGAGATGCCAGCTCCTTTCATTCAGTCAGTAGCTTCAATCATTTCTGGACGTTTTTCAATGGCAAAAATCAATGAATATTGTAAATGCACAAACAGTAATTTCTCCGCATTGCAAGGTGCAATTCTGAAATTTTTTGCTTTTTCCTGCTCCTCTTAGCATGATAAAGAAGATTCAAAGAGAGTGAGATGCCAGCTCCTTTCATTCAGTCAGTAGCTTCAATCATTTCTGTACATTTTTCAATGGCAAAAATCAATGAATATTGTAAATGCACAAACAGTAATTTCTCCGCATTGCAAGGTGCAATTCTGAAATTTTTTGCTTTTTCCTGCTCCTCTTACTATGATAAAGAAGATTCAAAGAGAGTGAGATGCCAGCTCCTTTCATTCAGTCAGTAGCTTCAATCATTTCTGGACGTTTTTCAATGGCAAAAATCAATGAATATTGTAAATGCACAAACAGTAATTTCTCCGCATTGCAAGGTGCAATTCTGAAATTTTTTGCTTTTTCCTGCTCCTCTTAGCATGATAAAGAAGATTCAAAGAGAGTGAGAAGCCAGCTCCTTTCATTCAGTCAGTAGCTTCAAACATTTCTGGTATATGAATAACATGATGTTTTTCAATGGCAAAAATCAATGAATATTGTAAATGCACAAACAGTAATTTCTCCGCATTGCAAGGTGCAATTCTGAAATTTTTTGCTTTTTCCTGCTCCTCTTAGCATGATAAAGAAGATTCAAAGAGAGTGAGATGCCAGCTCCTTTCATTCAGTCAGTAGCTTCAATCATTTCTGGACGTTTTTCAATGGCAAAAATCAATGAATATTGTAAATGCACAAACAGTAATTTCTCCGCATTGCAAGGTGCAATTCTGAAATTTTTTGCTTTTTCCTGCTCCTCTTAGCATGATAAAGAAGATTCAAAGAGAGTGAGATGCCAGCTCCTTTCATTCAGTCAGTAGCTTCAAACATTTCTGGTATATGAATAACATGATGTTTTTCAATGGCAAAAATCAATGAATATTGTAAATGCACAAACAGTAATTTCTCCGCATTGCAAGGTGCAATTCTGAAATTTTTTGCTTTTTCCTGCTCCTCTTAGCATGATAAAGAAGATTCAAAGAGAGTGAGATGCCAGCTCCTTTCATTCAGTCGGTAGCTTCAATCATTTCTGGACGTTTTTCAATGGCAAAAATCAATGAATATTGTAAATGCACAAACAGTAATTTCTCCGCATTGCAAGGTGCAATTCTGAAATTTTTTGCTTTTTCCTGCTCCTCTTAGCATGATAAAGAAGATTCAAAGAGAGTGAGATGCCAGCTCCTTTCATTCAGTCAGTAGCTTCAATCATTTCTGGACGTTTTTCAATGGCAAAAATCAATGAATATTGTAAATGCACAAACAGTAATTTCTCCGCATTGCAAGGTGCAATTCTGAAATTTTTTGCTTTTTCCTGCTCCTCTTAGCATGATAAAGAAGATTCAAAGAGAGTGAGATGCCAGCTCCTTTCATTCAGTCAGTAGCTTCAATCATTTCTGGTATATGAATAACATGATGTTTTTCAATGGCAAAAATCAATGAATATTGTAAATGCACAAACAGTAATTTCTCCGCATTGCAAGGTGCAATTCTGAAATTTTTTGCTTTTTCCTGCTCCTCTTAGCATGATAAAGAAGATTCAAAGAGAGTGAGATGCCAGCTCCTTTCATTCAGTCAGTAGCTTCAAACATTTCTGGTATATGAATAACATGATGTTTTTCAATGGCAAAAATCAATGAATATTGTAAATGCACAAACAGTAATTTCTCGCATTGCAAGGTTCAATTCTGAAATTTTTTGCTTTTTCCTGCTCCTCTTAGCATGATAAAGAAGATTCAAAGAGAGTGAGATGCCAGCTCCTTTCATTCAGTCAGTAGCTTCAATCATTTCTGGACGTTTTTCAATGGCAAAAATCAATGAATATTGTAAATGCACAAACAGTAATTTCTCCGCATTGCAAGTTGCAATTCTGAAATTTTTTGCTTTTTCCTGCTCCTCTTAGCATGATAAAGAAGATTGAAAGAGAGTGAGATGCCAGCTCCTTTCATTCAGTCAGTAGCTTCAAACATTTCTGGTATATGAATAACATGATGTTTTTCAATGGCAAAAATCAATGAATATTGTAAATGCACAAACAGTAATTTCTCCGCATTGCAAGGTACAATTCTGAAATTTTTTGCTTTTTCCTGCTCCTCTTAGCATGATAAAGAAGATTCAAAGAGAGTGAGATGCCAGCTCCTTTCATTCAGTCAGTAGCTTCAATCATTTCTGGACGTTTTTCAATGGCAAAAATCAATGAATATTGTAAATGCACAAACAGTAATTTCTCCGCATTGCAAGGTGCAATTCTGAAATTTTTTGCTTTTTCCTGCTCCTCTTAGCATGATAAAGAAGATTCAAAGAGAGTGAGATGCCAGCTCCTTTCATTCAGTCAGTAGCTTCAAACATTTCTGGATGTTTTTCAATGGCAAAAATCAATGAATATTGTAAATGCACAAACAGTAATTTCTCCGCATTGCAATGTGCAATTCTGAAA
Organism: Phyllobates terribilis; assembly: GCF_046119375.1. Classification (NCBI taxonomy): domain Eukaryota; kingdom Metazoa; phylum Chordata; class Amphibia; order Anura; family Dendrobatidae; genus Phyllobates; species Phyllobates terribilis. The sequence continues at coordinate 911,124 of NW_027363306.1, forward strand.
TTTTTTGCTTTTTCCTGCTCCTCTTAGCATGATAAAGAAGATTCAAAGAGAGTGAGATGCCAGCTCCTTTCATTCAGTCAGTAGCTTCAAACATTTCTGGTATATGAATAACATGATGTTTTTCAATGGCAAAAATCAATGAATATTGTAAATGCACAAACAGTAATTTCTCCGCATTGCAAGGTGCAATTCTGAAATTTTTTGCTTTTTCCTGCTCCTCTTAGCATGATAAAGAAGATTCAAAGAGAGTGAGATGCCAGCTCCTTTCATTCAGTCAGTAGCTTCAATCATTTCTGGACGTTTTTCAATGGCAAAAATAAATGAATATTGTAAATGCACAAACAGTAATTTCTCCGCATTGCAAGGTGCAATTCTGAAATTTTTTGCTTTTTCCTGCTCCTCTTAGCATGATAAAGAAGATTCAAAGAGAGTGAGATGCCAGCTCCTTTCATTCAGTCAGTAGCTTCAATCATTTCTGGTATATGAATAACATGATGTTTTTCAATGGCAAAAATCAATGAATATTGTAAATGCACAAACAGTAATTTCTCCGCATTGCAAGGTGCAATTCTGAAATTTTTTGCTTTTTCCTGCTCCTCTTAGCATGATAAAGAAGATTCAAAGAGAGTCAGATGCCAGCTCATTTCATTCAGTCAGTAGCTTCAATCATTTCTGGACATTTTTCAATGGCAAAAATCAATGAATATTGTAAATGCACAAACAGTAATTTCTCCGCATTGCAAGGTGCAATTCTGAAATTTTTTGCTTTTTCCTGCTCCTCTTAGCATGATAAAGAAGATTCAAAGAGAGTGAGATGCCAGCTCCTTTCATTCAGTCAGTAGCTTCAATCATTTCAGGTATATGAATAACATGATGTTTTTCAATGGCAAAAATCAATGAATATTGTAAATGCACAAACAGTAATTTCTCCGCATTGCAAGGTGCAATTCTGAAATTTTTAGCTTTTTCCTGCTCCTCTTAGCATGATAAAGAAGATTCAAAGAGAGTGAGATGCCAGCTCCTTTCATTCAGTCAGTAGCTTCAAACATTTCTGGTATATGAATAACATGATGTTTTTCAATGGCAAAAATCAATGAATATTGTAAATGCACAAACAGTAATTTCTCCGCATTGCAAGGTGCAATTCTGAAATTTTTTGCTTTTTCCTGCTCCTCTTAGCATGATAAAGAAGATTCAAAGAGAGTGAGATGCCAGCTCCTTTCATTCAGTCAGTAGCTTCAATCATTTCTGGAGGTTTTTCAATGGCAAAAATCAATGAATATTGTAAATGCACAAACAGTAATTTCTCCGCATTGCAAGGTGCAATTCTGAAATTTTTTGCTTTTTCCTGCTCCTCTTAGCATGATAAAGAAGATTCAAAGAGAGTGAGATGCCAGCTCCTTTCATTCAGTCAGTAGCTTCAAACATTTCTGGTATATGAATAACATGATGTTTTTCAAAGGCAAAATCAATGAATATTGTAAATGCACAAACAGTAATTTCTCCGCATTGCAAGGTGCAATTCTGAAATTTTTTGCTTTTTCCTGCTCCTCTTAGCATGATAAAGAAGATTCAAAGAGAGTGAGATGCCAGCTCCTTTCATTCAGTCAGTAGCTTCAATCATTTCTGGACGTTTTTCAATGGCAAAAATCAATGAATATTGTAAATGCACAAACAGTAATTTCTCCGCATTGCAAAGTGCAATTCTGAAATTTTTTGCTTTTTCCTGCTCCTCTTAGCAAGATAAAGAAGATTCAAAGAGAGTGAGATGCCAGCTCCTTTCATTCAGTCAGTAGCTTCAAACATTTCTGGTATATGAATAACATGATGTTTTTCAATGGCAAAAATCAATGAATATTGTAAATGCGCAAACAGTAATTTCTCCGCATTGCAAGGTGCAATTCTGAAATTTTTTGCTTTTTCCTGCTCCTCTTAGCATGATAAAGAAGATTCAAAGAGAGTGAGATGCCAGCTCCTTTCATTCAGTCAGTAGCTTCAATCATTTCTGGACGTTTTTCAATGGCAAAAATCAATGAATATTGTAAATGCACAAACAGTAATTTCTCCGCATTGCAAGGTGCAATTCTGAAATTTTTTGCTTTTTCCTGCTCCTCTTAGCATGATAAAGAAGATTCAAAGAGAGTGAGATGCCAGCTCCTTTCATTCAGTCAGTAGCTTCAAACATTTCTGGTATATGAATAACATGATGTTTTTCAATGGCAAAAATCAATGAATATTGTAAATGCACAAACAGTAATTTCTCCACATTGCAAGGTGCAATTCTGAAATTTTTTGCTTTTTCCTGCTCCTCTTAGCATGATAAAGAAGATTCAAAGAGAGTGAGATGCCAGCTCCTTTCATTCAGTCAGTAGCTTCAATCATTTCTGGACGTTTTTCAATGGCAAAAATCAATGAATATTGTAAATGCACAAACAGTAATTTCTCCGCATTGCAAGGTGCAATTCTGAAATTTTTTGCTTTTTCCTGCTCCTCTTAGCATGATAAAGAAGATTCAAAGAGAGTGAGATGCCAGCTCCTTTCATTCAGTCAGTAGCTTCAATCATTTCTGGTATATGAATAACATGATGTTTTTCAATGGCAAAAATCAATGAATATTGTAAATGCACAAACAGTAATTTCTCCGCATTGCAAGGTGCAATTCTGAAATTTTTAGCTTTTTCCTGCTCCTCTTAGCATGATAAAGAAGATTCAAAGAGAGTGAGATGCCAGCTCCTTTCATTCAGTCAGTAGCTTCAAACATTTCTGGTATATGAATAACATGATGTTTTTCAATGGCAAAAATCAATGAATATTGTAAATTCACAAACAGTAATTTCTCCGCATTGCAAGGTGCAATTCTGAAATTTTTTGCTTTTTCCTGCTCCTCTTAGCATGATAAAGAAGATTCAAAGAGAGTGAGATGCCAGCTCCTTTCATTCAGTCAGTAGCTTCAATCATTTCTGGACGTTTTTCAATGGCAAAAATCAATGAATATTGTAAATGCACAGACAGTAATTTCTCCGCATTGCAAGGTGCAATTCTGAAATTTTTTGCTTTTTCCTGCTCCTCTTAGCATGATAAAGAAGATTCAAAGAGAGTGAGATGCCAGCTCCTTTCATTCAGTCAGTAGCTTCAATCATTTCTGGTATATGAATAACATGATGTTTTTCAATGGCAAAAATCAATGAATATTGTAAATGCACAAACAGTAATTTCTCCGCATTGCAAGGTGCAATTCTGAAATTTTTTGCTTTTTCCTGCTCCTCTTAGCATGATAAAGAAGATTCAAAGAGAGTGAGATGCCAGCTCCTTTCATTCAGTCAGTAGCTTCAATCATTTCTGGACGTTTTTCAATGGCAAAAATCAATGAATATTGTAAATGCACAAACAGTAATTTCTCCGCATTGCAAGGTGCAATTCTGAAATTTTTTGCTTTTTCCTGCTCCTCTTAGCATGATAAACAAGATTCAAAGAGAGTGAGATGCCAGCTCCTTTCATTCAGTCAGTAGCTTCAATCATTTCTGGTATATGAATAACATGATGTTTTTCAATGGCAAAAATCAATGAATATTGTAAATGCACAAACAGTAATTTCTCCGCATTGCAAGGTGCAATTCTGAAATTTTTAGCTTTTTCCTGCTCCTCTTAGCATGATAAAGAAGATTCAAAGAGAGTGAGATGCCAGCTCCTTTCATTCAGTCAGTAGCTTCAAACATTTCTGGTATATGAATAACATGATGTTTTTCAATGGCAAAAATCAATGAATATTGTAAATTCACAAACAGTAATTTCTCCGCATTGCAAGGTGCAATTCTGAAATTTTTTGCTTTTTCCTGCTCCTCTTAGCATGATAAAGAAGATTCAAAGAGAGTGAGATGCCAGCTCCTTTCATTCAGTCAGTAGCTTCAATCATTTCTGGACATTTTTCAATGGCAAAAATCAATGAATATTGTAAATGCACAAACAGTAATTTCTCCGCATTGCAAGGTGCAATTCTGAAATTTTTTGCTTTTTCCTGCTCCTCTTAGCATGATAAAGAAGATTCAAAGAGAGTGAGATGCCAGCTCCTTTCATTCAGTCAGTAGCTTCAAACATTTCTGGTATATGAATAACATGATGTTTTTCAATGGCAAAAATCAATGAATATTGTAAATGCACAAACAGTAATTTCTCCGCATTGCAAGGTGCAATTCTGAAATTTTTTGCTTTTTCCTGCTCCTCTTAGCATGATAAAGAAGATTCAAAGAGAGTGAGATGCCAGCTCCTTTCATTCAGTCAGTAGCTTCAATCATTTCTGGACGTTTTTCAATGGCAAAAATCAATGAATATTGTAAATGCACAAACAGTAATTTCTCCGCATTGCAAGGTGCAATTCTGAAATTTTTTGCTTTTTCCTGCTCCTCTTAGCATGATAAAGAAGATTCAAAGAGAGTGAGATGCCAGCTCCTTTCATTCAGTCAGTAGCTTCAAACATTTCTGGTATATGAATAACATGATGTTTTTCAATGGCAAAAATCAATGAATATTGTAAATGCACAAACAGTAATTTCTCCGCATTGCAAGGTGCAATTCTGAAATTTTTTGCTTTTTCCTACTCCTTTTAGCATGATAAAGAAGATTCAAAGAGAGAGAGATGCCAGCTCCTTTCATTCAGTCAGTAGCTTCAAACATTTCTGGTATATGAATAACATGTTTTTCAATGGCAAAAATCAATGAATATTGTAAATGCACAAACAGTAATTTCTCCGCATTGCAAGGTGCAATTCTGAAATTTTTTGCTTTTTCCTGCTCCTCTTAGCATGATAAAGAAGATTCAAAGAGAGTGAGATGCCAGCTCCTTTCATTCAGTCAGTAGCTTCAATCATTTCTGGACGTTTTTCAATGGCAAAAATCAATGAATATTGTAAATGCACAAACAGTAATTTCTCCGCATTGCAAGGTGCAATTCTGAAATTTTTTGCTTTTTCCTGCTCCTCTTAGCATGACAAAGAAGATTCAAAGAGAGTGAGATGCCTGCTCATTTCATTCAGTCAGTAGCTTCAATCATTTCTGGACGTTTTTCAATGGCAAAAATCAATGAATATTGTAAATGCACAAACAGTAATTTCTCCGTATTGCAAGGTGCAATTCTGAAATTTTTTGCTTTTTCCTGCTCCTCTTAGCATGATAAAGAAGATTCAAAGAGAGTGAGATGCCAGCTCCTTTCATTCAGTCAGTAGCTTCAATCATTTCTGGACGTTTTTCAATGGCAAAAATCAATAAATATTGTAAATGCACAAACAGTAATTTCTCCGCATTGCAAGGTGCAATTCTGAAATTTTTTGCTTTTTCCTGCTCCTCTTAGCATGATAAAGAAGATTCAAAGAGAGTGAGATGCCAGCTCCTTTCATTCAGTCAGTAGCTTCAAACATTTCTGGTATATGAATAACATGATGTTTTTCAATGGCAAAAATCAATGAATATTGTAAATGCACAAACAGTAATTTCTCCGCATTGCAAGGTGCAATTCTGAAATTTTTTGCTTTTTCCTGCTCCTCTTAGCATGATAAAGAAGATTCAAAGAGAGTGAGATGCCAGCTCCTTTCATTCAGTCAGTACCTTCAAACATTTCTGGTATATGAATAACATGTTTTTCAATGGCAAAAATCAATGAATATTGTAAATGCACAAACAGTAATTTCTCCGCATTGCAAGGTGCAATTCTGAAATTTTTTGCTTTTTCCTGCTCCTCTTAGCATGATAAAGAAGATTCAAAGAGAGTGAGATGCCAGCTCCTTTCATTCAGTCAGTAGCTTCAATCATTTCTGGACGTTTTTCAATGGCAAAAATCAATGAATATTGTAAATGCACAAACAGTAATTTCTCCGCATTGCAAGGTGCAATTCTGAAATTTTTTGCTTTTTCCTGCTCCTCTTAGCATGACAAAGAAGATTCAAAGAGAGTGAGATGCCAGCTCCTTTCATTCAGTCAGTAGCTTCAATCATTTCTGGACGTTTTTCAATGGCAAAAATCAATGAATATTGTAAATGCACAAACAGTAATTTCTCCGCATTGCAAGGTGCAATTCTGAAATTTTTTGCTTTTTCCTACTCCTCTTAGCATGATAAAGAAGTTTCAAAGAGAGTGAGATGCCAGCTCCTTTCATTCAGTCAGTAGCTTCAAACATTTCTGGACGTTTTTCAATGGCAAAAATCAATGAATATTGTAAATGCACAAACAGTAATTTCTCCGCATTGCAAAGTGCAATTCTGAAATTTTTTGCTTTTTCCTGCTCCTCTTAGCAAGATAAAGAAGATTCAAAGAGAGTGAGATGCCAGCTCCTTTCATTCAGTCAGTAGCTTCAAACATTTCTGGTATATGAATAACATGATGTTTTTCAATGGCAAAAATCAATGAATATTGTAAATGCACAAACAGTAATTTCTCCGCATTGCAAGGTGCAATTCTGAAATTTTTTGCTTTTTCCTGCTCCTCTTAGCATGATAAAGATTCAAAGAGAGTGAGATGCCAGCTCCTTTCATTCAGTCAGTAGCTTCAATCATTTCTGGACGTTTTTCAATGGCAAAATTCAATGAATATTGTAAATGCACAAACAGTAATTTCTCCGCATTGCAAGGTGCAATTCTGAAATTTTTTGCTTTTTCCTGCTCCTCTTAGCATGATAAAGAAGATTCAAAGAGAGTGAGATGCCAGCTCCTTTCATTCAGTCAGTACCTTCAAACATTTCTGGTATATGAATAACATGTTTTTCAATGGCAAAAATCAATGAATATTGTAAATGCACAAACAGTAATTTCTATGCATTGCAAGGTGAAATTCTGAAATTTTTTGCTTTTTCCTGCTCCTCTTAGCATGATAAAGAAGATTCAAAGAGAGTGAGATGCCAGCTCCTTTCATTCAGTCAGTAGTTCAATCATTTCTGGACGTTTTTCAATGGCAAAAATCAATGAATATTGTAAATGCACAAACAGTAATTTCTCCGCATTGCAAGGTGCAATTCTGAAATTTTTTGCTTTTTCCTGCTCCTCTTAGCATGACAAAGAAGATTCAAAGAGAGTGAGATGCCAGCTCCTTTCATTCAGTCAGTAGCTTCAATCATTTCTGGACGTTTTTCAATGGCAAAAATCAATGAATATTGTAAATGCACAAACAGTAATTTCTCCGCATTGCAAGGTGCAATTCTGAAATTTTTTGCTTTTTCCTGCTCCTCTTAGCATGATAAAGAAGATTCAAAGAGAGTGAGATGCCAGCTCCTTTCATTCAGTCAGTAGCTTCAAACATTTCTGGACGTTTTTCAATGGCAAAAATCAATGAATATTGTAAATGCACAAACAGTAATTTCTCCGCATTGCAAAGTGCAATTCTGAAATTTTTTGCTTTTTCCTGCTCCTCTTAGCAAGATAAAGAAGATTCAAAGAGAGTGAGATGCCAGCTCCTTTCATTCAGTCAGTAGCTTCAAACATTTCTGGTATATGAATAACATGATGTTTTTCAATGGCAAAAATCAATGAATATTGTAAATGCACAAACAGTAATTTCTCCGCATTGCAAGGTGCAATTCTGAAATTTTTTGCTTTTTCCTGCTCCTCTTAGCATGATAAAGATTCAAAGAGAGTGAGATGCCAGCTCCTTTCATTCAGTCAGTAGCTTCAATCATTTCTGGACGTTTTTCAATGGCAAAAATCAATGAATATTGTAAATGCACAAACAGTAATTTCTCCGCATTGCAAGGTGCAATTCTGAAATTTTTTGCTTTTTCCTGCTCCTCTTAGCATGATAAAGAAGATTCAAAGAGAGTGAGATGCCAGCTCCTTTCATTCAGTCAGTAGCTTCAATCATTTCTGGACGTTTTTCAATGGCAAAAATCAATGAATATTGTAAATGCACAAACAGTAATTTCTCCGCATTGCAAGGTGCAATTCTGAAATTTTTTGCTTTTTCCTGCTCCTCTTAGCATGATAAAGAAGATTCAAAGAGAGTGAGATGCCAGCTCCTTTCATTCAGTCAGTAGCTTCAAACATTTCTGGTATATGAATAACATGATGTTTTTCAATGGCAAAAATCAATGAATATTGTAAATGCACAAACAGTAATTTCTCCGCATTGCAAGGTGCAATTCTGAAATTTTTTGCTTTTTCCTGCTCCTCTTAGCATGATAAAGAAGATTCAAAGAGAGTGAGATGCCAGCTCCTTTCATTCAGTCAGTAGCTTCAAACATTTCTGGTATATGAATAACATGATGTTTTTCAATGGCAAAAATCAATGAATATTGTAAATGCACAAACAGTAATTTCTCCGCATTGCAAGGTGCAATTCTGAAATTTTTTGCTTTTTCCTGCTCCTCTTAGCATGATAAAGAAGATTCAAAGAGAGTGAGATACCAGCTCTTTTCATTCAGTCGGTAGCTTCAATCATTTCTGGACGTTTTTCAATGGCAAAAATCAATGAATATTGTAAATGCACAAACAGTAATTTCTCCGCATTGCAAGGTGCAATTCTGAAATTTTTTGCTTTTTCCTGCTCCTCTTAGCATGATAAAGAAGATTCAAAGAGAGTGAGATGCCAGCTCCTTTCATTCAGTCAGTAGCTTCAATCATTTCTGGACGTTTTTCAATGGCAAAAATCAATGAATATTGTAAATGCACAGACAGTAATTTCTCCGCATTGCAAGGTGCAATTCTGAAATTTTTTGCTTTTTCCTGCTCCTCTTAGCATGATAAAGAAGATTCATAGAGAGTTAGATGTCAGCTCCTTTCATTCAGTCAGTAGCTTCAAACATTTCTGGTATATGAATAACATGATGTTTTTCAATGGCAAAAATCAATGAATATTGTAAATGCACAAACAGTAATTTCTCCGCATTGCAAGGTGCAATTCTGAAATTTTTTGCTTTTTCCTGCTCCTCTTAGCATGATAAAGAAGATTCAAAGAGAGTAAGATGCCAGATCCTTTCATTCAGTCAGTAGCTTCAATCATTTCTGGACGTTTTTCAATGGCAAAAATCAATGAATATTGTAAATGCACAAACAGTAATTTCTCCGCATTGCAAGGTGCAATTCTGAAATTTTTTGCTTTTTCCTGCTCCTCTTAGCATGATAAAGAAGATTCAAAGAGAGTGAGATGCCAGCTCCTTTCATTCAGTCAGTAGCTTCAAACATTTCTGGACGTTTTTCAATGGCAAAAATCAATGAATATTGTAAATGCACAAACAGTAATTTCTCCGCATTGCAAAGTGCAATTCTGAAATTTTTTGCTTTTTCCTGCTCCTCTTAGCAAGATAAAGAAGATTCAAAGAGAGTGAGATGCCAGCTCCTTTCATTCAGTCAGTAGCTTCAAACATTTCTGGTATATGAATAACATGATGTTTTTCAATGGCAAAAATAAATGAATATTGTAAATGCACAAACAGTAATTTCTCCGCATTGCAAGGTGCAATTCTGAAATTTTTTGCTTTTTCCTGCTCCTCTTAGCATGATAAAGAAGATTCAAAGAGAGTGAGATACCAGCTCCTTTCATTCAGTCAGTAGCTTCAATCATTTCTGGACGTTTTTCAATGGCAAAAATCAATGAATATTGTTAATGCACAACCAGTAATTTCTCCGCATTGCAAGGTGCAATTCTGAAATTTTTTGCTTTTTCCTGCTCCTCTTAGCATGATAAAGAAGATTCAAAGAGAGTGAGATGCCAGCTCCTTTCATTCAGTCAGTAGCTTCAATCATTTCTGGACGTTTTTCAATGGCAAAAATCAATGAATATTGTAAATGCACAGACAGTAATTTCTCCGCATTGCAAGGTGCAATTCTGAAATTTTTTGCTTTTTCCTGCTCCTCTTAGCATGATAAAGAAGATTCAAAGAGAGTGAGATGTCAGCTCCTTTCATTCAGTCAGTAGCTTCAAACATTTCTGGTATATGAATAACATGATGTTTTTCAATGGCAAAAATCAATGAATATTGTAAATGCACAAACAGTAATTTCTCCGCATTGCAAGGTGCAATTCTGAAATTTTTTGCTTTTTCCTGCTCCTCTTAGCATGATAAAGAAGATTCAAAGAGAGTAAGATGCCAGATCCTTTCATTCAGTCAGTAGCTTCAATCATTTCTGGACGTTTTTCAATGGCAAAAATCAATGAATATTGTAAATGCACAAACAGTAATTTCTCCGCATTGCAAGGTGCAATTCTGAAATTTTTTGCTTTTTCCTGCTCCTCTTAGCATGATAAAGAAGATTCAAAGAGAGTGAGATGCCAGCTCCTTTCATTCAGTCAGTAGCTTCAATCATTTCTGGACATTTTTCAATGGCAAAAATCAATGAATATTGTAAATGCACAAACAGTAATTTCTCCGCATTGCAAGGTGCAATTCTGAAACTTTTTGCTTTTTCCTGCTCCTCTTAGCATGATAAAGAAGATTCAAAGAGAGTGAGATGCCAGCTCTTTTCATTCAGTCAGTAGCTTCAAACATTTCTGGTATATGAATAACATGATGTTTTTCAATGGCAAAAATCAATGAATATTGTAAATGCACAAACAGTAATTTCTCCGCATTGCAAGGTGCAATTCTGAAATTTTTTGCTTTTTCCTGCTCCTCTTAGCATGATAAAGAAGATTCAAAGAGAGTGAGATGCCAGCTCCTTTCATTCAGTCAGTAGCTTCAATCATTTCTGGACGTTTTTCAATGGCAAAAATCAATGAATATTGTAAATGCACAAACAGTAATTTCTCCGCATTGCAAGGTGCAATTCTGAAATTTTTTGCTTTTTCCTGCTCCTCTTAGCATGATAAAGAAGATTCAAAGAGAGTGAGATGCCAGCTCCTTTCATTCAGTCAGGAGCTTCAATCATTTCTGGTATATGAATAACATGATGTTTTTCAATGGCAAAAATCAATGAATATTGTAAATGCACAAACAGTAATTTCTCCGCATTGCAAGGTGCAATTCTGAATTTTTTTGCTTTTTCCTGCTCCTCTTAGCATGATAAAGAAGATTCAAAGAGAGTGAGATGCCAGCTCCTTTCATTCAGTCAGTAGCTTCAATCATTTCTGGACGTTTTTCAATGGCAAAAATCAATGAATATTGTAAATGCACAAACAGTAATTTCTCCGCATTGCAAGGTGCAATTCTGAAATTTTTTGCTTTTTCCTGCTCCTCTTAGCATGATAAAGAAGATTCAAAGAGAGTGAGATGCCAGCTCCTTTCATTCAGTCAGTAGCTTCAATCATTTCTGGTATATGAATAACATGATGTTTTTCAATGGCAAAAATCAATGAATATTGTAAATGCACAAACAGTAATTTCTCCGCATTGCAAGGTGCAATTCTGATTTTTTTTGCTTTTTCCTGCTCCTCTTAGCATGATAAAGAAGATTCAAAGAGAGTGAGATGCCAGCTCCTTTCATTCAGTCAGTAGCTTCAAACATTTCTGGTATATGAATAACATGTTTTTCAATGGCAAAAATCAATGAATATTGTAAATGCACAAACAGTAATTTCTCCGCATTGCAAGGTGCAATTCTGAAATTTTTTGCTTTTTCCTGCTCCTCTTAGCATGATAAAGAAGATTCAAAGAGAGTGAGATGCCAGCTCCTTTCATTCAGTCAGTAGCTTCAATCATTTCTGGACGTTTTTCAATGGCAAAAATCAATGAATATTGTAAATGCACAAACAGTATTTTCTCCGAATTGCAAGGTGCAATTCTGAAATTTTTTGCTTTTTCCTGCTCCTCATAGCATGATAAAGAAGATTCAAAGAGAGTGAGATGCCAGCTCCTTTCATTCAGTCAGTAGCTTCAAACATTTCTGGTATATGAATAACATGTTTTTCAATGGCAAAAATCAATGAATATTGTAAATGCACAAACCGTAATTTCTCCGCATTGCAAGGTGCAATTCTGAAATTTTTTGCTTTTTCCTGCTCCTCTTAGCATGATAAAGAAGATTCAAAGAGAGTGAGATGCCAGCTCCTTTCATTCAGTCAGTAGCTTCAATCATTTCTGGACGTTTTTCAATGGCAAAAATCAATGAATATTGTAAATGCACAAACAGTAATTTCTCCGCATTGCATAGTGCAATTCTGAAATTTTTTGCTTTTTCCTGCTCCTCTTAGCAAGATAAAGAAGATTCAAAGAGAGTGAGATGCCAGCTCCTTTCATTCAGTCAGTAGCTTCAAACATTTCTGGTATATGAATAACATGATGTTTTTCAATGGCAAAAATCAATGAATATTGTAAATGCACAAACAGTAATTTCTCCGCATTGCAAGGTGCAATTCTGAAATTTTCTGCTTTTTCCTGCTCCTCTTAGCATGATAAAGAAGATTCAAAGAGAGTGAGATGCCAGCTCCTTTCATTCAGTCAGTAGCTTCAATCATTTCTGGACGTTTTTCAATGGCAAAAATCAATGAATATTGTAAATGCACAGACAGTAATTTCTCCGCATTGCAAGGTGCAATTCTGAAATTTTTTGCTTTTTCCTGCTCCTCTTAGCAGGATAAAGAAGATTCAAAGAGAGTGAGATGTCAGCTCCTTTCATTCAGTCAGTAGCTTCAAACATTTCTGGTATATGAATAACATGATGTTTTTCAATGGCAAAAATCAATGAATATTGTAAATGCACAAACAGTAATTTCTCCGCATTGCAAGGTGAAATTCTGAAATTTTTTGCTTTTTCCTGCTCCTCTTAGCATGATAAAGAAGATTCAAAGAGAGTAAGATGCCAGATCCTTTCATTCAGTCAGTAGCTTCAATCATTTCTGGACGTTTTTCAATGGCAAAAATCAATGAATATTGTAAATGCACAAACAGTAATTTCTCCGCATTGCAAGGTGCAATTCTGAAATTTTTTGCTTTTTCCTGCTCCTCTTAGCATGATAAAGAAGATTCAAAGAGAGTGAGATGCCAGCTCCTTTCATTCAGTCAGTAGCTTGAAACATTTCTGGACGTTTTTCAATGGCAAAAATCAATGAATATTGTAAATGCACAAACAGTAATTTCTCCGCATTGCAAAGTGCAATTCTGAAATTTTTTGCTTTTTCCTGCTCCTCTTAGCAAGATAAAGAAGATTCAAAGAGAGTGAGATGCCAGCTCCTTTCATTCAGTCAGTAGCTTCAAACATTTCTGGTATATGAATAACATGATGTTTTTCAATGGCAAAAATAAATGAATATTGTAAATGCACAAACAGTAATTTCTCCGCATTGCAAGGTGCAATTCTGAAATTTTTTGCTTTTTCCTGCTCCTCTTAGCATGATAAAGAAGATTCAAAGAGAGTGAGATACCAGCTCCTTTCATTCAGTCAGTAGCTTCAATCATTTCTGGACGTTTTACAATGGCAAAAATCAATGAATATTGTAAATGCACAAACAGTAATTTCTCCGCATTCCAAGTTGCAATTCTGAAATTTTTTGCTTTTTCCTGCTCATCTTAGCATGATAAAGAAGATTCAAAGAGAGTGAGATGCCAGCTCCTTTCATTCAGTCAGTAGCTTCAAACATTTCTGGTATATGAATAACATGATGTTTTTCAATGGCAAAAATCAATGAATATTGTAAATGCACAAACAGTAATTTCTCCGCATTGCAAGGTGCAATTCTGAAATTTTTTGCTTTTTCCTGCTCCTCTTAGCATGATAAAGAAGATTCAAAGAGAGTGAGATGCCAGCTCCTTTCATTCAGTCAGTAGCTTCAATCATTTCTGGTATATGAATAACATGATGTTTTTCAAAGGCAAAAATCAATGAATATTGTAAATGCACAAACAGTAATTTCTCCGCATTGCAAGGTGCAATTCTGAATTTTTTTGCTTTTTCCTGCTCCTCTTAGCATGATAAAGAAGATTCAAAGAGAGTGAGATGCCAGCTCCTTTCATTCAGTCAGTAGCTTCAATCATTTCTGGTATATGAATAACATGATGTTTTTCAATGGCAAAAATCAATGAATATTGTAAATGCACAAACAGTAATTTCTCCGCATTGCAAGGTGCAATTCTGAATTTTTTTGCTTTTTCCTGCTCCTCTTAGCATGATAAAGAAGATTCAAAGAGAGTGAGATGCCAGCTCCTTTCATTCAGTCAGTAGCTTCAAACATTTCTGGTATATGAATAACATGTTTTTCAATGGCAAAAATCAATGAATATTGTAAATGCACAAACAGTAATTTCTCCGCATTGCAAGGTGCAATTCTGAAATTTTTTGCTTTTTCCTGCTCCTCTTAGCATGATAAAGAAGATTCAAAGAGAGTGAGATGCCAGCTCCTTTCATTCAGTCAGTAGCTTCAATCATTTCTGGACATTTTTCAATGGCAAAAATCAATGAATATTGTAAATGCACAAACAGTAATTTCTCCGCATTGCAAGGTGCAATTCTGAAATTTTTTGCTTTTTCCTGCTCCTCTTAGCATGACAAAGAAGATTCAAAGAGAGTGAGATGCCAGCTGCTTTCATTCAGTCAGTAGCTTCAATCATTTCTGGACGTTTTTCAATGGCAAAAATCAATGAATATTGTAAATGCACAAACAGTAATTTCTCCGCATTGCAAGGTGCAATTCTGAAATTTTTTGCTTTTTCCTGCTCCTCTTAGCATGATAAAGAAGATTCAAAGAGAGTGAGATGCCAGCTCCTTTCATTCAGTCAGTAGCTTCAATCATTTCTGGACGTTTTTCAATGGCAAAAATCAATGAATATTGTAAATGCACAGACAGTAATTTCTCCGCATTGCAAGGTGCAATTCTGAAATTTTTTGCTTTTTCCTGCTCCTCTTAGCATGATAAAGAAGATTCAAAGAGAGTGAGATGTCAGCTCCTTTCATTCAGTCAGTAGCTTCAAACATTTCTGGTATATGAATAACATGATGTTTTTCAATGGCAAAAATCAATGAATATTGTAAATGCACAAACAGTAATTTCTCCGCATTGCAAGGTGAAATTCTGAAATTTTTTGCTTTTTCCTGCTCCTCTTAGCATGATAAAGAAGATTCAAAGAGAGTAAGATGCCAGATCCTTTCATTCAGTCAGTAGCTTCAATCATTTCTGGACGTTTTTCAATGGCAAAAATCAATGAATATTGTAAATGCACAAACAGTAATTTCTCTGCATTGCAAGGTGCAATTCTGAAATTTTTTGCTTTTTCCTGCTCCTCTTAGCATGATAAAGAAGATTCAAAGAGAGTGAGATGCCAGCTCCTTTCATTCAGTCAGTAGCTTGAAACATTTCTGGACGTTTTTCAATGGCAAAAATCAATGAATATTGTAAATGCACAAACAGTAATTTCTCCGCATTGCAAAGTGCAATTCTGAAATTTTTTGCTTTTTCCTGCTCCTCTTAGCAAGATAAAGAAGATTCAAAGAGAGTGAGATGCCAGCTCCTTTCATTCAGTCAGTAGCTTCAAACATTTCTGGTATATGAATAACATGATGTTTTTCAATGGCAAAAATAAATGAATATTGTAAATGCACAAACAGTAATTTCTCCGCATTGCAAGGTGCAATTCTGAAATTTTTTGCTTTTTCCTGCTCCTCTTAGCATGATAAAGAAGATTCAAAGAGAGTGAGATACCAGCTCCTTTCATTCAGTCAGTAGCTTCAATCATTTCTGGACGTTTTACAATGGCAAAAATCAATGAATATTGTAAATGCACAAACAGTAATTTCTCCGCATTCCAAGGTGCAATTCTGAAATTTTTTGCTTTTTCCTGCTCATCTTAGCATGATAAAGAAGATTCAAAGAGAGTGAGATGCCAGCTCCTTTCATTCAGTCAGTAGCTTCAAACATTTCTGGTATATGAATAACATGATGTTTTTCAATGGCAAAAATCAATGAATATTGTAAATGCACAAACAGTAATTTCTCCGCATTGCAAGGTGCAATTCTGAAATTTTTTGCTTTTTCCTGCTCCTCTTAGCATGATAAAGAAGATTCAAAGAGAGTGAGATGCCAGCTCCTTTCATTCAGTCAGTAGCTTCAATCATTTCTGGTATATGAATAACATGATGTTTTTCAAAGGCAAAAATCAATGAATATTGTAAATGCACAAACAGTAATTTCTCCGCATTGCAAGGTGCAATTCTGAATTTTTTTGCTTTTTCCTGCTCCTCTTAGCATGATAAAGAAGATTCAAAGAGAGTGAGATGCCAGCTCCTTTCATTCAGTCAGTAGCTTCAATCATTTCTGGTATATGAATAACATGATGTTTTTCAATGGCAAAAATCAATGAATATTGTAAATGCACAAACAGTAATTTCTCCGCATTGCAAGGTGCAATTCTGAATTTTTTTGCTTTTTCCTGCTCCTCTTAGCATGATAAAGAAGATTCAAAGAGAGTGAGATGCCAGCTCCTTTCATTCAGTCAGTAGCTTCAAACATTTCTGGTATATGAATAACATGTTTTTCAATGGCAAAAATCAATGAATATTGTAAATGCACAAACAGTAATTTCTCCGCATTGCAAGGTGCAATTCTGAAATTTTTTGCTTTTTCCTGCTCCTCTTAGCATGATAAAGAAGATTCAAAGAGAGTGAGATGCCAGCTCCTTTCATTCAGTCAGTAGCTTCAATCATTTCTGGACATTTTTCAATGGCAAAAATCAATGAATATTGTAAATGCACAAACAGTAATTTCTCCGCATTGCAAGGTGCAATTCTGAAATTTTTTGCTTTTTCCTGCTCCTCTTAGCATGACAAAGAAGATTCAAAGAGAGTGAGATGCCAGCTGCTTTCATTCAGTCAGTAGCTTCAATCATTTCTGGACGTTTTTCAATGGCAAAAATCAATGAATATTGTAAATGCACAAACAGTAATTTCTCCGCATTGCAAGGTGCAATTCTGAAATTTTTTGCTTTTTCCTGCTCCTCTTAGCATGATAAAGAAGATTCAAAGAGAGTGAGATGCCAGCTCCTTTCATTCAGTCAGTAGCTTCAAACATTTCTGGACGTTTTTCAATGGCAAAAATCAATGAATATTGTAAATGCACAAACAGTAATTTCTCCGCATTGCAAAGTGCAATTCTGAAATTTTTTGCTTTTTCCTGCTCCTCTTAGCAAGATAAAGAAGATTCAAAGAGAGTGAGATGCCAGCTCCTTTCATTCAGTCAGTAGCTTCAAACATTTCTGGTATATGAATAACATGATGTTTTTCAATGGCAAAAATCAATGAATATTGTAAATGCACAAACAGTAATTTCTCCGCATTGCAAGGTGCAATTCTGAAATTTTTTGCTTTTTCCTGCTCCTCTTAGCATGATAAAGAAGATTCAAAGAGAGTGAGATGCCAGCTCCTTTCATTCAGTCAGTAGCTTCAATCATTTCTGGACGTTTTTCAATGGCAAAAATCAATGAATATTGTAAATGCACAAACAGTAATTTCTCCGCATTGCAAGGTGCAATTCTGAAATTTTTTGCTTTTTCCTGCTCCTCTTAGCATGATAAAGAAGATTCAAAGAGAGTGAGATGCCAGCTCCTTTCATTCAGTCAGTAGCTTCAATCATTTCTGGACGTTTTTCAATGGCAAAAATCAATGAATATTGTAAATGCACAAACAGTAATTTCTCCGCATTGCAAGGTGCAATTCTGAAATTTTTTGCTTTTTCCTGCTCCTCTTAGCATGATAAAGAAGATTCAAAGAGAGTGAGATGCCAGCTCCTTTCATTCAGTCAGTAGCTTCAAACATTTCTGGTATATGAATAACATGATGTTTTTCAATGGCAAAAATCAATGAATATTGTAAATGCACAAACAGTAATTTCTCCGCATTGCAAGGTGCAATTCTGAAATTTTTAGCTTTTTCCTGCTCCTCTTAGCATGATAAAGAAGATTCAAAGAGAGTGAGACGCCAGCTCCTTTCATTCAGTCAGTAGCTTCAAACATTTCTGGTATATGAATAACATGTTTTTCAATGGCAAAAATCAATGAATATTGTAAATGCACAAACAGTAATTTCTCCGCATTGCAAGGTGCAATTCTGAAATTTTTTGCTTTTTCCTGCTCCTCTTAGCATGATAAAGAAGATTCAAAGAGAGTGAGATGCCAGCTCCTTTCATTCAGTCAGTAGCTTCAATCATTTCTGGACGTTTTTCAATGGCAAAAATCAATGAATATTGTAAAGACACAAACAGTAATTTCTCCGCATTGCAAAGTGCAATTCTGAAATTTTTTGCTTTTTCCTGCTCCTCTTAGCAAGATAAAGAAGATTCAAAGAGAGTGAGATGCCAGCTCCTTTCATTCAGTCAGTAGCTTCAAACATTTCTGGTATATGAATAACATGATGTTTTTCAATGGCAAAAATCAATGAATATTGTAAATGCACAAACAGTAATTTCTCCGCATTGCAAGGTGCAATTCTGAAATTTTTGCTTTTTCCTGCTCCTCTTAGCATGATAAAGAAGATTCAAAGAGAGTGAGATACCAGCTCCTTTCATTCAGTCAGTAGCTTCAATCATTTCTGGACGTTTTTCAATGGCAAAAATCAATGAATATTGTAAATGCACAAACAGTAATTTCTCCGCATTGCAAGGTGCAATTCTGAAATTTTTTGCTTTTTCCTGCTCCTCTTAGCATGATAAAGAAGATTCAAAGAGAGTGAGATGCCAGCTCCTTTCATTCAGTCAGTAGCTTCAATCATTTCTGGACGTTTTTCAATGGCAAAAATCAATGAATATTGTAAATGCACAGACAGTAATTTCTCCGCATTGCAAGGTGCAATTCTGAAATTTTTTGCTTTTTCCTGCTCCTCTTAGCATGATAAAGAAGATTCAAAGAGAGTGAGATGTCAGCTCCTTTCATTCAGTCAGTAGCTTCAAACATTTCTGGTATATGAATAACATGATGTTTTTCAATGGCAAAAATCAATGAATATTGTAAATGCACAAACAGTAATTTCTCCGCATTGCAAGGTGCAATTCTGAAATTTTTTGCTTTTTCCTGCTCCTCTTAGCATGATAAAGAAGATTCAAAGAGAGTAAGATGCCAGATCCTTTCATTCAGTCAGTAGCTTCAATCATTTCTGGACGTTTTTCAATGGCAAAAATCAATGAATATTGTAAATGCACAAACAGTAATTTCTCCGCATTGCAAGGTGCAATTCTGAAATTTTTTGCTTTTTCCTGCTCCTCTTAGCATGATAAAGAAGATTCAAAGAGAGTGAGATGCCAGCTCCTTTCATTCAGTCAGTAGCTTCAATCATTTCTGGACGTTTTTCAATGGCAAAAATCAATGAATATTGTAAATGCACAAACAGTAATTTCTCCGCATTGCAAGGTGCAATTCTGAAATTTTTTGCTCTTTCCTGCTCCTCTTAGCATGATAAAGAAGATTCAAAGAGAGTGAGATGCCAGCTCCTTTCATTCAGTCAGTAGCTTCAAACATTTCTGGTATATGAATAACATGATGTTTTTCAATGGCAAAAATCAATGAATATTGTAAATGCACAAACAGTAATTTCTCCGCATTGCAAGGTGCAATTCTGAAATTTTTTGCTTTTTCCTGCTCCTCTTAGCATGATAAAGAAGATTCAAAGAGAGTGAGACGCCAGCTCCTTTCATTCAGTCAGTAGCTTCAAACATTTCTGGTATATGAATAACATGTTTTTCAATGGCAAAAATCAATGAATATTGTAAATGCACAAACAGTAATTTCTCCGCATTGCAAGGTGCAATTCTGAAATTTTTTGCTTTTTCCTGCTCCTCTTAGCATGATAAAGAAGATTCAAAGAGAGTGAGATACCAGCTCCTTTCATTCAGTCAGTAGCTACAATCATTTCTGGACGTTTTTCAATGGCAAAAATCAATGAATATTGTAAATGCACAAACAGTAATTTCTCCGCATTGCAAGGTGCAATTCTGAAATTTTTTGCTTTTTCCTGCTCCTCTTAGCATGATAAAGAAGATTCAAAGAGAGTGAGATGCCAGCTCCTTTCATTCAGTCAGTAGCTTCAATCATTTCTGGACGTTTTTCAATGGCAAAAATCAATGAATATTGTAAATGCACAGACAGTAATTTCTCCGCATTGCAAGGTGCAATTCTGAAATTTTTTGCTTTTTCCTGCTCCTCTTAGCATGATAAAGAAGATTCAAAGAGAGTGAGATGTCAGCTTCTTTCATTCAGTCAGTAGCTTCAAACATTTCTGGTATATGAATAACATGATGTTTTTCAATGGCAAAAATCAATGAATATTGTAAATGCACAAACAGTAATTTCTCCGCATTGCAAGGTGCAATTCTGAAATTTTTTGCTTTTTCCTGCTCCTCTTAGCATGATAAAGAAGATTCAAAGAGAGTAAGATGCCAGATCGTTTCATTCAGTCAGTAGCTTCAATCAATTCTGGACGTTTTTCAATGGCAAAAATCAATGAATATTGTAAATGCACAAACAGTAATTTCTCCGCATTGCAAGGTGCAATTCTGAAATTTTTTGCTTTTTCCTGCTCCTCTTAGCATGATAAAAAGATTCAAAGAGAGTGATATGCCAGCTCCTTTCATTCAGTCAGTAGCTTCAATCATTTCTGGACGTTTTTCAATGGCAAAAATCAATGAATATTGTAAATGCACAAACAGTAATTTCTCCGCATTGCAAGGTGCAATTCTGAAATTTTTTGCTTTTTCCTGCTCCTCTTAGCATGATAAAGAAGATTCAAAGAGAGTGAGATGCCAGCTCCTTTCATTCAGTCAGTAGCTTCAAACATTTCTGGTATATGAATAACATGATGTTTTTCAATGGCAAAAATCAATGAATATTGTAAATGCACAAACAGTAATTTCTCCGCATTGCAAGGTGCAATTCTGAAATTTTTTGCTTTTTCCTGCTCCTCTTAGCATGATAAAGAAGATTCAAAGAGAGTGAGATGCCAGCTCCTTTCATTCAGTCAGTAGCTTCAATCATTTCTGGACGTTTTTCAATGGCAAAAATCAATGAATATTGTAAATGCACAAACAGTAATTTCTCCGCATTGCAAGGTGCAATTCTGAAATTTTTTGCTTTTTCCTGCTCCTCTTAGCATGATAAAGAAGATTCAAAGAGAGTGAGATGCCAGATCCTTTCATTCAGTCAGTAGCTTCAATCATTTCTGGACGTTTTTCAATGACAAAAATCAATGAATATTGTAAATGCACAAACAGTAATTTCTCCGCATTGCAAGGTGCAATTCTGAAATTTTTTGCTTTTTCCTGCTCCTCTTAGCATGATAAAGAAGATTCAAAGAGAGTGAGATGCCAGCTCCTTTCATTCAGTCAGTAGCTTCAATCATTTCTGGACGTTTTTCAATGGCAAAAATCAATGAATATTGTAAATGCACAAACAGTAATTTCTCCGCATTGCAAGGTGCAATTCTGAAATTTTTTGCTTTTTCCTGCTCCTCTTAGCATGATAAAGAACATTCAAAGAGAGTGAGATGCCAGCTCCTTTCATTCAGTCAGTAGCTTCAATCATTTCTGGACGTTTTTCAATGGCAAAAATCAATGAATATTGTAAATGCACAAAACAGTAATTTCTCCGCATTGCAAGGTGCAATTCTGAAATTTTTTGCTTTTTCCTGCTCCTCTTAGCATGATAAAGAAGATTCAAAGAGAGTGAGATGCCAGCTCCTTTCATTCAGTCAGTAGCTTCAATCATTTCTGGTATATGAATAACATGATGTTTTTCAATGGCAAAAATCAATGAATATTGTAAATGCACAAACAGTAATTTCTCCGCATTGCAAGGTGCAATTCTGAATTTTTTTGCTTTTTCCTGCTCCTCTTAGCATGATAAAGAAGATTCAAAGAGAGTGAGATGCCAGCTCCTTTCATTCAGTCAGTAGCTTCAATCATTTCTGGACGTTTTTCAATGGCAAAAATCAATGAATATTAAAAATGCACAAACAGTAATTTCTCCGCATTGCAAGGTGCAATTCTGAAATTTTTTGCTTTTTCCTGCTCCTCTTAGCATGATAAAGAAGATTCAAAGAGAGTGAGATGCCAGCTCCTTTCATTCAGTCAGTAGCTTCAATCATTTCTGGACGTTTTTCAATGGCAAAAATCAATGAATATTGTAAATGCACAAACAGTAATTTCTCCGTATTGCAAGGTGCAATTCTGAAATTTTTTGCTTTTTCCTGCTCCTCTTAGCATGATAAAGAAGATTCAAAGAGAGTGAGATGCCAGCTCCTTTCATTCAGTCAGTAGCTTCAAACATTTCTGGTATATGAATAACATGATGTTTTTCAATGGCAAAAATCAATGAATATTGTAAGTGCACAAACAGTAATTTCTCCGCATTGCAAGTTGCAATTCTGAAATTTTTTGCTTTTTCCTGCGCCTCTTTGCATGATAAAGAAGATTCAAAGAGAGTGAGATGCCAGCTCCTTTCATTCAGTCTGTAGCTTCAATCATTTCTGGACGTTTTTCAATGGCAAAAATCAATGAATATTGTAAATGCACAAACAGTAATTTCTCCGCATTGCAAGGTGCAATTCGGAAATTTTTTTGCTTTTTCCTGCTCCTCTTAGCATGATAAAGAAGATTCAAAGAGAGTGAGATGCCAACTCCTTTCATTCAGTCAGTAGCTTCAATCATTTCTGGACGTTTTTCAATGGCAAAAATCAATGAATATTGTAAATGCACAAACAGTAATTTCTCCGCATTGCAAGGTGCAATTCTGAAATTTTTTGCTTTTTCCTGCTCCTCTTAGCATGATAAAGAAGATTCAAAGAGAGTGAGATGCCAGCTCCTTTCATTCAGTCAGTAGCTTCAAACATTTCTGGTATATGAATAACATGATGTTTTTCAATGGCAAAAATCAATGAATATTGTAAATGCACAAACAGTAATTTCTCCGCATTGCAAGGTGCAATTCTGAAATTTTTTGCTTTTTCCTGCTCCTCTTTGCATGATAAAGAAGATTCAAAGAGAGTGAGATGCCAGCTCCTTTCATTCAGTCAGTAGCTTCAATCATTTCTGGACGTTTTTCAATGGCAAATATCAATGAATATTGTAAATGCACAAACAGTAATTTCTCCGCATTGCAAGGTGCAATTCTGAAATTTTTTGCTTTTTCCTGCTCCTCTTAGCATGATAAAGAAGATTCAAAGAGAGTGAGATGCCAGCTCCTTTCATTCAGTCAGTAGCTTCAATCATTTCTGGACGTTTTTCAATGGCAAAAATCAATGAATATTGTAAATGCACAAACAGTAATTTCTCCGCATTGCAAGGTGCAATTCTGAAATTTTTTGCTTTTTCTTGCTCCTCTTAGCATGATAAAGAAGATTCAATGAGAGTGAGATGCCAGCTCCTTTCATTCAGTCAGTAGCTTCAAACATTTCTGGTATATGAATAACATGATGTTTTTCAATGGCAAAAATCAATGAATATTGTAAATGCACAAACAGTAATTTCTCCGCATTGCAAGGTGCAATTCTGAAATTTTTTGCTTTTTCCTGCTCCTCTTAGCATGATAAAGAAGATTCAAAGAGAGTGAGATGCCAGCTCCTTTCATTCAGTCAGTAGCTTCAATCATTTCTGGACGTTTTTCAATGGCAAAAATCAATGAATATTGTAAATGCACAAACAGTAATTTCTCCGCATTGCAAGGTGCAATTCTGAAATTTTTTGCTTTTTCCTGCTCCTCTTAGCATGATAAAGAAGATTCAAAGAGAGTGAGATGCCAGCTCCTTTCATTCAGTTAGTAGCTTCAAACATTTCTGGTATATGAATAACATGATGTTTTTCAATGGCAAAAATCAATGAATATTGTAAATGCACAAACAATAATTTCTCCGCATTGCAAGGTGCAATTCTGAAATGTTTTGCTTTTTCCTGCTCCTCTTAGCATGATAAAGAAGATTCAAAGAGAGTGAGATGCCAGCTCCTTTCATTCAGTCAGTAGCTTCAAACATTTCTGGTATATGAATAACGTTTTTCAATGGCAAAAATCAATGAATATTGTTAATGCACAAACAGTAATTTCTCCTCATTGCAAGGTGCAATTCTGAAATTTTTTGCTTTTTCCTGCTCCTCTTAGCATGATAAAGAAGATTCAAAGAGAGTGAGATGCCAGCTCCTTTCATTCAGTCAGTAGCTTCAATCATTTCTGGACGTTTTTCAATGGCAAAAATCAATGAATATTGTAAATGCACAAACAGTAATTTCTCCGCATTGCAAGGTGCAATTCTGAAATTTTTTGCTTTTTCCTGCTCCTCTTAGCATGATAAAGAAGATTCAAAGAGAGTGAGATGCCAGCTCCTTTCATTCAGTCAGTAGCTTCAAACATTTCTGGTATATGAATAACATGATGTTTTTCAATGGCAAAAATCAATGAATATTGTAAATGCACAAACAGTAATTTCTCCGCATTGCAAGGTGCAATTCTGAAATTTTTTGCTTTTTCCTGCTCCTCTTAGCATGATAAAGAAGATTCAAAGAGAGTGAGATGCCAGCTCCTTTCATTCAGTCAGTAGCTTCAATCATTTCTGGACGTTTTTCAATGGCAAAAATCAATGAATATTGTAAATGCACAAACAGTAATTTCACCGCATTGCAAGGTGCAATTCTGAAATTTTTTGCTTTTTCCTGCTCCTCTTAGCATGATAAAGAAGATTCAAAGAGAGTGAGATGCCAGCTCCTTTCATTCAGTCAGTAGCTTCAAACATTTCTGGTATATGAATAACATGATGTTTTTCAATGGCAAAAATCAATGAATATTGTAAATGCACAAACAGTAATTTCTCCGCATTGCAAGGTGCAATTCTGAAATTTTTTGCTTTTTCCTGCTCCTCTTAGCATGATAAAGAAGATTCAAAGAGAGTGAGATGCCAGCTCCTTTCATTCAGTCAGTAGATTCAATCATTTCTGGACGTTTTTCAATGGCAAAAATCAATGAATATTGTAAATGCACAAACAGTAATTTCTCCGTATTGCAAGGTGCAATTCTGAAATTTTTTGCTTTTTCCTGCTCCTCTTAGCATGATAAAGAATATTCAAAGAGAGTGAGATGTCATCTCCTTTCATTCATTCAGTAGCTTCAAACATTTCTGGTATATGAATAACATGATGTTTTTCAATGGCAAAAATCAATGAATATTGTAAATGCACAAACAGTAATTTTTCCGCATTGCAAGGTGCAATTCTGAAATTTTTTGCTTTTTCCTGCTCCTCTTAGCATGATAAAGAAGATTCAAAGAGAGTGAGATGCCAGCTCCTTTCATTCAGTCAGTAGCTTCAATCATTTCTGGAAGTTTTTCAATGGCAAAAATCAATGAATATTGTAAATGCACAAACAGTAATTTCTCCGCATTGCAAGGTGCAATTCTGAAATTTTTTGCTTTTTCCTGCTCCTCTTAACATGATAAAGAAGATTCAAAGAGAGTGAGATGCCAGCTCCTTTCATTCAATCAGTAGCTTCAATCATTTCTGGACATTTTTCAATGGCAAAAATCAATGAATATTGTAAATGCACAAACAGTAATTTCTCCGCATTGCAAGGTGCAATTCTGAAATTTTTTGCTTTTTCCTGCTCCTCTTAGCATGATAAAGAAAATTCAAAGAGAGTGAGATGCCAGCTCCTTTCATTCAGTCAGTAGCTTCAAACATTTCTGGTATATGAATAACATGATGTTTTTCAATGGCAAAAATCAATGAATATTGTAAATGCACAAACAGTAATTTCTCCGCATTGCAAGGTGCAATTCTGAAATTTTTTGCTTTTTCCTGCTCCTCTTAGCATGATAAAGAAGATTCAAAGAGAGTGAGATGCCAGCTCCTTTCATTCAGTCAGTAGCTTCAATCATTTCTGGACGTTTTTCAATTGCAAAAATCAATGAATATTGTAAATGCACAAACAGTAATTTCTCCGCATTGCAAGGTGCAATTCTGAAATTTTTTGCTTTTTCCTGCTCCTCTTAGCATGATAAAGAAGATTCAAAGAGAGTGAGATGCCAGCTCCTTTCATTCAGTCAGTAGCTTCAATCATTTCTGGACGTTTTTCAATGGCAAAAATCAATGAATATTGTAAATGCACAAACAGTAATTTCTCCGCATTGCAAGGTGCAATTCTGAAATTTTTTGCTTTTTCCTGCTCCTCTTAGCATGATAAAGAAAATTCAAAGAGAGTGAGATGCCAGCTCCTTTCATTCAGTAAGTAGCTTCAAACATTTCTCGTATATGAATAACATGATGTTTTTCAATGGCAAAAATCAATGAATATTGTAAATGCACAAACAGTAATTTCTCCGCACTGCAAGGTGCAATTCTGAAATTTTTTGCTTTTTCCTGCTCCTCTTAGCATGATAAAGAAGATTCAAAGAGAGTGAGATGCCAGCTCCTTTCATTCAGTCAGTAGCTTCAATCATTTCTGGACGTTTTTCAATGGCAAAAATCAATGAATATTGTAAATGCACAAACAGTAATTTCTCCGCATTGCAAGGTGCAATTCTGAAATTTTTTGCTTTTTCCTGCTCCTCTTAGCATGATAAAGAAGATTCAAAGAGAGTGAGATGCCAGCTCCTTTCATTCAGTCAGTAGCTTCAATCATTTCTGGACGTTTTTCAATGGCAAAAATCAATGAATATTGTAAATGCACAAACAGTAATTTCTCCGCATTGCAAGGTGCAATTCTGAAATTTTTTGCTTTTTCCTGCTCCTCTTAGCATGATAAAGAAGATTCAAAGAGAGTGAGATGCCAGCTCCTTTCATTCAGTCAGTAGCTTCAATCATTTCTGGACGTTTTTCAATGGCAAAAATCAATGAATATTGTAAATGCACAAACAGTAATTTCTCCGCATTGCAAGGTGCAATTCTGAAATTTTTTGCTTTTTCCTGCTCCTCTTAGCATGATAAAGAAAATTCAAAGAGAGTGAGATGCCAGCTCCTTTCATTCAGTAAGTAGCTTCAAACATTTCTCGTATATGAATAACATGATGTTTTTCAATGGCAAAAATCAATGAATATTGTAAATGCACAAACAGTAATTTCTCCGCACTGCAAGGTGCAATTCTGAAATTTTTTGCTTTTTCCTGCTCCTCTTAGCATGATAAAGAAGATTCAAAGAGAGTGAGATGCCAGCTCCTTTCATTCAGTCAGTAGCTTCAATCATTTCTGGACGTTTTTCAATTGCAAAAATCAATGAATATTGTAAATGCACAAACAGTAATTTCTCCGCATTGCAAGGTGCAATTCTGAAATTTTTTGCTTTTTCCTGCTCCTCTTAGCATGATAAAGAAGATTCAAAGAGAGTGAGATGCCAGCTCCTTTCATTCAGTCAGTAGCTTCAATCATTTCTGGACGTTTTTCAATGGCAAAAATCAATGAATATTGTAAATGCACAAACAGTAATTTCTCCGCATTGCAAGGTGCAATTCTGAAATTTTTTGCTTTTTCCTGCTCCTCTTAGCATGATAAAGAAAATTCAAAGAGAGTGAGATGCCAGCTCCTTTCATTCAGTAAGTAGCTTCAAACATTTCTCGTATATGAATAACATGATGTTTTTCAATGGCAAAAATCAATGAATATTGTAAATGCACAAACAGTAATTTCTCCGCACTGCAAGGTGCAATTCTGAAATTTTTTGCTTTTTCCTGCTCCTCTTAGCATGATAAAGAAGATTCAAAGAGAGTGAGATGCCAGCTCCTTTCATTCAGTCAGTAGCTTCAATCATTTCTGGACGTTTTTCAATGGCAAAAATCAATGAATATTGTAAATGCACAAACAGTAATTTCTCCGCATTGCAAGGTGCAATTCTGAAATTTTTTGCTTTTTCCTGCTCCTCTTAGCATGATAAAGAAGATTCAAAGAGAGTGAGATGCCAGCTCCTTTCATTCAGTCAGTAGCTTCAATCATTTCTGGACGTTTTTCAATGGCAAAAATCAATGAATATTGTAAATGCACAAACAGTAATTTCTCCGCATTGCAAGGTGCAATTCTGAAATTTTTTGCTTTTTCCTGCTCCTCTTAGCATGATAAAGAAGATTCAAAGAGAGTGAGATGCCAGCTCCTTTCATTCAGTCAGTAGCTTCAATCATTTCTGGACGTTTTTCAATGGCAAAAATCAATGAATATTGTAAATGCACAAACAGTAATTTCTCCGCATTGCAAGGTGCAATTCTGAAATTTTTTGCTTTTTCCTGCTCCTCTTAGCATGATAAAGAAAATTCAAAGAGAGTGAGATGCCAGCTCCTTTCATTCAGTAAGTAGCTTCAAACATTTCTCGTATATGAATAACATGATGTTTTTCAATGGCAAAAATCAATGAATATTGTAAATGCACAAACAGTAATTTCTCCGCACTGCAAGGTGCAATTCTGAAATTTTTTGCTTTTTCCTGCTCCTCTTAGCATGATAAAGAAGATTCAAAGAGAGTGAGATGCCAGCTCCTTTCATTCAGTCAGTAGCTTCAATCATTTCTGGACGTTTTTCAATGGCAAAAATCAATGAATATTGTAAATGCACAAACAGTAATTTCTCCGCATTGCAAGGTGCAATTCTGAAATTTTTTGCTTTTTCCTGCTCCTCTTAGCATGATAAAGAAGATTCAAAGAGAGTGAGATGCCAGCTCCTTTCATTCAGTCAGTAGCTTCAAACATTTCTGGTATATGAATAACATGATGTTTTTCAATGGCAAAAATCAATGAATATTGTAAATGCACAAACAGTAATTTCTCCGCATTGCAAGGTGCAATTCTGAAATTTTTTGCTTTTTCCTGCTCCTCTTAGCATGATAAAGAAGATTCAAAGAGAGTGAGATGCCAGCTCCTTTCATTCAGTCAGTAGCTTCAATCATTTCTGGACGTTTTTCAATGGCAAAAATCAATGAATATTGTAAATGCACAAGCAGTAATTTCTCCGCATTGCAAGGTGCAATTCTGAAATTTTTTGCTTTTTCCTGCTCCTCTTAGCATGATAAAGAAGATTCAAAGAGAGTGAGATGCCATCTCCTTTCATTCAGTCAATAGCTTCAAACATTTCTGGTATATGAATAACATGATGTTTTTCAATGGCAAAAATCAATGAATATTGTAAATGCACAAACAGTAATTTCTCCGCATTGCAAGGTGCAATTCTGAAATTTTTTGCTTTTTCCTGCTCCTCTTAGCATGATAAAGAAGATTCAAAGAGAGTGAGATGCCAGCTCCTTTCATTCAGTCAGTAGCTTCAAACATTTCTGGTATATGAATAACATGATGTTTTTCAATGACAAAAATCAATGAATATTGTAAATGCACAAACAGTAATTTCTCCGCATTGCAAGGTGCAATTCTGAAATTTTTTGCTTTTTCCTGCTCCTCTTAGCATGATAAAGAAGATTCAAAGAGAGTGAGATGCCAGCTCCTTTCATTCAGTCAGTAGCTTCAATCATTTCTGGACGTTTTTCAATGGCAAAAATCAATGAATATTGTAAATGCACAAACAGTAATTTCTCCGCATTGCAAGGTGCAATTCTGAAATTTTTTGCTTTTTCCTGCTCCTCTTAGCATGATAAAGAAGATTCAAAGAGAGTGAGATGCCAGCTCCTTTCATTCAGTCAGTAGCTTCAAACATTTCTGGTATATGAATAACATGATGTTTTTCAATGGCAAAAATCAATGAATATTGTAAATGCACAAACAGTAATTTCTCCGCATTGCAAGGTGCAATTCTGAAATTTTTTGCTTTTTCCTGCTCCTCTTAGCATGATAAAGAAGATTCAAAGAGAGTGAGATGCCAGCTCCTTTCATTCAGTCAGTAGCTTCAATCATTTCTGGACGTTTTTCAATGGCAAAAATCAATGAATATTGTAAATGCACAAGCAGTAATTTCTCCGCATTGCAAGGTGCAATTCTGAAATTTTTTGCTTTTTCCTGCTCCTCTTAGCATGATAAAGAAGATTCAAAGAGAGTGAGATGCCATCTCCTTTCATTCAGTCAATAGCTTCAAACATTTCTGGTATATGAATAACATGATGTTTTTCAATGGCAAAAATCAATGAATATTGTAAATGCACAAACAGTAATTTCTCCGCATTGCAAGGTGCAATTCTGAAATTTTTTGCTTTTTCCTGCTCCTCTTAGCATGATAAAGAAGATTCAAAGAGAGTGAGATGCCAGCTCCTTTCATTCAGTCAGTAGCTTCAAACATTTCTGGTATATGAATAACATGATGTTTTTCAATGACAAAAATCAATGAATATTGTAAATGCACAAACAGTAATTTCTCCGCATTGCAAGGTGCAATTCTGAAATTTTTTGCTTTTTCCTGCTCCTCTTAGCATGATAAAGAAGATTCAAAGAGAGTGAGATGCCAGCTCCTTTCATTCAGTCAGTAGCTTCAATCATTTCTGGACGTTTTTCAATGGCAAAAATCAATGAATATTGTAAATGCACAAACAGTAATTTCTCCGCATTGCAAGGTGCAATTCTGAAATTTTTTGCTTTTTCTTGCTCCTCTTAGCATGATAAAGAAGATTCAATGAGAGTGAGATGCCAGCTCCTTTCATTCAGTCAGTAGCTTCAAACATTTCTGGTATATGAATAACATGATGTTTTTCAATGGCAAAAATCAATGAATATTGTAAATGCACAAACAGTAATTTCTCCGCATTGCAAGGTGCAATTCTGAAATTTTTTGCTTTTTCCTGCTCCTCTTACCATGATAAAGAAGATTCAAAGAGAGTGAGATGCCAGCTCCTTTCATTCAGTCAGTAGCTTCAATCATTTCTGGACTATTTTCAATGGCAAAAATCAATGAATATTGTAAATGCACAAACAGTAATTTCTCCGCATTGCAAGGTGCAATTCTGAAATTTTTTGCTTTTTCCTGCTCCTCTTAGCATGATAAAGAAGATTCAAAGAGAGTGAGATGCCAGCTCCTTTCATTCGGTCAGTAGCTTCAATCATTTCTGGACGTTTTTCAATGGCAAAAATCAATGAATATTGTAAATGCACAAACAGTAATTTCTCCGCATTGCAAGGTGCAATTCTGAAATTTTTTGCTTTTTCCTGCTCCTCTTAGCATGATAAAGAAGATTCAAAGAGAGTGAGATGCCAGCTCCTTTCATTCAGTCAGTAGCTTCAAACATTTCTGGTATATGAATAACATGATGTTTTCAATGACAAAAATCAATGAATATTGTAAATGCACAAACAGTAATTTCTCCGCATTGCAAGGTGCAATTCTGAAATTTTTTGCTTTTTCCTGCTCCTCTTAGCAAGATAAAGAAGATTCAAAGAGAGTGAGATGCCAGCTCCTTTCATTCAGTCAGTAGCTTCAATCATTTCTGGACGTTTTTCAATGGCAAAAATCAATGAATATTGTAAATGCACAAACAGTAATTTCTCCGCATTGCAAGGAGCAATTCTGAAATTTTTTGCTTTTTCTTGCTCCTCTTAGCATGATAAAGAAGATTCAATGAGAGTGAGATGCCAGCTCCTTTCATTCAGTCAGTAGCTTCAAACATTTCTGGTATATGAATAACATGATGTTTTTCAATGGCAAAAATCAATGAATATTGTAAATGCACAAACAGTAATTTCTCCGCATTGCAAGGTGCAATTCTGAAATTTTTTGCTTTTTCCTGCTCCTCTTAGCATGATAAAGAAGATTCAAAGAGAGTGAGATGCCAGCTCCTTTCATTCAGTCAGTAGCTTCAATCATTTCTGGACGTTTTTCAATGGCAAAAATCAATGAATATTGTAAATGCACAAACAGTAATTTCTCCGCATTGCAAGGTGCAATTCTGAAATTTTTTGCTTTTTCCTGCTCCTCTTAGCATGATAAAGAAGATTCAAAGAGAGTGAGATGCCAGCTCCTTTCATTCAGTTAGTAGCTTCAAACATTTCTGGTATATGAATAACATGATGTTTTTCAATGGCAAAAATCAATGAATATTGTAAATGCACAAACAATAATTTCTCCGCATTGCAAGGTGCAATTCTGAAATTTTTTGCTTTTTCCTGCTCCTCTTAGCATGATAAAGAAGATTCAAAGAGAGTGAGATGCCAGCTCCTTTCATTCAGTCAGTAGCTTCAAACATTTCTGGTATATGAATAATGTTTTTCAATGGCAAAAATCAATGAATATTGTTAATGCACAAACAGTAATTTCTCCTCATTGCAAGGTGCAATTCTGAAATTTTTAGCTTTTTCCTGCTCCTCTTAGCATGATAAAGAAGATTCAAAGAGAGTGAGATGCCAGCTCCTTTCATTCAGTCAGTAGCTTCAATCATTTCTGGACGTTTTTCAATGGCAAAAATCAATGAATATTGTAAATGCACAAACAGTAATTTCTCCACATTGCAAGGTGCAATTCTGAAATTTTTTGCTTTTTCCTGCTCCTCTTAGCATGATAAAGAAGATTCAAAGAGAGTGAGATGCCAGCTCCTTTCATTCAGTCAGTAGCTTCAAACATTTCTGGTATATGAATAACATGATGTTTTTCAATGGCAAAAATCAATGAATATTGTAAATGCACAAACAGTAATTTCTCCGCATTGCAAGGTGCAATTCTGAAATTTTTTGCTTTTTCCTGCTCCTCTTAGCATGATAAAGAAGATTCAAAGAGAGTGAGATGCCAGCTCCTTTCATTCAGTCAGTAGCTTCAATCATTTCTGGACGTTTTTCAATGGCCAAAATCAATGAATATTGTAAATGCACAAACAGTAATTTCACCGCATTGCAAGGTGCAATTCTGAAATTTTTTGCTTTTTCCTGCTCCTCTTAGCATGATAAAGAAGATTCAAAGAGAGTGAGATGCCAGCTCCTTTCATTCAGTCAGTAGCTTCAAACATTTCTGGTATATGAATAACATGATGTTTTTCAATGGCAAAAATCAATGAATATTGTAAATGCACAAACAGTAATTTCTCCGCATTGCAAGGTGCAATTCTGAAATTTTTTGCTTTTTCCTGCTCCTCTTAGCATGATAAAGAAGATTCAAAGAGAGTGAGATGCCAGCTCCTTTCATTCAGTCAGTAGATTCAATCATTTCTGGACGTTTTTCAATGGCAAAAATCAATGAATATTGTAAATGCACAAACAGTAATTTCTCCGCATTGCAAGGTGCAATTCTGAAATTTTTTGCTTTTTCCTGCTCCTCTTAGCATGATAAAGAATATTCAAAGAGAGTGAGATGTCATCTCCTTTCATTCAGTCAGTAGCTTCAAACATTTCTGGTATATGAATAACATGATGTTTTTCAATGGCAAAAATCAATGAATATTGTAAATGCACAAACAGTAATTTCTCCGCATTGCAAGGTGCAATTCTGAAATTTTTTGCTTTTTCCTGCTCCTCTTAGCATGATAAAGAAGATTCAAAGAGAGTGAGATGCCAGCTCCTTTCATTCAGTCAGTAGCTTCAATCATTTCTGGACGTGTTTCAATGGCAAAAATCAATGAATATTGTAAATGCACAAACAGTAATTTCTCCGCATTGCAAGGTGCAATTCTGAAATTTTTTGCTTTTTCCTGCTCCTCTTAACATGATAAAGAAGATTCAAAGAGAGTGAGATGCCAGCTCCTTTCATTCAGTCAGTAGCTTCAATCATTTCTGGACGTTTTTCAATGGCAAAAATCAATGAATATTGTAAATGCACAAACAGTAATTTCTCCGCATTGCAAGGTGCAATTCTGAAATTTTTTGCTTTTTCCTGCGTCTCTTAGCATGATAAAGAAAATTCAAAGAGAGTGAGATGCCAGCTCCTTTCATTCAGTCAGTAGCTTCAAACATTTCTGGTATATGAATAACATGATGTTTTTCAATGGCAAAAATCAATGAATATTGTAAATGCACAAACAGTAATTTTTCCGCATTGCAAGGTGCAATTCTGAAATTTTTTGCTTTTTCCTGCTCCTCTTAGCATGATAAAGAAGATTCAAAGAGAGTGAGATGCCAGCTCCTTTCATTCAGTCAGTAGCTTCAATCATTTCTGGACGTTTTTCAATGGCAAAAATCAATGAATATTGTAAATGCACAAACAGTAATTTCTCCGCATTGCAAGGTGCAATTCTGAAATTTTTTGCTTTTTCCTGCTCCTCTTAACATGATAAAGAAGATTCAAAGAGAGTGAGATGCCAGCTCCTTTCATTCAGTCAGTAGCTTCAATCATTTCTGGACGTTTTTCAATTGCAAAAATCAATGAATATTGTAAATGCACAAACAGTAATTTCTCCGCATTGCAAGGTGCAATTCTGAAATTTTTTGCTTTTTCCTGCTCCTCTTAGCATGATAAAGAAGATTCAAAGAGAGTGAGATGCCAGCTCCTTTCATTCAGTCAGTAGCTTCAATCATTTCTGGACATTTTTCAATGGCAAAAATCAATGAATATTGTAAATGCACAAACAGTAATTTCTCCGCATTGCAAGGTGCAATTCTGAAATTTTTTGCTTTTTCCTGCTCCTCTTAGCATGATAAAGAAGATTCAAAGAGAGTGAGATGCCAGCTCCTTTCATTCAGTCAGTAGCTTCAAACATTTCTGGTATATGAATAACATGATGTTTTTCAATGGCAAAAATCAATGAATATTGTAAATGCACAAACAGTAATTTCTCCGCATTGCAAGGTGCAATTCTGAAATTTTTTGCTTTTTCCTGCTCCTCTTAGCATGATAAAGAAGATTCAAAGAGAGTGAGATGCCAGCTCCTTTCATTCAGTCAGTAGCTTCAATCATTTCTGGACGTTTTTCAATGGCAAAAATCAATGAATATTGTAAATGCACAAGCAGTAATTTCTCCGCATTGCAAGGTGCAATTCTGAAATTTTTTGCTTTTTCCTGCTCCTCTTAGCATGATAAAGAAGATTCAAAGAGAGTGAGATGCCATCTCCTTTCATTCAGTCAATAGCTTCAAACATTTCTGGTATATGAATAACATGATGTTTTTCAATGGCAAAAATCAATGAATATTGTAAATGCACAAACAGTAATTTCTCCGCATTGCAAGGTGCAATTCTGAAATTTTTTGCTTTTTCCTGCTCCTCTTACCATGATAAAGAAGATTCAAAGAGAGTGAGATGCCAGCTCCTTTCATTCAGTCAGTAGCTTCAATCATTTCTGGACGTTTTTCATGGGCAAAAATCAATGAATATTGTAAATGCACAAACAGTAATTTCTCCGCATTGCAAGGTGCAATTCTGAAATTTTTTGCTTTTTCTTGCTCCTCTTAGCATGATAAAGAAGATTCAATGAGAGTGAGATGCCAGCTCCTTTAATTCAGTCAGTAGCTTCAAACATTTCTGGTATATGAATAACATGATGTTTTTCAATGGCAAAAATCAATGAATATTGTAAATGCACAAACAGTAATTTCTCCGCATTGCAAGGTGCAATTCTGAAATTTTTTGCTTTTTCCTGCTCCTCTTACCATGATAAAGAAGATTCAAAGAGAGTGAGATGCCAGCTCCTTTCATTCAGTCAGTAGCTTCAATCATTTCTGGACGTTTTTCAATGGCAAAAATCAATGAATATTGTAAATGCACAAACAGTAATTTCTCCGCATTGCAAGGTGCAATTCTGAAATTTTTTGCTTTTTCCTGCTCCTCTTAGCATGATAAAGAAGATTCAAAGAGAGTGAGATGCCAGCTCCTTTCATTCGGTCAATAGCTTCAATCATTTCTGGACGTTTTTCAATGGCAAAAATCAATGAATATTGTAAATGCACAAACAGTAATTTCTCCGCATTGCAAGGTGCAATTCTGAAATTTTTTGCTTTTTCCTGCTCCTCTTAGCATGATAAAGAAGATTCAAAGAGAGTGAGATGCCAGCTCCTTTCATTCAGTCAGTAGCTTCAAACATTTCTGGTATATGAATAACATGATGTTTTTCAATGACAAAAATCAATGAATATTGTAAATGCACAAACAGTAATTTCTCCGCATTGCAAGGTGCAATTCTGAAATTTTTTGCTTTTTCCTGCTCCTCTTAGCATGATAAAGAAGATTCAAAGAGAGTGAGATGCCAACTCCTTTCATTCAGTCAGTAGCTTCAATCATTTCTGGACGTTTTTCAATGGCAAAAATCAATGAATATTGTAAATGCACAAACAGTAATTTCTCCGCATTGCAAGGTGCAATTCTGAAATTTTTTGCTTTTTCCTGCTCCTCTTAGCATGATAAAGAAGATTCAAAGAGAGTGAGATGCCAGCTCCTTTCATTCAGTCAGTAGCTTCAAACATTTCTGGTATATGAATAACATGATGTTTTTCAATGGCAAAAATCAATGAATATTGTAAATGCACAAACATTAATTTCTCCGCATTGCAAGGTGCAATTCTGAAATTTTTTGCTTTTTCCTGCTCCTCTTTGCATGATAAAGAAGATTCAAAGACAGTGAGATGCCAGCTCCTTTCATTCAGTCAGTAGCTTCAATCATTTCTGGACGTTTTTCAATGGCAAATATCAATGAATATTGTAAATGCACAAACAGTAATTTCTCCGCATTGCAAGGTGCAATTCTGAAATTTTTTGCTTTTTCCTGCTCCTCTTAGCATGATAAAGAAGATTCAAAGAGAGTGAGATGCCAGCTCCTTTCATTCAGTCAGTAGCTTCAATCATTTCTGGACGTTTTTCAATGGCAAAAATCAATGAATATTGTAAATGCACAAACAGTAATTTCTCCGCATTGCAAGGTGCAATTCTGAAATTTTTTGCTTTTTCTTGCTCCTCTTAGCATGATAAAGAAGATTCAATGAGAGTGAGATGCCAGCTCCTTTCATTCAGTCAGTAGCTTCAAACATTTCTGGTATATGAATAACATGATGTTTTTCAATGGCAAAAATCAATGAATATTGTAAATGCACAAACAGTAATTTCTCCGCATTGCAAGGTGCAATTCTGAAATTTTTTGCTTTTTCCTGCTCCTCTTAGCATGATAAAGAAGATTCAAAGAGAGTGAGATGCCAGCTCCTTTCATTCAGTCAGTAGCTTCAATCATTTCTGGACGTTTTTCAATGGCAAAAATCAATGAATATTGTAAATGCACAAACAGTAATTTCTCCGCATTGCAAGGTGCAATTCTGAAATTTTTTGCTTTTTCCTGCTCCTCTTAGCATGATAAAGAAGATTCAAAGAGAGTGAGATGCCAGCTCCTTTCATTCAGTTAGTAGCTTCAAACATTTCTGGTATATGAATAACATGATGTTTTTCAATGGCAAAAATCAATGAATATTGTAAATGCACAAACAATAATTTCTCCGCATTGCAAGGTGCAATTCTGAAATGTTTTGCTTTTTCCTGCTCCTCTTAGCATGATAAAGAAGATTCAAAGAGAGTGAGATGCCAGCTCCTTTCATTCAGTCAGTAGCTTCAAACATTTCTGGTATATGAATAACGTTTTTCAATGGCAAAAATCAATGAATATTGTTAATGCACAAACAGTAATTTCTCCTCATTGCAAGGTGCAATTCTGAAATTTTTTGCTTTTTCCTGCTCCTCTTAGCATGATAAAGAAGATTCAAAGAGAGTGAGATGCCAGCTCCTTTCATTCAGTCAGTAGCTTCAATCATTTCTGGACGTTTTTCAATGGCAAAAATCAATGAATATTGTAAATGCACAAACAGTAATTTCTCCGCATTGCAAGGTGCAATTCTGAAATTTTTTGCTTTTTCCTGCTCCTCTTAGCATGATAAAGAAGATTCAAAGAGAGTGAGATGCCAGCTCCTTTCATTCAGTCAGTAGCTTCAAACATTTCTGGTATATGAATAACATGATGTTTTTCAATGGCAAAAATCAATGAATATTGTAAATGCACAAACAGTAATTTCTCCGCATTGCAAGGTGCAATTCTGAAATTTTTTGCTTTTTCCTGCTCCTCTTAGCATGATAAAGAAGAAACAAAGAGAGTGAGATGCCAGCTCCTTTCATTCAGTCAGTAGCTTCAATCATTTCTGGACGTTTTTCAATGGCAAAAATCAATGAATATTGTAAATGCACAAACAGTAATTTCACCGCATTGCAAGGTGCAATTCTGAAATTTTTTGCTTTTTCCTGCTCCTCTTAGCATGATAAAGAAGATTCAAAGAGAGTGAGATGCCAGCTCCTTTCATTCAGTCAGTAGCTTCAAACATTTCTGGTATATGAATAACATGATGTTTTTCAATGGCAAAAATCAATGAATATTGTAAATGCACAAACAGTAATTTCTCCGCATTGCAAGGTGCAATTCTGAAATTTTTTGCTTTTTCCTGCTCCTCTTAGCATGATAAAGAAGATTCAAAGAGAGTGAGATGCCAGCTCCTTTCATTCAGTCAGTAGATTCAATCATTTCTGGACGTTTTTCAATGGCAAAAATCAATGAATATTGTAAATGCACAAACAGTAATTTCTCCGCATTGCAAGGTGCAATTCTGAAATTTTTTGCTTTTTCCTGCTCCTCTTAGCATGATAAAGAATATTCAAAGAGAGTGAGATGTCATCTCCTTTCATTCATTCAGTAGCTTCAAACATTTCTGGTATATGAATAACATGATGTTTTTCAATGGCAAAAATCAATGAATATTGTAAATGCACAAACAGTAATTTTTCCGCATTGCAAGGTGCAATTCTGAAATTTTTTGCTTTTTCCTGCTCCTCTTAGCATGATAAAGAAGATTCAAAGAGAGTGAGATGCCAGCTCCTTTCATTCAGTCAGTAGCTTCAATCATTTCTGGACGTTTTTCAATGGCAAAAATCAATGAATATTGTAAATGCACAAACAGTAATTTCTCCGCATTGCAAGGTGCAATTCTGAAATTTTTTGCTTTTTCCTGCTCCTCTTAACATGATAAAGAAGATTCAAAGAGAGTGAGATGCCAGCTCCTTTCATTCAATCAGTAGCTTCAATCATTTCTGGACATTTTTCAATGGCAAAAATCAATGAATATTGTAAATGCACAAACAGTAATTTCTCCGCATTGCAAGGTGCAATTCTGAAATTTTTTGCTTTTTCCTGCTCCTCTTAGCATGATAAAGAAAATTCAAAGAGAGTGAGATGCCAGCTCCTTTCATTCAGTCAGTAGCTTCAAACATTTCTGGTATATGAGTAACATGATGTTTTTCAATGGCAAAAATCAATGAATATTGTAAATGCACAAACAGTAATTTCTCCGCATTGCAAGGTGCAATTCTGAAATTTTTTGCTTTTTCCTGCTCCTCTTAGCATGATAAAGAAGATTCAAAGAGAGTGAGATGCCAGCTCCTTTCATTCATTCAGTAGCTTCAATCATTTCTGGACGTTTTTCAATTGCAAAAATCAATGAATATTGTAAATGCACAAACAGTAATTTCTCCGCATTGCAAGGTGCAATTCTGAAATTTTTTGCTTTTTCCTGCTCCTCTTAGCATGATAAAGAAGATTCAAAGAGAGTGAGATGCCAGCTCCTTTCATTCAGTCAGTAGCTTCAATCATTTCTGGACGTTTTTCAATGGCAAAAATCAATGAATATTGTAAATGCACAAACAGTAATTTCTCCGCATTGCAAGGTGCAATTCTGAAATTTTTTGCTTTTTCCTGCTCCTCTTAGCATGATAAAGAAAATTCAAAGAGAGTGAGATGCCAGCTCCTTTCATTCAGTAAGTAGCTTCAAACATTTCTCGTATATGAATAACATGATGTTTTTCAATGGCAAAAATCAATGAATATTGTAAATGCACAAACAGTAATTTCTCCGCACTGCAAGGTGCAATTCTGAAATTTTTTGCTTTTTCCTGCTCCTCTTAGCATGATAAAGAAGATTCAAAGAGAGTGAGATGCCAGCTCCTTTCATTCAGTCAGTAGCTTCAATCATTTCTGGACGTTTTTCAATGGCAAAAATCAATGAATATTGTAAATGCACAAACAGTAATTTCTCCGCATTGCAAGGTGCAATTCTGAAATTTTTTGCTTTTTCCTGCTCCTCTTAGCATGATAAAGAAGATTCAAAGAGAGTGAGATGCCAGCTCCTTTCATTCAGTCAGTAGCTTCAAACATTTCTGGTATATGAATAACATGATGTTTTTCAATGGCAAAAATCAATGAATATTGTAAATGCACAAACAGTAATTTCTCCGCATTGCAAGGTGCAATTCTGAAATTTTTTGCTTTTTCCTGCTCCTCTTAGCATGATAAAGAAGATTCAAAGAGAGTGAGATGCCAGCTCCTTTCATTCAGTCAGTAGCTTCAATCATTTCTGGACGTTTTTCAATGGCAAAAATCAATGAATATTGTAAATGCACAAGCAGTAATTTCTCCGCATTGCAAGGTGCAATTCTGAAATTTTTTGCTTTTTCCTGCTCCTCTTAGCATGATAAAGAAGATTCAAAGAGAGTGAGATGCCATCTCCTTTCATTCAGTCAATAGCTTCATACATTTCTGGTATATGAATAACATGATGTTTTTCAATGGCAAAAATCAATGAATATTGTAAATGCACAAACAGTAATTTCTCCGCATTGCAAGGTGCAATTCTGAAATTTTTTGCTTTTTCCTGCTCCTCTTACCATGATAAAGAAGATTCAAAGAGAGTGAGATGCCAGCTCCTTTCATTCAGTCAGTAGCTTCAATCATTTCTGGACGTTTTTCAATGGCAAAAATCAATGAATATTGTAAATGCACAAACAGTAATTTCTCCGCATTGCAAGGTGCAATTCTGAAATTTTTTGCTTTTTCCTGCTCCTCTTAGCATGATAAAGAAGATTCAAAGAGAGTGAGATGCCAGCTCCTTTCATTCGGTCAGTAGCTTCAATCATTTCTGGACGTTTTTCAATGGCAAAAATCAATGAATATTGTAAATGCACAAACAGTAATTTCTCCGCATTGCAAGGTGCAATTCTGAAATTTTTTGCTTTTTCCTGCTCCTCTTAGCATGATAAAGAAGATTCAAAGAGAGTGAGATGCCAGCTCCTTTCATTCAGTCAGTAGCTTCAAACATTTCTGGTATATGAATAACATGATGTTTTTCAATGACAAAAATCAATGAATATTGTAAATGCACAAACAGTAATTTCTCCGCATTGCAAGGTGCAATTCTGAAATTTTTTGCTTTTTCCTGCTCCTCTTAGCATGATAAAGAAGATTCAAAGAGAGTGAGATGCCAGCTCCTTTCATTCAGTCAGTAGCTTCAATCATTTCTGGACGTTTTTCAATGGCAAAAATCAATGAATATTGTAAATGCACAAACAGTAATTTCTCCGCATTGCAAGGTGCAATTCTGAAATTTTTTGCTTTTTCCTGCTCCTCTTAGCATGATAAAGAAAATTCAAAGAGAGTGAGATGCCAGCTCCTTTCATTCAGTCAGTAGCTTCAAACATTTCTGGTATATGAGTAACATGATGTTTTTCAATGGCAAAAATCAATGAATATTGTAAATGCACAAACAGTAATTTCTCCGCATTGCAAGGTGCAATTCTGAAATTTTTTGCTTTTTCCTGCTCCTCTTAGCATGATAAAGAAGATTCAAAGAGAGTGAGATGCCAGCTCCTTTCATTCATTCAGTAGCTTCAATCATTTCTGGACGTTTTTCAATTGCAAAAATCAATGAATATTGTAAATGCACAAACAGTAATTTCTCCGCATTGCAAGGTGCAATTCTGAAATTTTTTGCTTTTTCCTGCTCCTCTTAGCATGATAAAGAAGATTCAAAGAGAGTGAGATGCCAGCTCCTTTCATTCAGTCAGTAGCTTCAATCATTTCTGGACGTTTTTCAATGGCAAAAATCAATGAATATTGTAAATGCACAAACAGTAATTTCTCCGCATTGCAAGGTGCAATTCTGAAATTTTTTGCTTTTTCCTGCTCCTCTTAGCATGATAAAGAAAATTCAAAGAGAGTGAGATGCCAGCTCCTTTCATTCAGTAAGTAGCTTCAAACATTTCTCGTATATGAATAACATGATGTTTTTCAATGGCAAAAATCAATGAATATTGTAAATGCACAAACAGTAATTTCTCCGCACTGCAAGGTGCAATTCTGAAATTTTTTGCTTTTTCCTGCTCCTCTTAGCATGATAAAGAAGATTCAAAGAGAGTGAGATGCCAGCTCCTTTCATTCAGTCAGTAGCTTCAATCATTTCTGGACGTTTTTCAATGGCAAAAATCAATGAATATTGTAAATGCACAAACAGTAATTTCTCCGCATTGCAAGGTGCAATTCTGAAATTTTTTGCTTTTTCCTGCTCCTCTTAGCATGATAAAGAAGATTCAAAGAGAGTGAGATGCCAGCTCCTTTCATTCAGTCAGTAGCTTCAAACATTTCTGGTATATGAATAACATGATGTTTTTCAATGGCAAAAATCAATGAATATTGTAAATGCACAAACAGTAATTTCTCCGCATTGCAAGGTGCAATTCTGAAATTTTTTGCTTTTTCCTGCTCCTCTTAGCATGATAAAGAAGATTCAAAGAGAGTGAGATGCCAGCTCCTTTCATTCAGTCAGTAGCTTCAATCATTTCTGGACGTTTTTCAATGGCAAAAATCAATGAATATTGTAAATGCACAAGCAGTAATTTCTCCGCATTGCAAGGTGCAATTCTGAAATTTTTTGCTTTTTCCTGCTCCTCTTAGCATGATAAAGAAGATTCAAAGAGAGTGAGATGCCATCTCCTTTCATTCAGTCAATAGCTTCATACATTTCTGGTATATGAATAACATGATGTTTTTCAATGGCAAAAATCAATGAATATTGTAAATGCACAAACAGTAATTTCTCCGCATTGCAAGGTGCAATTCTGAAATTTTTTGCTTTTTCCTGCTCCTCTTACCA
This sequence comes from Phyllobates terribilis, assembly GCF_046119375.1. Classification (NCBI taxonomy): domain Eukaryota; kingdom Metazoa; phylum Chordata; class Amphibia; order Anura; family Dendrobatidae; genus Phyllobates; species Phyllobates terribilis. Next base: position 953,749 of record NW_027363306.1, read on the forward strand.
TGATAAAGAAGATTCAAAGAGAGTGAGATGCCAGCTCCTTTCATTCAGTCAGTAGCTTCAATCATTTCTGGACGTTTTTCAATGGCAAAAATCAATGAATATTGTAAATGCACAAACAGTAATTTCTCCGCATTGCAAGGTGCAATTCTGAAATTTTTTGCTTTTTCCTGCTCCTCTTAGCATGATAAAGAAGATTCAAAGAGAGTGAGATGCCAGCTCCTTTCATTCGGTCAGTAGCTTCAATCATTTCTGGACGTTTTTCAATGGCAAAAATCAATGAATATTGTAAATGCACAAACAGTAATTTCTCCGCATTGCAAGGTGCAATTCTGAAATTTTTTGCTTTTTCCTGCTCCTCTTAGCATGATAAAGAAGATTCAAAGAGAGTGAGATGCCAGCTCCTTTCATTCAGTCAGTAGCTTCAAACATTTCTGGTATATGAATAACATGATGTTTTTCAATGACAAAAATCAATGAATATTGTAAATGCACAAACAGTAATTTCTCCGCATTGCAAGGTGCAATTCTGAAATTTTTTGCTTTTTCCTGCTCCTCTTAGCATGATAAAGAAGATTCAAAGAGAGTGAGATGCCAGCTCCTTTCATTCAGTCAGTAGCTTCAATCATTTCTGGACGTTTTTCAATGGCAAAAATCAATGAATATTGTAAATGCACAAACAGTAATTTCTCCGCATTGCAAGGTGCAATTCTGAAATTTTTTGCTTTTTCTTGCTCCTCTTAGCATGATAAAGAAGATTCAATGAGAGTGAGATGCCAGCTCCTTTCATTCAGTCAGTAGCTTCAAACATTTCTGGTATATGAATAACATGATGTTTTTCAATGGCAAAAATCAATGAATATTGTAAATGCACAAACAGTAATTTCTCCGCATTGCAAGGTGCAATTCTGAAATTTTTTGCTTTTTCCTGCTCCTCTTACCATGATAAAGAAGATTCAAAGAGAGTGAGATGCCAGCTCCTTTCATTCAGTCAGTAGCTTCAATCATTTCTGGACGTTTTTCAATGGCAAAAATCAATGAATATTGTAAATGCACAAACAGTAATTTCTCCGCATTGCAAGGTGCAATTCTGAAATTTTTTGCTTTTTCCTGCTCCTCTTAGCATGATAAAGAAGATTCAAAGAGAGTGAGATGCCAGCTCCTTTCATTCGGTCAGTAGCTTCAATCATTTCTGGACGTTTTTCAATGGCAAAAATCAATGAATATTGTAAATGCACAAACAGTAATTTCTCCGCATTGCAAGGTGCAATTCTGAAATTTTTTGCTTTTTCCTGCTCCTCTTAGCATGATAAAGAAGATTCAAAGAGAGTGAGATGCCAGCTCCTTTCATTCAGTCAGTAGCTTCAAACATTTCTGGTATATGAATAACATGATGTTTTCAATGACAAAAATCAATGAATATTGTAAATGCACAAACAGTAATTTCTCCGCATTGCAAGGTGCAATTCTGAAATTTTTTGCTTTTTCCTGCTCCTCTTAGCATGATAAAGAAGATTCAAAGAGAGTGAGATGCCAGCTCCTTTCATTCAGTCAGTAGCTTCAATCATTTCTGGACGTTTTTCAATGGCAAAAATCAATGAATATTGTAAATGCACAAACAGTAATTTCTCCGCATTGCAAGGTGCAATTCTGAAATTTTTTGCTTTTTCTTGCTCCTCTTAGCATGATAAAGAAGATTCAATGAGAGTGAGATGCCAGCTCCTTTCATTCAGTCAGTAGCTTCAAACATTTCTGGTATATGAATAACATGATGTTTTTCAATGGCAAAAATCAATGAATATTGTAAATGCACAAACAGTAATTTCTCCGCATTGCAAGGTGCAATTCTGAAATTTTTTGCTTTTTCCTGCTCCTCTTAGCATGATAAAGAAGATTCAAAGAGAGTGAGATGCCAGCTCCTTTCATTCAGTCAGTAGCTTCAATCATTTCTGGACGTTTTTCAATGGCAAAAATCAATGAATATTGTAAATGCACAAACAGTAATTTCTCCGCATTGCAAGGTGCAATTCTGAAATTTTTTGCTTTTTCCTGCTCCTCTTAGCATGATAAAGAAGATTCAAAGAGAGTGAGATGCCAGCTCCTTTCATTCAGTTAGTAGCTTCAAACATTTCTGGTATATGAATAACATGATGTTTTTCAATGGCAAAAATCAATGAATATTGTAAATGCACAAACAATAATTTCTCCGCATTGCAAGGTGCAATTCTGAAATTTTTTGCTTTTTCCTGCTCCTCTTAGCATGATAAAGAAGATTCAAAGAGAGTGAGATGCCAGCTCCTTTCATTCAGTCAGTAGCTTCAAACATTTCTGGTATATGAATAACGTTTTTCAATGGCAAAAATCAATGAATATTGTTAATGCACAAACAGTAATTTCTCCTCATTGCAAGGTGCAATTCTGAAATTTTTAGCTTTTTCCTGCTCCTCTTAGCATGATAAAGAAGATTCAAAGAGAGTGAGATGCCAGCTCCTTACATTCAGTCAGTAGCTTCAATCATTTCTGGACGTTTTTCAATGGCAAAAATCAATGAATATTGTAAATGCACAAACAGTAATTTCTCCACATTGCAAGGTGCAATTCTGAAATTTTTTGCTTTTTCCTGCTCCTCTTAGCATGATAAAGAAGATTCAAAGAGAGTGAGATGCCAGCTCCTTTCATTCAGTCAGTAGCTTCAAACATTTCTGGTATATGAATAACATGATGTTTTTCAATGGCAAAAATCAATGAATATTGTAAATGCACAAACAGTAATTTCTCCGCATTGCAAGGTGCAATTCTGAAATTTTTTGCTTTTTCCTGCTCCTCTTAGCATGATAAAGAAGATTCAAAGAGAGTGAGATGCCAGCTCCTTTCATTCAGTCAGTAGCTTCAATCATTTCTGGACGTTTTTCAATGGCAAAAATCAATGAATATTGTAAATGCACAAACAGTAATTTCACCGCATTGCAAGGTGCAATTCTGAAATTTTTTGCTTTTTCCTGCTCCTCTTAGCATGATAAAGAAGATTCAAAGAGAGTGAGATGCCAGCTCCTTTCATTCAGTCAGTAGCTTCAAACATTTCTGGTATATGAATAACATGATGTTTTTCAATGGCAAAAATCAATGAATATTGTAAATGCACAAACAGTAATTTCTCCGCATTGCAAGGTGCAATTCTGAAATTTTTTGCTTTTTCCTGCTCCTCTTAGCATGATAAAGAAGATTCAAAGAGAGTGAGATGCCAGCTCCTTTCATTCAGTCAGTAGATTCAATCATTTCTGGACGTTTTTCAATGGCAAAAATCAATGAATATTGTAAATGCACAAACAGTAATTTCTCCGCATTGCAAGGTGCAATTCTGAAATTTTTTGCTTTTTCCTGCTCCTCTTAGCATGATAAAGAATATTCAAAGAGAGTGAGATGTCATCTCCTTTCATTCAGTCAGTAGCTTCAAACATTTCTGGTATATGAATAACATGATGTTTTTCAATGGCAAAAATCAATGAATATTGTAAATGCACAAACAGTAATTTCTCCGCATTGCAAGGTGCAATTCTGAAATTTTTTGCTTTTTCCTGCTCCTCTTAGCATGATAAAGAAGATTCAAAGAGAGTGAGATGCCAGCTCCTTTCATTCAGTCAGTAGCTTCAATCATTTCTGGACGTGTTTCAATGGCAAAAATCAATGAATATTGTAAATGCACAAACAGTAATTTCTCCGCATTGCAAGGTGCAATTCTGAAATTTTTTGCTTTTTCCTGCTCCTCTTAACATGATAAAGAAGATTCAAAGAGAGTGAGATGCCAGCTCCTTTCATTCAGTCAGTAGCTTCAATCATTTCTGGACGTTTTTCAATGGCAAAAATCAATGAATATTGTAAATGCACAAACAGTAATTTCTCCGCATTGCAAGGTGCAATTCTGATATTTTTTGCTTTTTCCTGCTCCTCTTAGCATGATAAAGAAAATTCAAAGAGAGTGAGATGCCAGCTCCTTTCATTCAGTCAGTAGCTTCAAACATTTCTGGTATATGAATAACATGATGTTTTTCAATGGCAAAAATCAATGAATATTGTAAATGCACAAACAGTAATTTTTCCGCATTGCAAGGTGCAATTCTGAAATTTTTTGCTTTTTCCTGCTCCTCTTAGCATGATAAAGAAGATTCAAAGAGAGTGAGATGCCAGCTCCTTTCATTCAGTCAGTAGCTTCAATCATTTCTGGACGTTTTTCAATGGCAAAAATCAATGAATATTGTAAATGCACAAACAGTAATTTCTCCGCATTGCAAGGTGCAATTCTGAAATTTTTTGCTTTTTCCTGCTCCTCTTAACATGATAAAGAAGATTCAAAGAGAGTGAGATGCCAGCTCCTTTCATTCAGTCAGTAGCTTCAATCATTTCTGGACATTTTTCAATGGCAAAAATCAATGAATATTGTAAATGCACAAACAGTAATTTCTCCGCATTGCAAGGTGCAATTCTGAAATTTTTTGCTTTTTCCTGCTCCTCTTAGCATGATAAAGAAAATTCAAAGAGAGTGAGATGCCAGCTCCTTTCATTCAGTCAGTAGCTTCAAACATTTCTGGTATATGAATAACATGATGTTTTTCAATGGCAAAAATCAATGAATATTGTAAATGCACAAACAGTAATTTCTCCGCATTGCAAGGTGCAATTCTGAAATTTTTTGCTTTTTCCTGCTCCTCTTAGCATGATAAAGAAGATTCAAAGAGAGTGAGATGCCAGCTCCTTTCATTCAGTCAGTAGCTTCAATCATTTCTGGACGTTTTTCAATGGCAAAAATCAATGAATATTGTAAATGCACAAACAGTAATTTCTCCGCATTGCAAGGTGCAATTCTGAAATTTTTTGCTTTTTCCTGCTCCTCTTAGCATGATAAAGAAGATTCAAAGAGAGTGAGATGCCAGCTCCTTTCATTCAGTCAGTAGCTTCAAACATTTCTGGTATATGAATAACATGATGTTTTTCAATGGCAAAAATCAATGAATATTGTAAATGCACAAACAGTAATTTCTCCGCATTGCAAGGTGCAATTCTGAAATTTTTTGCTTTTTCCTGCTCCTCTTAGCATGATAAAGAAGATTCAAAGAGAGTGAGATGCCAGCTCCTTTCATTCAGTCAGTAGCTTCAATCATTTCTGGACGTTTTTCAATGGCAAAAATCAATGAATATTGTAAATGCACAAGCAGTAATTTCTCTGCATTGCAAGGTGCAATTCTGAAATTTTTTGCTTTTTCCTGCTCCTCTTAGCATGATAAAGAAGATTCAAAGAGAGTGAGATGCCATCTCCTTTCATTCAGTCAATAGCTTCAAACATTTCTGGTATATGAATAACATGATGTTTTTCAATGGCAAAAATCAATGAATATTGTAAATGCACAAACAGTAATTTCTCCGCATTGCAAGGTGCAATTCTGAAATTTTTTGCTTTTTCCTGCTCCTCTTACCATGATAAAGAAGATTCAAAGAGAGTGAGATGCCAGCTCCTTTCATTCAGTCAGTAGCTTCAATCATTTCTGGACGTTTTTCATGGGCAAAAATCAATGAATATTGTAAATGCACAAACAGTAATTTCTCCGCATTGCAAGGTGCAATTCTGAAATTTTTTGCTTTTTCCTGCTCCTCTTAGCATGATAAAGAAGATTCAAAGAGAGTGAGATGCCAGCTCCTTTCATTCGGTCAGTAGCTTCAATCATTTCTGGACGTTTTTCAATGGCAAAAATCAATGAATATTGTAAATGCACAAACAGTAATTTCTCCGCATTGCAAGGTGCAATTCTGAAATTTTTTGCTTTTTCCTGCTCCTCTTAGCATGATAAAGAAGATTCAAAGAGAGTGAGATGCCAGCTCCTTTCATTCAGTCAGTAGCTTCAAACATTTCTGGTATATGAATAACATGATGTTTTTCAATGGCAAAAATCAATGAATATTGTAAATGCACAAACAGTAATTTCTCCGCATTGCAAGGTGCAATTCTGAAATTTTTTGCTTTTTCCTGCTCCTCTTACCATGATAAAGAAGATTCAAAGAGAGTGAGATGCCAGCTCCTTTCATTCAGTCAGTAGCTTCAATCATTTCTGGACGTTTTTCAATGGCAAAAATCAATGAATATTGTAAATGCACAAACAGTAATTTCTCCGCATTGCAAGGTGCAATTCTGAAATTTTTTGCTTTTTCCTGCTCCTCTTAGCATGATAAAGAAGATTCAAAGAGAGTGAGATGCCAGCTCCTTTCATTCGGTCAATAGCTTCAATCATTTCTGGACGTTTTTCAATGGCAAAAATCAATGAATATTGTAAATGCACAAACAGTAATTTCTCCGCATTGCAAGGTGCAATTCTGAAATTTTTTGCTTTTTCCTGCTCCTCTTAGCATGATAAAGAAGATTCAAAGAGAGTGAGATGCCAGCTCCTTTCATTCAGTCAGTAGCTTCAAACATTTCTGGTATATGAATAACATGATGTTTTTCAATGACAAAAATCAATGAATATTGTAAATGCACAAACAGTAATTTCTCCGCATTGCAAGGTGCAATTCTGAAATTTTTTGCTTTTTCCTGCTCCTCTTAGCATGATAAAGAAGATTCAAAGAGAGTGAGATGCCAGCTCCTTTCATTCAGTCAGTAGCTTCAATCATTTCTGGACGTTTTTCAATGGCAAAAATCAATGAATATTGTAAATGCACAAACAGTAATTTCTCCGCATTGCAAGGTGCAATTCTGAAATTTTTTGCTTTTTCTTGCTCCTCTTAGCATGATAAAGAAGATTCAATGAGAGTGAGATGCCAGCTCCTTTCATTCAGTCAGTAGCTTCAAACATTTCTGGTATATGAATAACATGATGTTTTTCAATGGCAAAAATCAATGAATATTGTAAATGCACAAACAGTAATTTCTCCGCATTGCAAGGTGCAATTCTGAAATTTTTTGCTTTTTCCTGCTCCTCTTAGCATGATAAAGAAGATTCAAAGAGAGTGAGATGCCAGCTCCTTTCATTCAGTCAGTAGCTTCAATCATTTCTGGACGTTTTTCAATGGCAAAAATCAATGAATATTGTAAATGCACAAACAGTAATTTCTCCGCATTGCAAGGTGCAATTCTGAAATTTTTTGCTTTTTCCTGCTCCTCTTAGCATGATAAAGAAGATTCAAAGAGAGTGAGATGCCAGCTCCTTTCATTCAGTTAGTAGCTTCAAACATTTCTGGTATATGAATAACATGATGTTTTTCAATGGCAAAAATCAATGAATATTGTAAATGCACAAACAATAATTTCTCCGCATTGCAAGGTGCAATTCTGAAATTTTTTGATTTTTCCTGCTCCTCTTAGCATGATAAAGAAGATTCAAAGAGAGTGAGATGCCAGCTCCTTTCATTCAGTCAGTAGCTTCAAACATTTCTGGTATATGAATAACGTTTTTCAATGGCAAAAATCAATGAATATTGTTAATGCACAAACAGTAATTTCTCCTCATTGCAAGGTGCAATTCTGAAATTTTTAGCTTTTTCCTGCTCCTCTTAGCATGATAAAGAAGATTCAAAGAGAGTGAGATGCCAGCTCCTTTCATTCAGTCAGTAGCTTCAATCATTTCTGGACGTTTTTCAATGGCAAAAATCAATGAATATTGTAAATGCACAAACAGTAATTTCTCCACATTGCAAGGTGCAATTCTGAAATTTTTTGCTTTTTCCTGCTCCTCTTAGCATGATAAAGAAGATTCAAAGAGAGTGAGATGCCAGCTCCTTTCATTCAGTCAGTAGCTTCAAACATTTCTGGTATATGAATAACATGATGTTTTTCAATGGCAAAAATCAATGAATATTGTAAATGCACAAACAGTAATTTCTCCGCATTGCAAGGTGCAATTCTGAAATTTTTTGCTTTTTCCTGCTCCTCTTAGCATGATAAAGAAGATTCAAAGAGAGTGAGATGCCAGCTCCTTTCATTCAGTCAGTAGCTTCAATCATTTCTGGACGTTTTTCAATGGCAAAAATCAATGAATATTGTAAATGCACAAACAGTAATTTCACCGCATTGCAAGGTGCAATTCTGAAATTTTTTGCTTTTTCCTGCTCCTCTTAGCATGATAAAGAAGATTCAAAGAGAGTGAGATGCCAGCTCCTTTCATTCAGTCAGTAGCTTCAAACATTTCTGGTATATGAATAACATGATGTTTTTCAATGGCAAAAATCAATGAATATTGTAAATGCACAAACAGTAATTTCTCCGCATTGCAAGGTGCAATTCTGAAATTTTTTGCTTTTTCCTGCTCCTCTTAGCATGATAAAGAAGATTCAAAGAGAGTGAGATGCCAGCTCCTTTCATTCAGTCAGTAGATTCAATCATTTCTGGACGTTTTTCAATGGCAAAAATCAATGAATATTGTAAATGCACAAACAGTAATTTCTCCGCATTGCAAGGTGCAATTCTGAAATTTTTTGCTTTTTCCTGCTCCTCTTAGCATGATAAAGAATATTCAAAGAGAGTGAGATGTCATCTCCTTTCATTCAGTCAGTAGCTTCAAACATTTCTGGTATATGAATAACATGATGTTTTTCAATGGCAAAAATCAATGAATAATGTAAATGCACAAACAGTAATTTCTCCGCATTGCAAGGTGCAATTCTGAAATTTTTTGCTTTTTCCTGCTCCTCTTAGCATGATAAAGAAGATTCAAAGAGAGTGAGATGCCAGCTCCTTTCATTCAGTCAGTAGCTTCAATCATTTCTGGACGTGTTTCAATGGCAAAAATCAATGAATATTGTAAATGCACAAACAGTAATTTCTCCGCATTGCAAGGTGCAATTCTGAAATTTTTTGCTTTTTCCTGCTCCTCTTAACATGATAAAGAAGATTCAAAGAGAGTGAGATGCCAGCTCCTTTCATTCAGTCAGTAGCTTCAATCATTTCTGGACGTTTTTCAATGGCAAAAATCAATGAATATTGTAAATGCACAAACAGTAATTTCTCCGCATTGCAAGGTGCAATTCTGAAATTTTTTGCTTTTTCCTGCTCCTCTTAGCATGATAAAGAAAATTCAAAGAGAGTGAGATGCCAGCTCCTTTCATTCAGTCAGTAGCTTCAAACATTTCTGGTATATGAATAACATGATGTTTTTCAATGGCAAAAATCAATGAATATTGTAAATGCACAAACAGTAATTTCTCCGCATTGCAAGGTGCAATTCTGAAATTTTTTGCTTTTTCCTGCTCATCTTAGCATGATAAAGAAGATTCAAAGAGAGTGAGATGCCAGCTCCTTTCATTCAGTCAGTAGCTTCAATCATTTCTGGACGTTTTTCAATGGCAAAAATCAATGAATATTGTAAATGCACAAACAGTAATTTCACCGCATTGCAAGGTGCAATTCTGAAATTTTTTGCTTTTTCCTGCTCCTCTTAGCATGATAAAGAAGATTCAAAGAGAGTGAGATGCCAGCTCCTTTCATTCAGTCAGTAGCTTCAAACATTTCTGGTATATGAATAACATGATGTTTTTCAATGGCAAAAATCAATGAATATTGTAAATGCACAAACAGTAATTTCTCCGCATTGCAAGGTGCAATTCTGAAATTTTTTGCTTTTTCCTGCTCCTCTTAGCATGATAAAGAAGATTCAAAGAGAGTGAGATGCCAGCTCCTTTCATTCAGTCAGTAGATTCAATCATTTCTGGACGTTTTTCAATGGCAAAAATCAATGAATATTGTAAATGCACAAACAGTAATTTCTCCGCATTGCAAGGTGCAATTCTGAAATTTTTTGCTTTTTCCTGCTCCTCTTAGCATGATAAAGAAGATTCAAAGAGAGTGAGATGCCAGCTCCTTTCATTCAGTCAGTAGCTTCAAACATTTCTGGTATATGAATAACATGATGTTTTTCAATGGCAAAAATCAATGAATATTGTAAATGCACAAACAGTAATTTCTCCGCATTGCAAGGTGCAATTCTGAAATTTTTTGCTTTTTCCTGCTCCTCTTAGCATGATAAAGAAGATTCAAAGAGAGTGAGATGCCAGCTCCTTTCATTCAGTCAGTAGATTCAATCATTTCTGGACGTTTTTCAATGGCAAAAATCAATGAATATTGTAAATGCACAAACAGTAATTTCTCCGCATTGCAAGGTGCAATTCTGAAATTTTTTGCTTTTTCCTGCTCCTCTTAGCATGATAAAGAATATTCAAAGAGAGTGAGATGTCATCTCTTTTCATTCAGTCAGTAGCTTCAAACATTTCTGGTATATGAATAACATGATGTTTTTCAATGGCAAAAATCAATGAATATTGTAAATGCACAAACAGTAATTTCTCCGCATTGCAAGGTGCAATTCTGAAATTTTTTGCTTTTTCCTGCTCCTCTTAGCATGATAAAGAAGATTCAAAGAGAGTGAGATGCCAGCTCCTTTCATTCAGTCAGTAGCTTCAATCATTTCTGGACGTGTTTCAATGGCAAAAATCAATGAATATTGTAAATGCACAAACAGTAATTTCTCCGCATTGCAAGGTGCAATTCTGAAATTTTTTGCTTTTTCCTGCTCCTCTTAACATGATAAAGAAGATTCAAAGAGAGTGAGATGCCAGCTCCTTTCATTCAGTCAGTAGCTTCAATCATTTCTGGACGTTTTTCAATGGCAAAAATCAATGAATATTGTAAATGCACAAACAGTAATTTCTCCGCATTGCAAGGTGCAATTCTGAAATTTTTTGCTTTTTCCTGCTCCTCTTAGCATGATAAAGAAAATTCAAAGAGAGTGAGATGCCAGCTCCTTTCATTCAGTCAGTAGCTTCAAACATTTCTGGTATATGAATAACATGATGTTTTTCAATGGCAAAAATCAATGAATATTGTAAATGCACAAACAGTAATTTCTCCGCATTGCAAGGTGCAATTCTGAAATTTTTTGCTTTTTCCTGCTCCTCTTAGCATGATAAAGAAGATTCAAAGAGAGTGAGATGCCAGCTCCTTTCATTCAGTCAGTAGCTTCAATCATTTCTGGACGTTTTTCAATGGCAAAAATCAATGAATATTGTAAATGCACAAACAGTAATTTCACCGCATTGCAAGGTGCAATTCTGAAATTTTTTGCTTTTTCCTGCTCCTCTTAGCATGATAAAGAAGATTCAAAGAGAGTGAGATGCCAGCTCCTTTCATTCAGTCAGTAGCTTCAAACATTTCTGGTATATGAATAACATGATGTTTTTCAATGGCAAAAATCAATGAATATTGTAAATGCACAAACAGTAATTTCACCGCATTGCAAGGTGCAATTCTGAAATTTTTTGCTTTTTCCTGCTCCTCTTAGCATGATAAAGAAGATTCAAAGAGAGTGAGATGCCAGCTCCTTTCATTCAGTCAGTAGCTTCAAACATTTCTGGTATATGAATAACATGATGTTTTTCAATGGCAAAAATCAATGAATATTGTAAATGCACAAACAGTAATTTCTCCGCATTGCAAGGTGCAATTCTGAAATTTTTTGCTTTTTCCTGCTCCTCTTAGCATGATAAAGAAGATTCAAAGAGAGTGAGATGCCAGCTCCTTTCATTCAGTCAGTAGATTCAATCATTTCTGGACGTTTTTCAATGGCAAAAATCAATGAATATTGTAAATGCACAAACAGTAATTTCTCCGCATTGCAAGGTGCAATTCTGAAATTTTTTGCTTTTTCCTGCTCCTCTTAGCATGATAAAGAATATTCAAAGAGAGTGAGATGTCATCTCCTTTCATTCAGTCAGTAGCTTCAAACATTTCTGGTATATGAATAACATGATGTTTTTCAATGGCAAAAATCAATGAATATTGTAAATGCACAAACAGTAATTTCTCCGCATTGCAAGGTGTAATTCTGAAATTTTTTACTTTTTCCTGCTCCTCTTAGCATGATAAAGAAGATTCAAAGAGAGTGAGATTCCAGCTCCTTTCATTCAGTCAGTAGCTTCAATCATTTCTGGACGTGTTTCAATGGCAAAAATCAATGAATATTGTAAATGCACAAAGAGTAATTTCTCCGCATTGCAAGGTGCAATTCTGAAATTTTTTGCTTTTTCCTGCTCCTCTTAGCATGATAAAGAAGATTCAAAGAGAGTGAGATGCCAGCTCCTTTCATTCAGTCAGTAGATTCAATCATTTCTGGACGTTTTTCAATGGCAAAAATCAATGAATATTGTAAATGCACAAACAGTAATTTCTCCGCATTGCAAGGTGCAATTCTGAAATTTTTTGCTTTTTCCTGCTCCTCTTAGCATGATAAAGAAGATTCAAAGAGAGTGAGATGCCAGCTCCTTTCATTCAGTCAGTAGCTTCAAACATTTCTGGTATATGAATAACATGATGTTTTTCAATGGCAAAAATCAATGAATATTGTAAATGCACAAACAGTAATTTCTCCGCATTGCAAGGTGCAATTCTGAAATTTTTTGCTTTTTCCTGCTCCTCTTAGCATGATAAAGAAGATTCAAAGAGAGTGAGATGCCAGCTCCTTTCATTCAGTCAGTAGATTCAATCATTTCTGGACGTTTTTCAATGGCAAAAATCAATGAATATTGTAAATGCACAAACAGTAATTTCTCCGCATTGCAAGGTGCAATTCTGAAATTTTTTGCTTTTTCCTGCTCCTCTTAGCATGATAAAGAATATTCAAAGAGAGTGAGATGTCATCTCTTTTCATTCAGTCAGTAGCTTCAAACATTTCTGGTATATGAATAACATGATGTTTTTCAATGGCAAAAATCAATGAATATTGTAAATGCACAAACAGTAATTTCTCCGCATTGCAAGGTGCAATTCTGAAATTTTTTGCTTTTTCCTGCTCCTCTTAGCATGATAAAGAAGATTCAAAGAGAGTGAGATGCCAGCTCCTTTCATTCAGTCAGTAGCTTCAATCATTTCTGGACGTGTTTCAATGGCAAAAATCAATGAATATTGTAAATGCACAAACAGTAATTTCTCCGCATTGCAAGGTGCAATTCTGAAATTTTTTGCTTTTTCCTGCTCCTCTTAACATGATAAAGAAGATTCAAAGAGAGTGAGATGCCAGCTCCTTTCATTCAGTCAGTAGCTTCAATCATTTCTGGACGTTTTTCAATGGCAAAAATCAATGAATATTGTAAATGCACAAACAGTAATTTCTCCGCATTGCAAGGTGCAATTCTGAAATTTTTTGCTTTTTCCTGCTCCTCTTAGCATGATAAAGAAAATTCAAAGAGAGTGAGATGCCAGCTCCTTTCATTCAGTCAGTAGCTTCAAACATTTCTGGTATATGAATAACATGATGTTTTTCAATGGCAAAAATCAATGAATATTGTAAATGCACAAACAGTAATTTCTCCGCATTGCAAGGTGCAATTCTGAAATTTTTTGCTTTTTCCTGCTCCTCTTAGCATGATAAAGAAGATTCAAAGAGAGTGAGATGCCAGCTCCTTTCATTCAGTCAGTAGCTTCAATCATTTCTGGACGTTTTTCAATGGCAAAAATCAATGAATATTGTAAATGCACAAACAGTAATTTCACCGCATTGCAAGGTGCAATTCTGAAATTTTTTGCTTTTTCCTGCTCCTCTTAGCATGATAAAGAAGATTCAAAGAGAGTGAGATGCCAGCTCCTTTCATTCAGTCAGTAGCTTCAAACATTTCTGGTATATGAATAACATGATGTTTTTCAATGGCAAAAATCAATGAATATTGTAAATGCACAAACAGTAATTTCTCCGCATTGCAAGGTGCAATTCTGAAATTTTTTGCTTTTTCCTGCTCCTCTTAGCATGATAAAGAAGATTCAAAGAGAGTGAGATGCCAGCTCCTTTCATTCAGTCAGTAGATTCAATCATTTCTGGACGTTTTTCAATGGCAAAAATCAATGAATATTGTAAATGCACAAACAGTAATTTCTCCGCATTGCAAGGTGCAATTCTGAAATTTTTTGCTTTTTCCTGCTCCTCTTAGCATGATAAAGAATATTCAAAGAGAGTGAGATGTCATCTCCTTTCATTCAGTCAGTAGCTTCAAATATTTCTGGTATATGAATAACATGATGTTTTTCAATGGCAAAAATCAATGAATATTGTAAATGCACAAACAGTAATTTCTCCGCATTGCAAGGTGTAATTCTGAAATTTTTTGCTTTTTCCTGCTCCTCTTAGCATGATAAAGAAGATTCAAAGAGAGTGAGATTCCAGCTCCTTTCATTCAGTCAGTAGCTTCAATCATTTCTGGACGTGTTTCAATGGCAAAAATCAATGAATATTGTAAATGCACAAAGAGTAATTTCTCCGCATTGCAAGGTGCAATTCTGAAATTTTTTGCTTTTTCCTGCTCCTCTTAACATGATAAAGAAGATTCAAAGAGAGTGAGATGCCAGCTCCTTTCATTCAGTCAGTAGCTTCAATCATTTCTGGACGTTTTTCAATGGCAAAAATCAATGAATATTGTAAATGCACAAACAGTAATTTCTCCGCATTGCAAGGTGCAATTCTGAAATTTTTTGCTTTTTCCTGCTCCTCTTAGCATGATAAAGAAAATTCAAAGAGAGTGAGATGCCAGCTCCTTTCATTCAGTCAGTAGCTTCAAACATTTCTGGTATATGAATAACATGATGTTTTTCAATGGCAAAAATCAATGAATATTGTAAATGCACAAACAGTAATTTCTCCGCATTGCAAGGTGCAATTCTGAAATTTTTTGCTTTTTCCTGCTCCTCTTAGCATGATAAAGAAGATTCAAAGAGAGTGAGATGCTAGCTCCTTTCATTCAGTCAGTAGCTTCAATCATTTCTGGACGTTTTTCAATTGCAAAAATCAATGAATATTGTAAATGCACAAACAGTAATTTCTCCGCATTGCAAGGTGCAATTCTGAAATTTTTTGCTTTTTCCTGCTCCTCTTAGCATGATAAAGAAGATTCAAAGAGAGTGAGATGCCAGCTCCTTTCATTCAGTCAGTAGCTTCAATCATTTCTGGACGTTTTTCAATGGCAAAAATCAATGAATATTGTAAATGCACAAACAGTAATTTCTCCGCATTGCAAGGTGCAATTCTGAAATTTTTTGCTTTTTCCTGCTCCTCTTAGCATGATAAAGAAAATTCAAAGAGAGTGAGATGCCAGCTCCTTTCATTCAGTCAGTAGCTTCAAACATTTCTCGTATATGAATAACATGATGTTTTTCAATGGCAAAAATCAATGAATATTGTAAATGCACAAACAGTAATTTCTCCGCATTGCAAGGTGCAATTCTGAAATTTTTTGCTTTTTCCTGCTCCTCTTAGCATGATAAAGAAGATTCAAAGAGAGTGAGATGCCAGCTACTTTCATTCAGTCAGTAGCTTCAATCATTTCTGGACGTTTTTCAATGGCAAAAATCAATGAATATTGTAAATGCACAAACAGTAATTTCTCCGCATTGCAAGGTGCAATTCTGAAATTTTTTGCTTTTTCCTGCTCCTCTTAGCATGATAAAGAAGATTCAAAGAGAGTGAGATGCCAGCTCCTTTCATTCAGTCAGTAGCTTCAAACATTTCTGGTATATGAATAACATGATGTTTTTCAATGGCAAAAATCAATGAATATTGTAAATGCACAAACAGTAATTTCTCCGCATTGCAAGGTGCAATTCTGAAATTTTTTGCTTTTTCCTGCTCCTCTTAGCATGATAAAGAAGATTCAAAGAGAGTGAGATGCCAGCTCCTTTCATTCAGTCAGTAGCTTCAATCATTTCTGGACGTTTTTCAATGGCAAAAATCAATGAATATTGTAAATGCACAAGCAGTAATTTCTCCGCATTGCAAGGTGCAATTCTGAAATTTTTTGCTTTTTCCTGCTCCTCTTAGCATGATAAAGAAGATTCAAAGAGAGTGAGATGCCAGCTCCTTTCATTCAGTCAATAGCTTCAAACATTTCTGGTATATGAATAACATGATGTTTTTCAATGGCAAAAATCAATGAATATTGTAAATGCACAAACAGTAATTTCTCCGCATTGCAAGGTGCAATTCTGAAATGTTTTGCTTTTTCCTGCTCCTCTTACCATGATAAAGAAGATTCAAAGAGAGTGAGATGCCAGCTCCTTTCATTCAGTCAGTAGCTTCAATCATTTCTGGACGTTTTTCAATGGCAAAAATCAATGAATATTGTAAATGCACAAACAGTAATTTCTCCGCATTGCAAGGTGCAATTCTGAAATTTTTTGCTTTTTCCTGCTCCTCTTAGCATGATAAAGAAGATTCAAAGAGAGTGAGATGCCAGCTCCTTTCATTCGGTCAGTAGCTTCAATCATTTCTGGACGTTTTTCAATGGCAAAAATCAATGAATATTGTAAATGCACAAACAGTAATTTCTCCGCATTGCAAGGTGCAATTCTGAAATTTTTTGCTTTTTCCTGCTCCTCTTAGCATGATAAAGAAGATTCAAAGAGAGTGAGATGCCAGCTCCTTTCATTCAGTCAGTAGCTTCAAACATTTCTGGTATATGAATAACATGATGTTTTTCAATGACAAAAATCAATGAATATTGTAAATGCACAAACAGTAATTTCTCCGCATTGCAAGGTGCAATTCTGAAATTTTTTGCTTTTTCCTGCTCCTCTTAGCATGATAAAGAAGATTCAAAGAGAGTGAGATGCCAGCTCCTTTCATTCAGTCAGTAGCTTCAATCATTTCTGGACGTTTTTCAATGGTAAAAATCAATGAATATTGTAAATGCACAAACAGTAATTTCTCCGCATTGCAAGGTGCAATTCTGAAATTTTTTGCTTTTTCCTGCTCCTCTTAGCATGATAAAGAAGATTCAAAGAGAGTGAGATGCCAGCTCTTTTCATTCAGTCAGTAGATTCAATCATTTCTGGACGTTTTTCAATGGCAAAAATCAATGAATATTGTAAATGCACAAACAGTAATTTCTCCGCATTGCAAGGTGCAATTCTGAAATTTTTTGCTTTTTCCTGCTCCTCTTAGCATGATAAAGAATATTCAAAGAGAGTGAGATGTCATCTCCTTTCATTCAGTCAGTAGCTTCAAACATTTCTGGTATATGAATAACATGATGTTTTTCAATGGCAAAAATCAATGAATATTGTAAATGCACAAACAGTAATTTCTCCGCATTGCAAGGTGTAATTCTGAAATTTTTTACTTTTTCCTGCTCCTCTTAGCATGATAAAGAAGATTCAAAGAGAGTGAGATTCCAGCTCCTTTCATTCAGTCAGTAGCTTCAATCATTTCTGGACGTGTTTCAATGGCAAAAATCAATGAATATTGTAAATGCACAAAGAGTAATTTCTCCGCATTGCAAGGTGCAATTCTGAAATTTTTTGCTTTTTCCTGCTCCTCTTAGCATGATAAAGAAGATTCAAAGAGAGTGAGATGCCAGCTCCTTTCATTCAGTCAGTAGATTCAATCATTTCTGGACGTTTTTCAATGGCAAAAATCAATGAATATTGTAAATGCACAAACAGTAATTTCTCCGCATTGCAAGGTGCAATTCTGAAATTTTTTGCTTTTTCCTGCTCCTCTTAGCATGATAAAGAAGATTCAAAGAGAGTGAGATGCCAGCTCCTTTCATTCAGTCAGTAGCTTCAAACATTTCTGGTATATGAATAACATGATGTTTTTCAATGGCAAAAATCAATGAATATTGTAAATGCACAAACAGTAATTTCTCCGCATTGCAAGGTGCAATTCTGAAATTTTTTGCTTTTTCCTGCTCCTCTTAGCATGATAAAGAAGATTCAAAGAGAGTGAGATGCCAGCTCCTTTCATTCAGTCAGTAGATTCAATCATTTCTGGACGTTTTTCAATGGCAAAAATCAATGAATATTGTAAATGCACAAACAGTAATTTCTCCGCATTGCAAGGTGCAATTCTGAAATTTTTTGCTTTTTCCTGCTCCTCTTAGCATGATAAAGAATATTCAAAGAGAGTGAGATGTCATCTCTTTTCATTCAGTCAGTAGCTTCAAACATTTCTGGTATATGAATAACATGATGTTTTTCAATGGCAAAAATCAATGAATATTGTAAATGCACAAACAGTAATTTCTCCGCATTGCAAGGTGCAATTCTGAAATTTTTTGCTTTTTCCTGCTCCTCTTAGCATGATAAAGAAGATTCAAAGAGAGTGAGATGCCAGCTCCTTTCATTCAGTCAGTAGCTTCAATCATTTCTGGACGTGTTTCAATGGCAAAAATCAATGAATATTGTAAATGCACAAACAGTAATTTCTCCGCATTGCAAGGTGCAATTCTGAAATTTTTTGCTTTTTCCTGCTCCTCTTAACATGATAAAGAAGATTCAAAGAGAGTGAGATGCCAGCTCCTTTCATTCAGTCAGTAGCTTCAATCATTTCTGGACGTTTTTCAATGGCAAAAATCAATGAATATTGTAAATGCACAAACAGTAATTTCTCCGCATTGCAAGGTGCAATTCTGAAATTTTTTGCTTTTTCCTGCTCCTCTTAGCATGATAAAGAAAATTCAAAGAGAGTGAGATGCCAGCTCCTTTCATTCAGTCAGTAGCTTCAAACATTTCTGGTATATGAATAACATGATGTTTTTCAATGGCAAAAATCAATGAATATTGTAAATGCACAAACAGTAATTTCTCCGCATTGCAAGGTGCAATTCTGAAATTTTTTGCTTTTTCCTGCTCCTCTTAGCATGATAAAGAAGATTCAAAGAGAGTGAGATGCCAGCTCCTTTCATTCAGTCAGTAGCTTCAATCATTTCTGGACGTTTTTCAATGGCAAAAATCAATGAATATTGTAAATGCACAAACAGTAATTTCACCGCATTGCAAGGTGCAATTCTGAAATTTTTTGCTTTTTCCTGCTCCTCTTAGCATGATAAAGAAGATTCAAAGAGAGTGAGATGCCAGCTCCTTTCATTCAGTCAGTAGCTTCAAACATTTCTGGTATATGAATAACATGATGTTTTTCAATGGCAAAAATCAATGAATATTGTAAATGCACAAACAGTAATTTCTCCGCATTGCAAGGTGCAATTCTGAAATTTTTTGCTTTTTCCTGCTCCTCTTAGCATGATAAAGAAGATTCAAAGAGAGTGAGATGCCAGCTCCTTTCATTCAGTCAGTAGATTCAATCATTTCTGGACGTTTTTCAATGGCAAAAATCAATGAATATTGTAAATGCACAAACAGTAATTTCTCCGCATTGCAAGGTGCAATTCTGAAATTTTTTGCTTTTTCCTGCTCCTCTTAGCATGATAAAGAATATTCAAAGAGAGTGAGATGTCATCTCCTTTCATTCAGTCAGTAGCTTCAAACATTTCTGGTATATGAATAACATGATGTTTTTCAATGGCAAAAATCAATGAATATTGTAAATGCACAAACAGTAATTTCTCCGCATTGCAAGGTGTAATTCTGAAATTTTTTGCTTTTTCCTGCTCCTCTTAGCATGATAAAGAAGATTCAAAGAGAGTGAGATTCCAGCTCCTTTCATTCAGTCAGTAGCTTCAATCATTTCTGGACGTGTTTCAATGGCAAAAATCAATGAATATTGTAAATGCACAAAGAGTAATTTCTCCGCATTGCAAGGTGCAATTCTGAAATTTTTTGCTTTTTCCTGCTCCTCTTAACATGATAAAGAAGATTCAAAGAGAGTGAGATGCCAGCTCCTTTCATTCAGTCAGTAGCTTCAATCATTTCTGGACGTTTTTCAATGGCAAAAATCAATGAATATTGTAAATGCACAAACAGTAATTTCTCCGCATTGCAAGGTGCAATTCTGAAATTTTTTGCTTTTTCCTGCTCCTCTTAGCATGATAAAGAAAATTCAAAGAGAGTGAGATGCCAGCTCCTTTCATTCAGTCAGTAGCTTCAAACATTTCTGGTATATGAATAACATGATGTTTTTCAATGGCAAAAATCAATGAATATTGTAAATGCACAAACAGTAATTTCTCCGCATTGCAAGGTGCAATTCTGAAATTTTTTGCTTTTTCCTGCTCCTCTTAGCATGATAAAGAAGATTCAAAGAGAGTGAGATGCTAGCTCCTTTCATTCAGTCAGTAGCTTCAATCATTTCTGGACGTTTTTCAATTGCAAAAATCAATGAATATTGTAAATGCACAAACAGTAATTTCTCCGCATTGCAAGGTGCAATTCTGAAATTTTTTGCTTTTTCCTGCTCCTCTTAGCATGATAAAGAAGATTCAAAGAGAGTGAGATGCCAGCTCCTTTCATTCAGTCAGTAGCTTCAATCATTTCTGGACGTTTTTCAATGGCAAAAATCAATGAATATTGTAAATGCACAAACAGTAATTTCTCCGCATTGCAAGGTGCAATTCTGAAATTTTTTGCTTTTTCCTGCTCCTCTTAGCATGATAAAGAAAATTCAAAGAGAGTGAGATGCCAGCTCCTTTCATTCAGTCAGTAGCTTCAAACATTTCTCGTATATGAATAACATGATGTTTTTCAATGGCAAAAATCAATGAATATTGTAAATGCACAAACAGTAATTTCTCCGCATTGCAAGGTGCAATTCTGAAATTTTTTGCTTTTTCCTGCTCCTCTTAGCATGATAAAGAAGATTCAAAGAGAGTGAGATGCCAGCTCCTTTCATTCAGTCAGTAGCTTCAATCATTTCTGGACGTTTTTCAATGGCAAAAATCAATGAATATTGTAAATGCACAAACAGTAATTTCTCCGCATTGCAAGGTGCAATTCTGAAATTTTTTGCTTTTTCCTGCTCCTCTTAGCATGATAAAGAAGATTCAAAGAGAGTGAGATGCCAGCTCCTTTCATTCAGTCAGTAGCTTCAAACATTTCTGGTATATGAATAACATGATGTTTTTCAATGGCAAAAATCAATGAATATTGTAAATGCACAAACAGTAATTTCTCCGCATTGCAAGGTGCAATTCTGAAATTTTTTGCTTTTTCCTGCTCCTCTTAGCATGATAAAGAAGATTCAAAGAGAGTGAGATGCCAGCTCCTTTCATTCAGTCAGTAGCTTCAATCATTTCTGGACGTTTTTCAATGGCAAAAATCAATGAATATTGTAAATGCACAAGCAGTAATTTCTCCGCATTGCAAGGTGCAATTCTGAAATTTTTTGCTTTTTCCTGCTCCTCTTAGCATGATAAAGAAGATTCAAAGAGAGTGAGATGCCAGCTCCTTTCATTCAGTCAATAGCTTCAAACATTTCTGGTATATGAATAACATGATGTTTTTCAATGGCAAAAATCAATGAATATTGTAAATGCACAAACAGTAATTTCTCCGCATTGCAAGGTGCAATTCTGAAATGTTTTGCTTTTTCCTGCTCCTCTTACCATGATAAAGAAGATTCAAAGAGAGTGAGATGCCAGCTCCTTTCATTCAGTCAGTAGCTTCAATCATTTCTGGACGTTTTTCAATGGCAAAAATCAATGAATATTGTAAATGCACAAACAGTAATTTCTCCGCATTGCAAGGTGCAATTCTGAAATTTTTTGCTTTTTCCTGCTCCTCTTAGCATGATAAAGAAGATTCAAAGAGAGTGAGATGCCAGCTCCTTTCATTCGGTCAGTAGCTTCAATCATTTCTGGACGTTTTTCAATGGCAAAAATCAATGAATATTGTAAATGCACAAACAGTAATTTCTCCGCATTGCAAGGTGCAATTCTGAAATTTTTTGCTTTTTCCTGCTCCTCTTAGCATGATAAAGAAGATTCAAAGAGAGTGAGATGCCAGCTCCTTTCATTCAGTCAGTAGCTTCAAACATTTCTGGTATATGAATAACATGATGTTTTTCAATGACAAAAATCAATGAATATTGTAAATGCAAAACAGTAATTTCTCCGCATTGCAAGGTGCAATTCTGAAATTTTTTGCTTTTTCCTGCTCCTCTTAGCATGATAAAGAAGATTCAAAGAGAGTGAGATGCCAGCTCCTTTCATTCAGTCAGTAGCTTCAATCATTTCTGGACGTTTTTCAATGGTAAAAATCAATGAATATTGTAAATGCACAAACAGTAATTTCTCCGCATTGCAAGGTGCAATTCTGAAATTTTTTGCTTTTTCCTGCTCCTCTTAGCATGATAAAGAAGATTCAAAGAGAGTGAGATGCCAGCTCCTTTCATTCAGTCAGTAGCTTCAAACATTTCTGGTATATGAATAACATGATGTTTTTCAATGGCAAAAATCAATGAATATTGTAAATGCACAAACAGTAATTTCTCCGCATTGCAAGGTGCAATTCTGAAATTTTTTGCTTTTTCCTGCTCCTCTTAGCATGATAAAGAAGATTCAAAGAGAGTGAGATGCCAGCTCCTTTCATTCAGTCCGTAGCTTCAAACATTTCTGGTATATGAATAACATGATGTTTTTCAATGGCAAAAATCAATGAATATTGTAAATGCACAAACAGTAATTTCTCTGCATTGCAAGGTGCAATTCTGAAATTTTTTGCTTTTTCCTGCTCCTCTTAGCATGATAAAGAAGATTCAAAGAGAGTGAGATGCCAGCTCCTTTCATTCAGTCAGTAGCTTCAATCATTTCTGGACGTTTTTCAATGGCAAAAATCAATGAATATTGTAAATGCACAAACAGTAATTTCTCCGCATTGCAAGGTGCAATTCTGAAATTTTTTGCTTTTTCCTGCTCCTCTTAGCATGATAAAGAAGATTCAAAGAGAGTGAGATGCCAGCTCCTTTCATTCAGTCAGTAGCTTCAATCATTTCTGGACGTTTTTCAATGGCAAAAATCAATGAATATTGTAAATGCACAAACAGTAATTTCTCTGCATTGCAAGGTGCAATTCTGAAATTTTTTGCTTTTTCCTGCTCCTCTTAGCATGATAAAGAAGATTCAAAGAGAGTGAGATGCCAGCTCCTTTCATTCAGTCAGTAGCTTCAATCATTTCTGGACGTTTTTCAATGGCAAAAATCAATGAATATTGTAAATGCACAAACAGTCATTTCTCCGCATTGCAAGGTGTAATTCTGAAATTTTTTGCTTTTTCCTGCTCCTCTTAGCATGACAAAGAAGATTCAAAGAGAGTGAGATGCCAGCTCCTTTCATTCAGTCAGTAGCTTCAATCATTTCTGGACGTTTTTCAATGGCAAAAATCAATGAATATTGTAAATGCACAAACAGTAATTTCTCCGCATTGCAAGGTGCAATTCTGAAATTTTTTGCTTTTTCCTGCTCCTCTTAGCATGATAAAGAAGATTCAAAGAGAGTGAGATGCCAGCTCCTTTCATTCAGTCAGTAGCTTCAAACATTTCTGGACGTTTTTCAATGGCAAAAATCAATGAATATTGTAAATGCACAAACAGTAATTTCTCCGCATTGCAAAGTGCAATTGTGAAATTTTTTGCTTTTTCCTGCTCCTCTTAGCAAGATAAAGAAGATTCAAAGAGAGTGAGATGCCAGCTCCTTTCATTCAGTCAGTAGCTTCAAACATTTCTGGTATATGAATAACATGATGTTTTTCAATGGCAAAAATCAAAGAATATTGTAAATGCACAAACAGTAATTTCTCCGCATTGCAAGGTGCAATTCTGAAATTTTTTGCTTTTTCCTGCTCCTCTTGCCATGATAAAGAAGATTCAAAGAGAGTGAGATGCCAGCTCCTTTCATTCAGTCAGTAGCTTCAATCATTTCTGGACGTTTTTCAATGGCAAAAATCAATGAATATTGTAAATGCACAAACAGTAATTTCTCCGCATTGCAAGGTGCAATTCTGAAATTTTTTGCTTTTTCCTGCTCCTCTTAGCATGATAAAGAAGATTCAAAGTGAGTGAGATGCCAGCTCCTTTCAATCGGTCAGTAGCTTCAATCATTTCTGGACGTTTTTCAATGGCAAAAATCAATGAATATTGTAAATGCACAAACAGTAATTTCTCCGCATTGCAAGGTGCAATTCTGAAATTTTTTGCTTTTTCCTGCTCCTCTTAGCATGATAAAGAAGATTCAAAGAGAGTGAGATGCCAGCTCCTTTCATTCAGTCAGTAGCTTCAAACATTTCTGGTATATGAATAACATGATGTTTTTCAATGACAAAAATCAATGAATATTGTAAATGCACAAACAGTAATTTCTCCGCATTGCAAGGTGCAATTCTGAAATTTTTTGCTTTTTCCTGCTCCTCTTAGAAAGATAAAGAAGATTCAAAGAGAGTGAGATGCCAGCTCCTTTCATTCAGTCAGTAGCTTCAAACATTTCTGGTATATGAATAACATGATGTTTTTCAATGGCAAAAATCAAAGAATATTGTAAATGCACAAACAGTAATTTCTCCGCATTGCAAGGTGCAATTCTGAAATTTTTTGCTTTTTCCTACTCCTCTTAGCATGATAAAGAAGATTCAAAGAGAGTGAGATGCCAGCTCCTTTCATTCAGTCAGTAGCTTAAATCATTTCTGGACGTTTTTCAATGGTAAAAATCAATGAATATTGTAAATGCACAAACAGTAATTTCTCCGCATTGCAAGGTGCAATTCTGAAATTTTTTGCTTTTTCCTGCTCCTCTTAGCATGATAAAGAAGATTCAAAGAGAGTGAGATGCCAGCTCCTTTCATTCAGTCAGTAGCTTCAAACATTTCTGGTATATGAATAACATGATGTTTTTCAATGGCAAAAATCAATGAATATTGTAAATGCACAAACAGTAATTTCTCCGCATTGCAAGGTGCAATTCTGAAATTTTTTGCTTTTTCCTGCTCCTCTTAGCATGATAAAGAAGATTCAAAGAGAGTGAGATGCCAGCTCCTTTCATTCAGTCAGTAGCTTCAAACATTTCTGGTATATGAATAACATGATGTTTTTCAATGGCAAAAATCAATGAATATTGTAAATGCACAAACAGTAATTTCTCTGCATTGCAAGGTGCAATTCTGAAATTTTTGCTTTTTCCTGCTCCTCTTAGCATGATAAAGAAGATTCAAGGAGAGTGAGATGCCAGCTCCTTTCATTCAGTCAGTAGCTTCAATCATTTCTGGACGTTTTTCAATGGCAAAAATCAATGAATATTGTAAATGCACAAACAGTAATTTCTCCGCATTGCAAGGTGCAATTCTGAAATTTTTTGCCTTTTCCTGCTCCTCTTAGCATGATAAAGAAGATTCAAAGAGAGTGAGATGCCAGCTCCTTTCATTCAGTCAGTAGCTTCAATCATTTCTGGACGTTTTTCAATGGCAAAAATCAATGAATATTGTAAATGCACAAATAGTAATTTCTCTGCATTGCAAGGTGCAATTCTGAAATTTTTTGCTTTTTCCTGCTCCTCTTAGCATGATAAAGAAGATTCAAAGAGAGTGAGATGCCAGCTCCTTTCATTCAGTCAGTAGCTTCAATCATTTCTGGACGTTTTTCAATGGCAAAAATCAATGAATATTGTAAATGCACAAACAGTAATTTCTCCGCATTGCAAAGTGCAATTGTGAAATTTTTTGCTTTTTCCTGCTCCTCTTAGCAAGATAAAGAAGATTCAAAGAGAGTGAGATGCCAGCTCCTTTCATTCAGTCAGTAGCTTCAAACATTTCTGGTATATGAATAACATGATGTTTTTCAATGGCAAAAATCAAAGAATATTGTAAATGCACAAACAGTAATTTCTCCGCATTGCAAGGTGCAATACTGAAATTTTTTGCTTTTTCCTGCTCCTCTTAGCATGATAAAGAAGATTCAAAGAGAGTGAGATGCCAGCTCCTTTCATTCAGTCAGTAGCTTCAAACATTTCTGGTATATGAATAACATGATGTTTTTCAATGGCAAAAATCAATGAATATTGTAAATGCACAAACAGTAATTTCTCTGCATTGCAAGGTGCAATTCTGAAATTTTTTGCTTTTTCCTGCTCCTCTTAGCATGATAAAGAAGATTCAAGGAGAGTGAGATGCCAGCTCCTTTCATTCAGTCAGTAGCTTCAATCATTTCTGGACGTTTTTCAATGGCAAAAATCAATGAATATTGTAAATGCACAAACAGTAATTTCTCTGCATTGCAAGGTGCAATTCTGAAATTTTTTGCTTTTTCCTGCTCCTCTTAGCATGATAAAGAAGATTCAAAGAGAGTGAGATGCCAGCTCCTTTCATTCAGTCAGTAGCTTCAATCATTTCTGGACGTTTTTCAATGGCAAAAATCAATGAATATTGTAAATGCACAAACAGTAATTTCTCCGCATTGCAAGGTGCAATTCTGAAATTTTTTGCTTTTTCCTGCTCCTCTTAGCATGATAAAGAAGATTCAAAGAGAGTGAGATGCCAGCTCCTTTCATTCAGTCAGTAGCTTCAAACATTTCTGGTATATGAATAACATGATGTTTTTCAATGGCAAAAATCAATGAATATTGTAAATGCACAAACAGTAATTTCTCCGCATTGCAAGGTGCAATTCTGAAATTTTTTGCTTTTTCCTGCTCCTCTTAGCATGATAAAGAAGATTCAAAGAGAGTGAGATGCCAGCTCCTTTCATTCAGTCAGTAGCTTCAATCATTTCTGGACGTTTTTCAATGGCAAAAATCAATGAATATTGTAAATGCACAAACAGTCATTTCTCCGCATTGCAAGGTGTAATTCTGAAATTTTTTGCTTTTTCCTGCTCCTCTTAGCATGACAAAGAAGATTCAAAGAGAGTGAGATGCCAGCTCCTTTCATTCAGTCAGTAGCTTCAATCATTTCTGGACGTTTTTCAATGGCAAAAATCAATGAATATTGTAAATGCACAAACAGTAATTTCTCCGCATTGCAAGGTGCAATTCTGAAATTTTTTGCTTTTTCCTGCTCCTCTTAGCATGATAAAGAAGATTCAAAGAGAGTGAGATGCCAGCTCCTTTCATTCAGTCAGTAGCTTCAAACATTTCTGGACGTTTTTCAATGGCAAAAATCAATGAATATTGTAAATGCACAAACAGTAATTTCTCCGCATTGCAAAGTGCAATTGTGAAATTTTTTGCTTTTTCCTGCTCCTCTTAGCAAGATAAAGAAGATTCAAAGAGAGTGAGATGCCAGCTCCTTTCATTCAGTCAGTAGCTTCAAACATTTCTGGTATATGAATAACATGATGTTTTTCAATGGCAAAAATCAAAGAATATTGTAAATGCACAAACAGTAATTTCTCCGCATTGCAAGGTGCAATTCTGAAATTTTTTGCTTTTTCCTGCTCCTCTTAGCATGATAAAGAAGATTCAAAGAGAGGGAGATACCAGCTCCTTTCACTCAGTCAGTAGCTTCAATCATTTCTGGACGTTTTTCAATGGCAAAAATCAATGAATATTGTAAATGCACAAACAGTAATTTCTCCGCATTGCAAGGTGCAATTCTGAAATTTTTTGCTTTTTCCTGCTCCTCTTAGCATGATAAAGAAGATTCAAAGAGAGTGAGATGCCAGCTCCTTTCATTCAGTCAGTAGCTTCAGTCATTTCTGGACGTTTTTCAATGGCAAAAATCTATGAATATTGTAAATGCACAGACAGTAATTTCTCCGCATTGCAAGGTGCAATTCTGAAATTTTTTGATTTTTCCTGCTCCTCTTAGCATGATAAAGAAGATTCAAAGAGAGTGAGATGTCAGCTCCTTTCATTCAGTCAGTAGCTTCAAACATTTCTGGTATATGAATAACATGATGTTTTTCAATGGCAAAAATCAATGAATATTGTAAATGCACAAACAGTAATTTCTCCGCATTGCAAGGTGCAATTCTGAAATGTTTTGCTTTTTCCTGCTCCTCTTAGCATGATAAAGAAGATTCAAAGAGAGTAAGATGCCAGATCCTTTCATTCAGTCAGTAGCTTCAATCATTTCTGGACGTTTTTCAATGGCAAAAATCAATGAATATTGTAAATGCACAAACAGTAATTTCTCCGCATTGCAAGGTGCAATTCTGAAATTTTTTGCTTTTTCCTGCTCCTCTTAGCATGATAAAGAAGATTCAAAGAGAGTGAGATGCCAGCTCCTTTCATTCAGTCAGTAGCTTCAATCATTTCTGGACGTTTTTCAATGGCAAAAATCAATGAATATTGTAAATGCACAAACAGTAATTTCTCCGCATTGCAAGGTGCAATTCTGAAATTTTTTGCTTTTTCCTGCTCCTCTTAGCATGATAAAGAAGATTCAAAGAGAGTGAGATGCCAGCTCCTTTCATTCAGTCAGTAGCTTCAAACATTTCTGGTATATGAATAACATGATGTTTTTCAATGGCAAAAATCAATGAATATTGTAAATGCACAAACAGTAATTTCTCCGCATTGCAAGGTGCAATTCTGAAATTTTTTGCTTTTTCCTGCTCCTCTTAGCATGATAAAGAAGATTCAAAGAGAGTGAGATGCCAGCTCCTTTCATTCAGTCAGTAGCTTCAATCATTTCTGGACGTTTTTCAATGGCAAAAATCAATGAATATTGTAAATGCACAAACAGTAATTTCTCCGCATTGCAAGGTGCAATTCTGAAATTTTTTGCTTTTTCCTGCTCCTCTTAGCATGATAAAGAAGATTCAAAGAGAGTGAGATACCAGCTCCTTTCATTCAGTCAGTAGCTTCAATCATTTCTGGACGTTTTTCAATGGCAAAAATCAATGAATATTGTAAATGCACAAACAGTAATTTCTCCGCATTGCAAGGTGCAATTCTGAAATTTTTTGCTTTTTCCTGCTCCTCTTAGCATGATAAAGAAGATTCAAAGAGAGTGAGATGCCAGCTCCTTTCATTCAGTCAGTAGCTCCAATCATTTCTGGACGTTTTTCAATGGCAAAAATCAATGAATATTGTAAATGCACAGACAGTAATTTCTCCGCATTGCAAGGTGCAATTCTGAAATTTTTTGCTTTTTCCTGCTCCTCTTAGCATGATAAAGAAGATTCAAAGAGAGTGAGATGTCAGCTCCTTTCATTCAGTCAGTAGCTTCAAACATTTCTGGTATATGAATAACATGATGTTTTTCAATGGCAAAAATCAATGAATACTGTAAATGCACAAACAGTAATTTCTCCGCATTGCAAGGTGCAATTCTGAAATTTTTTGCTTTTTCCTGCTCCTCTTAGCATGATAAAGAAGATTCAAAGAGAGTAAGATGCCAGATCCTTTCATTCTGTCAGTAGCTTCAATCATTTCTGGACGTTTTTCAATGGCAAAAATCAATGAATATTGTAAATGCACAAACAGTAATTTCTCCGCATTGCAAGGTGCAATTCTGAAATTTTTTGCTTTTTCCTGCTCCTCTTAGCATGATAAAGAAGATTCAAAGAGAGTGAGATGCCAGCTCCTTTCATTCAGTCAGTAGCTTCAATCATTTCTGGACGTTTTTCAATGGCAAAAATCAATGAATATTGTAAATGCACAAACAGTAATTTCTCCGCATTGCAAGGTGCAATTCTGAAATTTTTTGCTTTTTCCTGCTCCTCTTAGCATGATAAAGAAGATTCAAAGAGAGTGAGATGCCAGCTCCTTTCATTCAGTCAGTAGCTTCAAACATTTCTGGTATATGAATAACATGATGTTTTTCAATGGCAAAAATCAATGAATATTGTAAATGCACAAACAGTAATTTCTCCGCATTGCAAGGTGCAATTCTGAAATTTTTTGCTTTTTCCTGCTCCTCTTAGCATGATAAAGAAGATTCAAAGAGAGTGAGATGCCAGCTCCTTTCATTCAGTCAGTAGCTTCAATCATTTCTGGACGTTTTTCAATGGCAAAAATCAATGAATATTGTAAATGCACAAACAGTAATTTCTCTGCATTGCAAGGTGCAATTCTGAAATTTTTTGCTTTTTCCTGCTCCTCTTAGCATGATAAAGAAGATTCAAGGAGAGTGAGATGCCAGCTCCTTTCATTCAGTCAGTAGCTTCAATCATTTCTGGACGTTTTTCAATGGCAAAAATCAATGAATATTGTAAATGCACAAACAGTAATTTCTCTGCATTGCAAGGTGCAATTCTGAAATTTTTTGCTTTTTCCTGCTCCTCTTAGCATGATAAAGAAGATTCAAAGAGAGTGAGATGCCAGCTCCTTTCATTCAGTCAGTAGCTTCAATCATTTCTGGACGTTTTTCAATGGCAAAAATCAATGAATATTGTAAATGCACAAACAGTAATTTCTCCGCATTGCAAGGTGCAATTCTGAAATTTTTTGCTTTTTCCTGCTCCTCTTAGCATGATAAAGAAGATTCAAAGAGAGTGAGATGCCAGCTCCTTTCATTCAGTCAGTAGCTTCAAACATTTCTGGTATATGAATAACATGATGTTTTTCAATGGCAAAAATCAATGAATATTGTAAATGCACAAACAGTAATTTCTCCGCATTGCAAGGTGCAATTCTGAAATTTTTTGCTTTTTCCTGCTCCTCTTAGCATGATAAAGAAGATTCAAAGAGAGTGAGATGCCAGCTCCTTTCATTCAGTCAGTAGCTTCAATCATTTCTGGACGTTTTTCAATGGCAAAAATCAATGAATATTGTAAATGCACAAACAGTCATTTCTCCGCATTGCAAGGTGTAATTCTGAAATTTTTTGCTTTTTCCTGCTCCTCTTAGCATGACAAAGAAGATTCAAAGAGAGTGAGATGCCAGCTCCTTTCATTCAGTCAGTAGCTTCAATCATTTCTGGACGTTTTTCAATGGCAAAAATCAATGAATATTGTAAATGCACAAACAGTAATTTCTCCGCATTGCAAGGTGCAATTCTGAAATTTTTTGCTTTTTCCTGCTCCTCTTAGCATGATAAAGAAGATTCAAAGAGAGTGAGATGCCAGCTCCTTTCATTCAGTCAGTAGCTTCAAACATTTCTGGACGTTTTTCAATGGCAAAAATCAATGAATATTGTAAATGCACAAACAGTAATTTCTCCGCATTGCAAAGTGCAATTGTGAAATTTTTTGCTTTTTCCTGCTCCTCTTAGCAAGATAAAGAAGATTCAAAGAGAGTGAGATGCCAGCTCCTTTCATTCAGTCAGTAGCTTCAAACATTTCTGGTATATGAATAACATGATGTTTTTCAATGGCAAAAATCAAAGAATATTGTAAATGCACAAACAGTAATTTCTCCGCATTGCAAGGTGCAATTCTGAAATTTTTTGCTTTTTCCTGCTCCTCTTAGCATGATAAAGAAGATTCAAAGAGAGGGAGATACCAGCTCCTTTCACTCAGTCAGTAGCTTCAATCATTTCTGGACGTTTTTCAATGGCAAAAATCAATGAATATTGTAAATGCACAAACAGTAATTTCTCCGCATTGCAAGGTGCAATTCTGAAATTTTTTGCTTTTTCCTGCTCCTCTTAGCATGATAAAGAAGATTCAAAGAGAGTGAGATGCCAGCTCCTTTCATTCAGTCAGTAGCTTCAGTCATTTCTGGACGTTTTTCAATGGCAAAAATCTATGAATATTGTAAATGCACAGACAGTAATTTCTCCGCATTGCAAGGTGCAATTCTGAAATTTTTTGATTTTTCCTGCTCCTCTTAGCATGATAAAGAAGATTCAAAGAGAGTGAGATGTCAGCTCCTTTCATTCAGTCAGTAGCTTCAAACATTTCTGGTATATGAATAACATGATGTTTTTCAATGGCAAAAATCAATGAATATTGTAAATGCACAAAGAGTAATTTCTCCGCATTGCAAGGTGCAATTCTGAAATGTTTTGCTTTTTCCTGCTCCTCTTAGCATGATAAAGAAGATTCAAAGAGAGTAAGATGCCAGATCCTTTCATTCAGTCAGTAGCTTCAATCATTTCTGGACGTTTTTCAATGGCAAAAATCAATGAATATTGTAAATGCACAAACAGTAATTTCTCCGCATTGCAAGGTGCAATTCTGAAATTTTTTGCTTTTTCCTGCTCCTCTTAGCATGATAAAGAAGATTCAAAGAGAGTGAGATGCCAGCTCCTTTCATTCAGTCAGTAGCTTCAATCATTTCTGGACGTTTTTCAATGGCAAAAATCAATGAATATTGTAAATGCACAAACAGTAATTTCTCCGCATTGCAAGGTGCAATTCTGAAATTTTTTGCTTTTTCCTGCTCCTCTTAGCATGATAAAGAAGATTCAAAGAGAGTGAGATGCCAGCTCCTTTCATTCAGTCAGTAGCTTCAAACATTTCTGGTATATGAATAACATGATGTTTTTCAATGGCAAAAATCAATGAATATTGTAAATGCACAAACAGTAATTTCTCCGCATTGCAAGGTGCAATTCTGAAATTTTTTGCTTTTTCCTGCTCCTCTTAGCATGATAAAGAAGATTCAAAGAGAGTGAGATGCCAGCTCCTTTCATTCAGTCAGTAGCTTCAATCATTTCTGGACGTTTTTCAATGGCAAAAATCAATGAATATTGTAAATGCACAAACAGTAATTTCTCCGCATTGCAAGGTGCAATTCTGAAATTTTTTGCTTTTTCCTGCTCCTCTTAGCATGATAAAGAAGATTCAAAGAGAGTGAGATACCAGCTCCTTTCATTCAGTCAGTAGCTTCAATCATTTCTGGACGTTTTTCAATGGCAAAAATCAATGAATATTGTAAATGCACAAACAGTAATTTCTCCGCATTGCAAGGTGCAATTCTGAAATTTTTTGCTTTTTCCTGCTCCTCTTAGCATGATAAAGAAGATTCAAAGAGAGTGAGATGCCAGCTCCTTTCATTCAGTCAGTAGCTCCAATCATTTCTGGACGTTTTTCAATGGCAAAAATCAATGAATATTGTAAATGCACAGACAGTAATTTCTCCGCATTGCAAGGTGCAATTCTGAAATTTTTTGCTTTTTCCTGCTCCTCTTAGCATGATAAAGAAGATTCAAAGAGAGTGAGATGTCAGCTCCTTTCATTCAGTCAGTAGCTTCAAACATTTCTGGTATATGAATAACATGATGTTTTTCAATGGCAAAAATCAATGAATACTGTAAATGCACAAACAGTAATTTCTCCGCATTGCAAGGTGCAATTCTGAAATTTTTTGCTTTTTCCTGCTCCTCTTAGCATGATAAAGAAGATTCAAAGAGAGTAAGATGCCAGATCCTTTCATTCTGTCAGTAGCTTCAATCATTTCTGGACGTTTTTCAATGGCAAAAATCAATGAATATTGTAAATGCACAAACAGTAATTTCTCCGCATTGCAAGGTGCAATTCTGAAATTTTTTGCTTTTTCCTGCTCCTCTTAGCATGATAAAGAAGATTCAAAGAGAGTGAGATGCCAGCTCCTTTCATTCAGTCAGTAGCTTCAATCATTTCTGGACGTTTTTCAATGGCAAAAATCAATGAATATTGTAAATGCACAAACAGTAATTTCTCCGCATTGCAAGGTGCAATTCTGAAATTTTTTGCTTTTTCCTGCTCCTCTTAGCATGATAAAGAAGATTCAAAGAGAGTGAGATGCCAGCTCCTTTCATTCAGTCAGTAGCTTCAAACATTTCTGGTATATGAATAACATGATGTTTTTCAATGGCAAAAATCAATGAATATTGTAAATGCACAAACAGTAATTTCTCCGCATTGCAAGGTGCAATTCTGAAATTTTTTGCTTTTTCCTGCTCCTCTTAGCATGATAAAGAAGATTCAAAGAGAGTGAGATGCCAGCTCCTTTCATTCAGTCAGTAGCTTCAATCATTTCTGGACGTTTTTCAATGGCAAAAATCAATGAATATTGTAAATGCACAAACAGTAATTTCTCCGCATTGCAAGGTGCAATTCTGAAATTTTTTGCTTTTTCCTGCTCCTCTTAGCATGATAAAGAAGATTCAAAGAGAGTGAGATGCCAGCTCCTTTCATTCAGTCAGTAGCTTCAAACATTTCTGGTATATGAATAACATGATGTTTTTCAATGGCAAAAATCAATGAATATTGTAAATGCACAAACAGTAATTTCTCCGCATTGCAAGGTGCAATTCTGAAATTTTTTGCTTTTTCCTGCTCCTCTTAGCATGATAAAGAAGATTCAAAGAGAGTGACATGCCAGCTCCTTTCATTCAGTCAGTAGCTTCAATCATTTCTGGACGTTTTTCAATGGCAAAAATCAATGAATATTGTAAATGCACAAACAGTAATTTCTCCGCATTGCAAGGTGCAATTCTGAAATTTTTTGCTTTTTCCTGCTCCTCTTAGCATGATAAAGAAGATTCAAAGAGAGTGAGATGCCAGCTCCTTTCATTCAGTCAGTAGCTTCAAACATTTCTGGTATATGAATAACATGATGTTTTTCAATGGCAAAAATCAATGAATATTGTAAATGCACAAACAGTAATTTCTCCGCATTGCAAGGTGCAATTCTGAAATTTTTTGCTTTTTCCTGCTCCTCTTAGCATGATAAAGATGATTCAAAGAGAGTGAGATACCAGCTCCTTTCATTCAGTCAGTAGCTTCAATCATTTCTGGACGTTTTTCAATGGCAAAAATCAATGAATATTGTAAATGCACAAACAGCAATTTCTCCGCATTGCAAGGTGTAATTCTGAAATTTTTTGCTTTTTCCTGCTCCTCTTAGCATGACAAAGAAGATTCAAAGAGAGTGAGATGCCAGCTCCTTTCATTCAGTCAGTAGCTTCAATCATTTCTGGACGTTTTTCAATGGCAAAAATCAATGAATATTGTAAATGCACAAACAGTAATTTCTCCGCATTGCAAGGTGCAATTCTGAAATTTTTTGCTTTTTCCTGCTCCTCTTAGCAAGATAAAGAAGATTCAAAGAGAGTGAGATGCCAGCTCCTTTCATTCAGTCAGTAGCTTCAAACATTTCTGGTATATGAATAACATGATGTTTTTCAATGGCAAAAATCAATGAATATTGTAAATGCACAAACAGTAATTTCTCCGCATTGCAAGGTGCAATTCTGAAATTTTTTGCTTTTTCCTGCTCCTCTTAGCATGATAAAGAAGATTCAAAGAGAGGGAGATACCAGCTCCTTTCATTCAGTCAGTAGCTTCAATCATTTCTGGACGTTTTTCAATGGCAAAAATCAATGAATATTGTAAATGCACAAACAGTAATTTCTCCGCATTGCAAGGTGCAATTCTGAAATTTTTTGCTTTTTCCTGCTCCTCTTAGCATGATAAAGAAGATTCAAAGAGAGTGAGATGCCAGCTCCTTTCATTCAGTCAGTAGCTTCAAACATTTCTGGTATATGAATAACATGATGTTTTTCAATGGCAAAAATCAATGAATATTGTAAATGCACAAACAGTAATTTCTCCGCATTGCAAGGTGCAATTCTGAAATTTTTTGCTTTTTCCTGCTCCTCTTAGCATGATAAAGAAGATTCAAAGAGAGTGACATGCCAGCTCCTTTCATTCAGTCAGTAGCTTCAATCATTTCTGGACGTTTTTCAATGGCAAAAATCAATGAATATTGTAAATGCACAAACAGTAATTTCTCCGCATTGCAAGGTGCAATTCTGAAATTTTTTGCTTTTTCCTGCTCCTCTTAGCATGATAAAGAAGATTCAAAGAGAGTGAGATGCCAGCTCCTTTCATTCAGTCAGTAGCTTCAAACATTTCTGGTATATGAATAACATGATGTTTTTCAATGGCAAAAATCAATGAATATTGTAAATGCACAAACAGTAATTTCTCCGCATTGCAAGGTGCAATTCTGAAATTTTTTGCTTTTTCCTGCTCCTCTTAGCATGATAAAGATGATTCAAAGAGAGTGAGATACCAGCTCCTTTCATTCAGTCAGTAGCTTCAATCATTTCTGGACGTTTTTCAATGGCAAAAATCAATGAATATTGTAAATGCACAAACAGCAATTTCTCCGCATTGCAAGGTGTAATTCTGAAATTTTTTGCTTTTTCCTGCTCCTCTTAGCATGACAAAGAAGATTCAAAGAGAGTGAGATGCCAGCTCCTTTCATTCAGTCAGTAGCTTCAATCATTTCTGGACGTTTTTCAATGGCAAAAATCAATGAATATTGTAAATGCACAAACAGTAATTTCTCCGCATTGCAAGGTGCAATTCTGAAATTTTTTGCTTTTTCCTGCTCCTCTTAGCAAGATAAAGAAGATTCAAAGAGAGTGAGATGCCAGCTCCTTTCATTCAGTCAGTAGCTTCAAACATTTCTGGTATATGAATAACATGATGTTTTTCAATGGCAAAAATCAATGAATATTGTAAATGCACAAACAGTAATTTCTCCGCATTGCAAGGTGCAATTCTGAAATTTTTTGCTTTTTCCTGCTCCTCTTAGCATGATAAAGAAGATTCAAAGAGAGGGAGATACCAGCTCCTTTCATTCAGTCAGTAGCTTCAATCATTTCTGGACGTTTTTCAATGGCAAAAATCAATGAATATTGTAAATGCACAAACAGTAATTTCTCCGCATTGCAAGGTGCAATTCTGAAATTTTTTGCTTTTTCCTGCTCCTCTTAGCATGATAAAGAAGATTCAAAGAGAGTGAGATGCCAGCTCCTTTCATTCAGTCAGTAGCTTCAATCATTTCTGGACGTTTTTCAATGGCAAAAATCAATGAATATTGTAAATGCACAGACAGTAATTTCTCCGCATTGCAAGGTGCAATTATGAAATTTTTTGCTTTTTCCTGCTCCTCTTAGCATGATAAAGAAGATTCAAAGAGAGTGAGATGTCAGCTCCTTTCATTCAGTCAGTAGCTTCAAACATTTCTGGTATATGAATAACATGATGTTTTTCAATGGCAAAAATCAATGAATATTGTAAATGCACAAACAGTAATTTCTCCGCATTGCAAGGTGCAATTCTGAAATTTTTTGCTTTTTCCTGCTCCTCTTAGCATGATAAAGAAGATTCAAAGAGAGTAAGATGCCAGATCCTTTCATTCAGTCAGTAGCTTCAATCATTTCTGGACGTTTTTCAATGGCAAAAATCAATGAATATTGTAAATGCACAAACAGTAATTTCTCCGCATTGCAAGGTGCAATTCTGAAATTTTTTGCTTTTTCCTGCTCCTCTTAGCATGATAAAGAAGATTCAAAGAGAGTGAGATGCCAGCTCCTTTCATTCAGTCAGTAGCTTCAATCATTTCTGGACGTTTTTCAATGGCAAAAATCAATGAATATTGTAAATGCACAAACAGTAATTTCTCCGCATTGCAAGGTGCAATTCTGAAATTTTTTGCTTTTTCCTGCTCCTCTTAGCATGATAAAGAATATTCAAAGAGAGTGAGATGCCAGCTCCTTTCATTCAGTCAGTAGCTTCAAACATTTCTGGTATATGAATAACATGATGTTTTTCACTGGCAAAAATCAATGAATATTGTAAATGCACAAACAGTAATTTCTCCGCATTGCAAGGTGCAATTCTGAAATTTTTTGCTTTTTCCTGCTCCTCTTAGCATGATAAAGAAGATTCAAAGAGAGTGAGATGCCAGCTCCTTTCATTCAGTCAGTAGCTTCAAACATTTCTGGACGTTTTTCAATGGCAAAAATCAATGAATATTGTAAATGCACAAACAGTAATTTCTCCGCACTGCAAAGTGCAATTCTGAAATTTTTTGCTTTTTCCTGCTCCTCTTAGCAAGATAAAGAAGATTCAAAGAGAGTGAGATGCCAGCTCCTTTCATTCAGTCAGTAGCTTCAAACATTTCTGGTATATGAATAACATGATGTTTTTCAATGGCAAAAATCAATGAATATTGTAAATGCACAAACAGTAATTTCTCCGCATTGCAAGGTGCAATTCTGAAATTTTTTGCTTTTTCCTGCTCCTCTTAGCATGATAAAGAAGATTCAAAGAGAGTGAGATACCAGCTCCTTTCATTCAGTCAGTAGCTTCAATCATTTCTGGACGTTTTTCAATGGCAAAAATCAATGAATATTGTAAATGCACAAACAGTAATTTCTCCGCATTGCAAGGTGTAATTCTGAAATTTTTTGCTTTTTCCTGCTCCTCTTAGCATGACAAAGAAGATTCAAAGAGAGTGAGATGCCAGCTCCTTTCATTTAGTCAGTAGCTTCAATCATTTCTGGACGTTTTTCAATGGCAAAAATCAATGAACATTGTAAATGCACAAACAGTAATTTCTCCGCATTGCAAGGTGCAATTCTGAAATTTTTTGCTTTTTCCTGCTCCTCTTAGCATGATAAAGAAGATTCAAAGAGAGTGAGATGCCAGCTCCTTTCATTCAGTCAGTAGCTTCAAACATTTCTGGACGTTTTTCAATGGCAAAAATCAATGAATATTGTAAATGCACAAACAGTAATTTCTCCGCATTGCAAAGTGCAATTCTGAAATTTTTTGCTTTTTCCTGCTCCTCTTAGCAAGATAAAGAAGATTCAAAGAGAGTGAGATGCCAGCTCCTTTCATTCAGTCAGTAGCTTCAAACATTTCTGGTATATGAATAACATGATGTTTTTCAATGGCAAAAATCAATGAATATTGTAAATGCACAAACAGTAATTTCTCCGCATTGCAAGGTGCAATTCTGAAATTTTTTGCTTTTTCCTGCTCCTCTTAGCATGATAAAGAAGATTCAAAGAGAGGGAGATACCAGCTCCTTTCATTCAGTCAGTAGCTTCAATAATTTCTGGACGTTTTTCAATGGCAAAAATCAATGAATATTGTAAATGCACAAACAGTAATTTCTCCGCATTGCAAGGTGCAATTCTGAAATTTTTTGCTTTTTCCTGCTCCTCTTAGCATGATAAAGAAGATTCAAAGAGAGTGAGATGCCAGCTCCTTTCATTCAGTCAGTAGCTTCAATCATTTCTGGACGTTTTTCAATGGCAAAAATCAATGAATATTGTAAATGCACAGACAGTAATTTCTCCGCATTGCAAGGTGCAATTCTGAAATTTTTTGCTTTTTCCTGCTCCTCTTAGCATGATAAAGAAGATTCAAAGAGAGTGAGATGTCAGCTCCTTTCATTCAGTCAGTAGCTTCAAACATTTCTGGTATATGAATAACATGATGTTTTTCAATGGCAAAAATCAATGAATATTGTAAATGCACAAACAGTAATTTCTCCGCATTGCAAGGTGCAATTCTGAAATTTTTTGCTTTTTCCTGCTCCTCTTAGCATGATAAAGAAGATTCAAAGAGAGTAAGATGCCAGATCCTTTCATTCAGTCAGTAGCTTCAATCATTTCTGGACGTTTTTCAATGGCAAAAATCAATGAATATTGTAAATGCACAAACAGTAATTTCTCCGCATTGCAAGGTGCAATTCTGAAATTTTTTGCTTTTTCCTGCTCCTCTTAGCATGATAAAGAATATTCAAAGAGAGTGAGATGCCAGCTCCTTTCATTCAGTCAGTAGCTTCAAACATTTCTGGTATATGAATAACATGATGTTTTTCAATGGCAAAAATCAATGAATATTGTAAATGCACAAACAGTAATTTCTCCGCATTGCAAGGTGCAATTCTGAAATTTTTTGCTTTTTCCTGCTCCTCTTAGCATGATAAAGAAGATTCAAAGAGAGTGAGATGCCAGCTCCTTTCATTCAGTCAGTAGCTTCAATCATTTCTGGACGTTTTTCAATGGCAAAAATCAATGAATATTGTAAATGCACAAACAGTAATTTCTCCGCATTGCAA
The DNA here is from genome assembly GCF_046119375.1 of Phyllobates terribilis. Lineage (NCBI taxonomy): Eukaryota > Metazoa > Chordata > Amphibia > Anura > Dendrobatidae > Phyllobates > Phyllobates terribilis. Next base: position 993,157 of record NW_027363306.1, read on the forward strand.
GGTGCAATTCTGAAATTTTTTGCTTTTTCCTGCTCCTCTTAGCATGATAAAGAAGATTCAAAGAGAGTGAGATACCAGCTCCTTTCATTCAGTCAGTAGCTTCAATCATTTCTGGACGTTTTTCAATGGCAAAAATCAATGAATATTGTAAATGCACAAACAGTAATTTCTCCGCATTGCAAGGTGCAATTCTGAAATTTTTTGCTTTTTCCTGCTCCTCTTAGCATGATAAAGAAGATTCAAAGAGAGTGAGATGCCAGCTCCTTTCATTCAGTCAGTAGCTTCAATCATTTCTGGACGTTTTTCAATGGCAAAAATCAATGAATATTGTAAATGCACAGACAGTAATTTCTCCGCATTGCAAGGTGCAATTCTGAAATTTTTTGCTTTTTCCTGCTCCTCTTAGCATGATAAAGAAGATTCAAAGAGAGTGAGATGTCAGCTCCTTTCATTCAATCAGTAGCTTCAAACATTTCTGGTATATGAATAACATGATGTTTTTCAATGGCAAAAATCAATGAATATTGTAAATGCACAAACAGTAATTTCTCCGCATTGCAAGGTGCAATTCTGAAATTTTTTGCTTTTTCCTGCTCCTCTTAGCATGATAAAGAAGATTCAAAGAGAGTAAGATGCCAGATCCTTTCATTCAGTCAGTAGCTTCAATCATTTCTGGACGTTTTTCAATGGCAAAAATCAATGAATATTGTAAATGCACAAACAGTAATTTCTCCGCATTGCAAGGTGCAATTCTGAAATTTTTTGCTTTTTCCTGCTCCTCTTAGCATGATAAAGAAGATTCAAAGAGAGTGAGATGCCAGCTCCTTTCATTCAGTCAGTAGCTTCAATCATTTCTGGACGTTTTTCAATGGCAAAAATCAATGAATATTGTAAATGCACAAACAGTAATTTCTCCGCATTGCAAGGTGCAATTCTGAAATTTTTTGCTTTTTCCTGCTCCTCTTAGCATGATAAAGAAGATTCAAAGAGAGTGAGATGCCAGCTCCTTTCATTCAGTCAGTAGCTTCAAACATTTCTGGAATATGAATAACATGATGTTTTTCAATGGCAAAAATCAATGAATATTGTAAATGCACAAACAGTAATTTCTCCGCATTGCAAGGTGCAATTCTGAAATTTTTTGCTTTTTCCTGCTCCTCTTAGCATGATAAAGAAGATTCAAAGAGAGTGAGATGCCAGCTCCTTTCATTCAGTCAGTAGCTTCAATCATTTCTGGACGTTTTTCAATGGCAAAAATCAATGAATATTGTAAATGCACAAACAGTAATTTCTCCGCATTGCAAGGTGCAATTCTGAAATTTTTTGCTTTTTCCTGCTCCTCTTAGCATGATAAAGAAGATTCAAAGAGAGTGAGTTGCCAGCTCCTTTCATTCAGTCAGTAGCTTCAATCATTTCTGGACGTTTTTCAATGGCAAAAATCAATGAATATTGTAAATGCACAAACAGTAATTTCTCCGCATTGCAAGGTGCAATTCTGAAATTTTTTGCTTTTTCCTGCTCCTCTTAGCATGACAAAGAAGATTCAAAGAGAGTGAGATGCCAGCTCCTTTCATTCAGTCAGTAGCCTCAATCATTTCTGGACGTTTTTCAATGGCAAAAATCAATGAATATTAAAAATGCACAAACAGTAATTTCTCCGCATTGCAAGGTGCAATTCTGAAATTTTTTGCTTTTTCCTGCTCCTCTTAGCATGATAAAGAGGATTCAAAGAGAGTGAGATGCCAGCTCCTTTCATTCAGTCAGTATCTTCAATCATTTCTGGACGTTTTTCAATGGCAAAAATCAATGAATATTGTAAATGCACAAACAGTAATTTCTCCGCATTGCAAGGTGCAATTCTGAAATTTTTTGCTTTTTCCTGCTCCTCTTAGCATGATAAAGAAGATTCAAAGAGAGTGAGATGCCAGCTCCTTTCATTCAGTCAGTAGCTTCAAACATTTCTGGTATATGAATAACATGATGTTTTTCAATGGCAAAAATCAATGAATATTGTAAGTGCACAAACAGTAATTTCTCCGCACTGCAAGGTGCAATTCTGAAATTTTTTGCTTTTTCCTGCTCCTCTTAGCATGATAAAGAAAATTCAAAGAGAGTGAGATACCAGCTCCTTTCATTCAGTCAGTAGCTTCAATCATTTCTGGACGTTTTTCAATGGCAAAAATCAATGAATATTGTAAATGCACAGACAGTAATTTCTCCGCATTGCAAGGTGCAATTCTGAAATTTTTTGCTTTTTCCTGCTCCTCTTAGCATGATAAAGAAGATTCAAAGAGAGTGAGATGCCAGCTCCTTTCATTCAGTCAGTAGCTTCAATCATTTCTGGACGTTTTTCAATGGCAAAAATCAATGAATATTGTAAATGCACAAACAGTAATTTCTCCGCATTGCAAGGTGCAATTCTGAAATTTTTTGCTTTTTCCTGCTCCTCTTAGCATGATAAAGAAGATTCAAAGAGAGTGAGATGCCAGCTCCTTTCATTCAGTCAGTAGCTTCAATCATTTCTGGACGTTTTTCAATGGCAAAAATCAATGAATATTGTAAATGCACAAACAGTAATTTCTCCGCATTGCAAGGTGCAATTCTGAAATTTTTTGCTTTTTCCTGCTCCTCTTAGCATGATAAAGAAGATTCAAAGAGAGTGAGATGCCAGCTCCTTTCATTCAGTCAGTAGCTTCAAACATTTCTGGAATATGAATAACATGATGTTTTTCAATGGCAAAAATCAATGAATATTGTAAATGCACAAACAGTAATTTCTCCGCATTGCAAGGTGCAATTCTGAAATTTTTTCTTTTTCCTGCTCCTCTTAGCATGATAAAGAAGATTCAAAGAGAGTGAGATGCCAGCTCCTTTCATTCAGTCAGTAGCTTCAATCATTTCTGGACGTTTTTCAATGGCAAAAATCAATGAATATTGTAAATGCACAAACAGTAATTTCTCCGCATTGCAAGGTGCAATTCTGAAATTTTTTGCTTTTTCCTGCTCCTCTTAGCATGATAAAGAAGATTCAAAGAGAGTGAGATGCCAGCTCCTTTCATTCAGTCAGTAGCTTCAATCATTTCTGGACGTTTTTCAATGGCAAAAATCAATGAATATTGTAAATGCACAAACAGTAATTTCTCCGCATTGCAAGGTGCAATTCTGAAATTTTTTGCTTTTTCCTGCTCCTCTTAGCATGACAAAGAAGATTCAAAGAGAGTGAGATGCCAGCTCCTTTCATTCAGTCAGTAGCCTCAATCATTTCTGGACGTTTTTCAATGGCAAAAATCAATGAATATTAAAAATGCACAAACAGTAATTTCTCCGCATTGCAAGGTGCAATTCTGAAATTTTTTGCTTTTTCCTGCTCCTCTTAGCATGATAAAGAGGATTCAAAGAGAGTGAGATGCCAGCTCCTTTCATTCAGTCAGTATCTTCAATCATTTCTGGACGTTTTTCAATGGCAAAAATCAATGAATATTGTAAATGCACAAACAGTAATTTCTCCGCATTGCAAGGTGCAATTCTGAAATTTTTTGCTTTTTCCTGCTCCTCTTAGCATGATAAAGAAGATTCAAAGAGAGTGAGATGCCAGCTCCTTTCATTCAGTCAGTAGCTTCAAACATTTCTGGTATATGAATAACATGATGTTTTTCAATGGCAAAAATCAATGAATATTGTAAGTGCACAAACAGTAATTTCTCCGCACTGCAAGGTGCAATTCTGAAATTTTTTGCTTTTTCCTGCTCCTCTTAGCATGATAAAGAAGATTCAAAGAGAGTGAGATACCAGCTCCTTTCATTCAGTCAGTAGCTTCAATCATTTCTGGACGTTTTTCAATGGCAAAAATCAATGAATATTGTAAATGCACAGACAGTAATTTCTCCGCATTGCAAGGTGCAATTCTGAAATTTTTTGCTTTTTCCTGCTCCTCTTAGCATGATAAAGAAGATTCAAAGAGAGTGAGATGCCAGCTCCTTTCATTCAGTCAGTAGCTTCAATCATTTCTGGACGTTTTTCAATGGCAAAAATCAATGAATATTGTAAATGCACAGACAGTAATTTCTCCGCATTGCAAGGAGCAATTCTGAAATTTTTTGCTTTATCCTGCTCCTCTTAGCATGATAAAGAAGATTCAAAGAGAGTGAGATGTCAGCTCCTTTCATTCAGTCAGTAGCTTCAAACATTTCTGGTATATGAATAACATGATGTTTTTCAATGGCAAAAATCAATGAAAATTGTAAATGCACAAACAGTAATTTCTCCGCATTGCAAGGTGCAATTCTGAAGTTTTTTGCTTTTTCCTGCTCCTCTTTGCATGATAAAGAAGATTCAAAGAGAGTGAGATGCCAGCTCCTTTCATTCAGTCTGTAGCTTCAATCATTTCTGGACGTTTTTCAATGGCAAAAATCAATGAATATTGTAAATGCACAAACAGTAATTTCTCCGCATTGCAAGGTGCAATTCTGAAATTTTTTTGCTTTTTCCTGCTCCTCTTAGCATGATAAAGAAGATTCAAAGAGAGTGAGATGCCAGCTCCTTTCATTCAGTCAGTATCTTCAATCATTTCTGGACATTTTTCAATGGCAAAAATCAATGAATATTGTAAATGCACAAACAGTAATTTCTCCGCATTGCAAGGTGCAATTCTGAATTTTTTTGCTTTTTCCTGCTCCTCTTAGCATGATAAAGAAGATTCAATGAGAGTGAGATGCCAGCTCCTTTCATTCAGTCAGTAGCTTCAAACATTTCTGGTATATGAATAACATGATGTTTTTCAATGGCAAAAATCAATGAATATTGTAAATGCACAAACAGTAATTTCTCCGCATTGCAAGGTGCAATTCTGAAATTTTTTGCTTTTTCCTGCTCCTCTTAGCATGATAAAGAAGATTCAAAGAGAGTGAGATGCCAGCTCCTTTCATTCAGTCAGTAGCTTCAATCATTTCTGGACGTTTTTCAATGGCAAAAATCAATGAATATTGTAAATGCACAAACAGTAATTTCTCCGCATTGCAAGGTGCAATTCTGAAATTTTTTGCTTTTTCCTGCTCCTCTTAGCATGATAAAGAAGATTCAAAGAGAGTGAGATGCCAGCTCCTTTCATTCAGTCAGTAGCTTCAAACATTTCTGGTATATGAATAACATGATGTTTTTCAATGGCAAAAATCAATGAATATTGTAAATGCACAAACAGTAATTTCTCCGCATTGCAAGGTGCAATTCTGAAATTTTTTGCTTTTTCCTGCTCCTCTTAGCATGATAAAGAAGATTCAAAGAGAGTGAGATGCCAGCTCCTTTCATTCAGTCAGTAGCTTCAAACATTTCTGGTATATGAATAACATGTTTTTCAATGGCAAAAATCAATGAATATTGTAAATGCACAAACAGTAATTTCTCCGCATTGCAAAGTGCAATTCTGAAATTTTTTGCTTTTTGCTGCTCCTCTTTGCATGACAAAGAAGATTCAAAGAGAGTGAGATGCCAGCTCCTTTCATTCAGTCAGTAGCTTCAATCATTTCTGGATGTTTTTCAATGGCAAAAATCAATGAATATTGTAAATGCACAAACAGTAATTTCTCCGCATTGCAAGGTGCAATTCTGAAATTTTTTGCTTTTTCCTGCTCCTCTTAGCATGATAAAGAAGATTCAAAGAGAGTGAGATGCCAGCTCCTTTCATTCAGTCAGTAGCTTCAATCATTTCTGGACGTTTTTCAATGGCAAAAATCAATGAATATTGTAAATGCACAAACAGTAATTTCTCCGCATTGCAAGGTGCAATTCTGAAATTTTTTGCTTTTTCTTGCTCCTCTTAGCATGATAAAGAAGATTCAATGAGAGGGAGATGCCAGCTCCTTTCATTCAGTCAGTAGCTTCAAACATTTCTGGTATATGAATAACATGATGTTTTTCAATGGCAAAAATCAATGAATATTGTAAATGCACAAACAGTAATTTCTCCGCATTGCAAGGTGCAATTCTGAAATTTTTTGCTTTTTCCTGCTCCTCTTAGCATGATAAAGAAGATTCAAAGAGAGTGAGATGCCAGCTCCTTTCATTCAGTCAGTAGCTTCAATCATTTCTGGACGTTTTTCAATGGCAAAAATCAATGAATATTGTAAATGCACAAACAGTAATTTCTCCGCATTGCAAGGTGCAATTCTGAAATTTTTTGCTTTTTCCTGCTCCTCTTAGCATGATAAAGAAGATTCAAAGAGAGTGAGATGCCAGCTCCTTTCATTCAGTTAGTAGCTTCAAACATTTCTGGTATATGAATAACATGATGTTTTTCAATGGCAAAAATCAATGAATATTGTAAATGCACAAACAATAATTTCTCCGCATTGCAAGGTGCAATTCTGAAATTTTTTACTTTTTCCTGCTCCTCTTAGCATGATAAAGAAGATTCAAAGAGAGTGAGATGCCAGCTCCTTTCATTCAGTCAGTAGCTTCAAACATTTCTGGTATATGAATAACGTTTTTCAATGGCAAAAATCAATGAATATTGTTAATGCACAAACAGTAATTTCTCCTCATTGCAAGGTGCAATTCTGAAATTTTTTGCTTTTTCCTGCTCCTCTTAGCATGATAAAGAAGATTCAAAGAGAGTGAGATGCCAGCTCCTTTCATTCAGTCAGTAGCTTCAATCATTTCTGGACGTTTTTCAATGGCAAAAATCAATGAATATTGTAAATGCACAAACAGTAATTTCTCCGCATTGCAAGGTGCAATTCTGAAATTTTTTGCTTTTTCCTGCTCCTCTTAGCATGATAAAGAAGATTCAAAGAGAGTGAGATGCCAGCTCCTTTCATTCAGTCAGTAGCTTCAAACATTTCTGGTATATGAATAACATGATGTTTTTCAATGGCAAAAATCAATTAATATTGTAAATGCACAAACAGTAATTTCTCCGCATTGCAAGGTGCAATTCTGAAATTTTTTGCTTTTTCCTGCTCCTCTTAGCATGATAAAGAAGATTCAAAGAGAGTGAGATGCCAGCTCCTTTCATTCAGTCAGTAGCTTCAATAATTTCTGGACGTTTTTCAATGGCAAAAATCAATGAATATTGTAAAAGCACAAACAGTAATTTCTCCGCATTGCAAGGTGCAATTCTGAAATTTTTTGCTTTTTCCTGCTCCTCTTAGCATGATAAAGAAGATTCAAAGAGAGTGAGATGCCAGCTCCTTTCATTCAGTCAGTAGCTTCAAACATTTCTGGTATATGAATAACATGATGTTTTTCAATGGCAAAAATCAATGAATATTGTAAATGCACAAACAGTAATTTCTCCGCATTGCAAGTTGCAATTCTGAATTTTTTTGCTTTTTCCTGCTCCTCTTAGCATGATAAAGAAGATTCAAAGAGAGTGAGATGCCAGCTCCTTTCATTCAGTCAGTAGATTCAATCATTTCTGGACGTTTTTCAATGGCAAAAATCAATGAATATTGTAAATGCACAAACAGTAATTTCTCCGCATTGCAAGGTGCAATTCTGAAATTTTTTGCTTTTTCCTGCTCCTCTTAGCATGATAAAGAAGATTCAAAGAGAGTGAGATGTCATCTCCTTTCATTCAGTCAGTAGCTTCAAACATTTCTGGTATATGAATAACATGATGTTTTTCAATGGCAAAAATCAATGAATATTGTAAATGCACAAACAGTAATTTCTCCGCATTGCAAGGTGCAATTCTGAAATTTTTTGCTTTTTCCTGCTCCTCTTAGCATGATAAAGAAGATTCAAAGAGAGTGAGATGCCAGCTCCTTTCATTCAGTCAGTAGCTTCAATCATTTCTGGACGTTTTTCAATGGCAAAAATCAATGAATATTGTAAATGCACAAACAGTAATTTCTCCGCATTGCAAGGTGCAATTCTGAAATTTTTTGCTTTTTCCTGCTCCTCTTAACATGATAAAGAAGATTCAAAGAGAGTGAGATGCCAGCTCCTTTCATTCAGTCAGTAGCTTCAATCATTTCTGGACGTTTTTCAATGGCAAAAATCAATGAATATTGTAAATGCACAAACAGTAATTTCTCCGCATTGCAAGGTGCAATTCTGAAATTTTTTGCTTTTTCCTGCTCCTCTTAGCATGATAAAGAAAATTCAAAGAGAGTGAGATGCCAGCTCCTTTCATTCAGTCAGTAGCTTCAAACATTTCTGGTATATGAATAACATGATGTTTTTCAATGGCAAAAATCAATGAATATTGTAAATGCACAAACAGTAATTTCTCCGCATTGCAAGGTGCAATTCTGAAATTTTTTGCTTTTTCCTGCTCCTCTTAGCATGATAAAGAAGATTCAAAGAGAGTGAGATGCCAGCTCCTTTCATTCAGTCAGTAGCTTCAATCATTTCTGGACGTTTTTCAATTGCAAAAATCAATGAATATTGTAAATGCACAAACAGTAATTTCTCCGCATTGCAAGGTGCAATTCTGAAATTTTTTGCTTTTTCCTGCTCCTGTTAGCATGATAAAGAAGATTCAAAGAGAGTGAGATGCCAGCTCCTTTCATTCAGTCAGTAGCTTCAAACATTTCTCGTATATGAATAACATGATGTTTTTCAATGGCAAAAATCAATGAATATTGTAAATGCACAAACAGTAATTTCTCCGCATTGCAAGGTGCAAATCTGAAATTTTTTGCTTTTTCCTGCTCCTCTTAGCATGATAAAGAAGATTCAAAGAGAGTGAGATGCCAGCTCCTTTCATTCAGTCAGTAGCTTCAAACATTTCTGGTATATGAATAACATGATGTTTTTCAATGGCAAAAATCAATGAATATTGTAAATGCACAAACAGTAATTTCTCCGCATTGCAAGGTGCAATTCTGAAATTTTTTGCTTTTTCCTGCTCCTCTTAGCATGATAAAGAAGATTCAAAGAGAGTGAGATGCCAGCTCCTTTCATTCAGTCAGTAGCTTCAAACATTTCTCGTATATGAATAACATGATGTTTTTCAATGGCAAAAATCAATGAATATTGTAAATGCACAAACAGTAATTTCTCCGCATTGCAAGGTGCAAATCTGAAATTTTTTGCTTTTTCCTGCTCCTCTTAGCATGATAAAGAAGATTCAAAGAGAGTGAGATGCCAGCTCCTTTCATTCAGTCAGTAGCTTCAATCATTTCTGGACGTTTTTCAATGGCAAAAATCAATGAATATTGTAAATGCACAAACAGTAATTTCTCCGCATTGCAAGGTGCAATTCTGAAATTTTTTGCTTTTTCCTGCTCCTCTTAGCATGATAAAGAAAATTCAAAGAGAGTGAGATGCCAGCTCCTTTCATTCAGTCAGTAGCTTCAACATTTCTCGTATATGAATAACATGATGTTTTTCATTGGCAAAAATCAATGAATATTGTAAATGCACAAACAGTAATTTCTCCGCATTGCAAGGTGCAATTCTGAAATTTTTTGCTTTTTCCTGCTCCTCTTAGCATGATAAAGAAGATTCAAAGAGAGTGAGATGCCAGCTCCTTTCATTCAGTCAGTAGCTTCAATCATTTCTGGACGTTTTTCAATGGCAAAAATCAATGAATATTGTAAATGCACAAACAGTAATTTCTCCGCATTGCAAGGTGCAATTCTGAAATTTTTTGCTTTTTCCTGCTCCTCTTAGCATGATAAAGAAGATTCAAAGAGAGTGAGATGCCAGCTCCTTTCATTCAGTCAGTAGCTTCAAACATTTCTGGTATATGAATAACATGATGTTTTTCAATGGCAAAAATCAATGAATATTGTAAATGCACAAACAGTAATTTCTCCGCATTGCAAGGTGCAATTCTGAAATTTTTTGCTTTTTCCTGCTCCTCTTAGCATGATAAAGAAGATTCAAAGAGAGTGAGATGCCAGCTCCTTTCATTCAGTCAGTAGCTTCAATCATTTCTGGACGTTTTTCAATGGCAAAAATCAATGAATATTGTAAATGCACAAGCAGTAATTTCTCCGCATTGCAAGGTGCAATTCTGAAAGTTTTTGGTTTTTCCTGCTCCTCTTAGCATGATAAAGAAGATTCAAAGAGAGTGAGATGCCAGCTCCTTTCATTCAGTCAATAGCTTCAAACATTTCTGGTATATGAATAACATGATGTTTTTCAATGGCAAAAAACAATGAATATTGTAAATGCACAAACAGTAATTTCTCCGCATTGCAAGGTGCAATTCTGAAATTTTTTGCTTTTTCCTGCTCCTCTTAGCATGATAAAGAAGATTCAAAGAGAGTGAGATGCCAGCTCCTTTCATTCAGTCAGTAGCTTCAATCATTTCTGGACGTTTTTCAATGGCAAAAATCAATGAATATTGTAAATGCACAAACAGTAATTTCTCCGCATTGCAAGGTGCAATTCTGAAATTTTTTGCTTTTTCCTGCTCCTCTTAGCATGATAAAGAAGATTCAAAGAGAGTGAGATGCCAGCTCCTTTCATTCAGTCAGTAGCTTCAATCATTTCTGGACGTTTTTCAATGGCAAAAATCAATGAATATTGTAAATGCACAAACAGTAATTTCTCCGCATTGCAAGGTGCAATTCTGAAATTTTTTGCTTTTTTCCTGCTCCTCTTAGCATGATAAAGAAGAATCAAAGAGAGTGAGATGCCAGCTCCTTTCATTCAGTCAGTAGCTTCAAACATTCCTGGTATATGAATAACATGATGTTTTTCAATGACAAAAATCAATGAATATTGTAAATGCACAAACAGTAATTTCTCCGCATTGCAAGGTGCAATTCTGAAATTTTTTGCTTTTTCCTGCTCCTCTTAGCATGATAAAGAAGATTCAAAGAGAGTGAGATGCCAGCTCCTTTCATTCAGTCAGTAGCTTCAATCATTTCTGGACGTTTTTCAATGGTAAAAATCAATGAATATTGTAAATGCACAAACAGTAATTTCTCCGCATTGCAAGGTGCAATTCTGAAATTTTTTGCTTTTTCCTGCTCCTCTTAGCATGATAAAGAAGATTCAAAGAGAGTGAGATGCCAGCTCCTTTCATTCAGTCAGTAGCTTCAAACATTTCTGGTATATGAATAACATGATGTTTTTCAATGGCAAAAATCAATGAATATTGTAAATGCACAAACAGTAATTTCTCCGCATTGCAAGGTGCAATTCTGAAATTTTTTGCTTTTTCCTGCTCCTCTTAGCATGATAAAGAAGATTCAAAGAGAGTGAGATGCCAGCTCCTTTCATTCAGTCAGTAGCTTCAAACATTTCTGGTATATGAATAACATGATGTTTTTCAATGGCAAAAATCAATGAATATTGTAAATGCACAAACAGTAATTTCTCCGCATTGCAAGGTGCAATTCTGAAATTTTTTGCTTTTTCCTGCTCCTCTTAGCATGATAAAGAAGATTCAAAGAGAGTGAGATGCCAGCTCCTTTCATTCAGTCAGTAGCTTCAATCATTTCTGGACGTTTTTCAATGGCAAAAATCAATGAATATTGTAAATGCACAAACAGTAATTTCTCCGCATTGCAAGGTGCAATTCTGAAATTTTTTGCTTTTTCCTGCTCCTCTTAGCATGATAAAGAAGATTCAAAGAGAGTGAGATGCCAGCTCCTTTCATTCAGTCAGTAGCTTCAAACATTTCTGGTATATGAATAACATGATGTTTTTCAATGGCAAAAATCAATGAATATTGTAAATGCACAAACAGTAATTTCTCTGCATTGCAAGGTGCAATTCTGAAATTTTTTGCTTTTTCCTGCTCCTCTTAGCATGATAAAGAAGATTCAAAGAGAGTGAGATGCCAGCTCCTTTCATTCAGTCAGTAGCTTCAATCATTTCTGGATGTTTTTCAATGGCAAAAATCAATGAATATTGTAAATGCACAAACAGTAATTTCTCCGCATTGCAAGGTGCAATTCTGAAATTTTTTGCTTTTTCCTGCTCCTCTTAGCATGATAAAGAAGATTCAAAGAGAGTGAGATGCCAGCTCCTTTCATTCAGTCAGTAGCTTCAAACATTTCTGGTATATGAATAACATGATGTTTTTCAATGGCAAAAATCAATGAATATTGTAAATGCACAAACAGTAATTTCTCCGCATTGCAAGGTGCAATTCTGAAATTTTTTGCTTTTTCCTGCTCCTCTTAGCATGATAAAGAAGATTCAAAGAGAGTGAAATGCCAGCTCCTTTCATTCAGTCAGTAGCTTCAATCATTTCTGGACATTTTTCAATGGCAAAAATCAATGAATATTGGAAATGCACAAACAGTAATTTCTCCGCATTGCAAGGTGCAATTCTGAAATTTTTTGCTTTTTCCTGCTCCTCTTAGCATGATAAAGAAGATTCAAAGAGAGTGAGATGCCAGCTCCTTTCATTCAGTCAGTAGCTTCAAACATTTCTGGTATATGAATAACATGATGTTTTTCAATGGCAAAAATCAATGAATATTGTAAATGCACAAACAGTAATTTCTCCGCATTGCAAGGTGCAATTCTGAAATTTTTTGCTTTTTCCTGCTCCTCTTAGCATGATAAAGAAGATTCAAAGAGAGTGAGATGCCAGCTCCTTTCATTCAGTCAGTAGCTTCAATCATTTCTGGACGTTTTTCAATGGCAAAAATCATTGAATATTGTAAATGCACAAACAGTAATTTCTCCGCATTGCAAGGTGCAATTCTGAAATTTTTTTACTTTTTCCTGCTCCTCTTAGCATGATAAAGAAGATTCAAAGAGAGAGAGATGCCAGCTCCTTTCATTCAGTCAGTAGCTTCAATCATTTCTGGTATATGAATAACATGATGTTTTTCAATGGCAAAAATCAATGAATATTGTAAATGCACAAACAGTAATTTCTCTGCATTGCAAGGTGCAATTCTGAAATTTTTTGCTTTTTCCTGCTCCTCTTAGCATGATAAAGAAGATTCAAAGAGAGTGAGATGCCAGCTCCTTTCATTCAGTCAGTAGCTTCAATCATTTCTGGACGTTTTTCAATTGCAAAAATCAATGAATATTGTAAATGCACAAACAGTAATTTCTCCGCATTGCAAGGTGCAATTCTGAAATTTTTTGCTTTTTCCTGCTCCTCTTAGCATGATAAACAAGATTCAAAGACAGTGAGATGCCAGCTCCTTTCATTCAGTCAGTAGCTTCAATTATTTCTGGACGTTTTTCAATGGCAAAAATCAATGAATATTGTAAATGCACAAACAGTAATTTCTCCGCATTGCAAGGTGCAATTCTGAAAGTTTTTGCTTTTTCCTGCTCCTCTTAGCATGATAAAGAAGATTCAAAGAGAGTGAGATGCCAGCTCCTTTCATTCAGTCAGTAGCTTCAATCATTTCTGGACGTTTTTCAATGGCAAAAATCAATGAATATTATAAATGCACAAACAGTAATTTCTCCGCATTGCAAGATGCAATTCTGAAATTTTTTGCTTTTTCCTGCTCCTCTTAGCATGATAAAGAAGATTCAAAGAGAGTGAGATGCCAGCTCCTTTCATTCAGTCAGTAGCTTCAAACATTTCTGGTATATGAATAACATGATGTTTTTCAATGGCAAAAATCAATGAATATTGTAAATGCACAAACAGTAATTTCTCCGCATTGCAAGGTGCAATTCTGAAATTTTTTGCTTTTTCCTGCTCCTCTTAGCATGATAAAGAAGATTCAAAGAGAGTGAGATGCCAGCTCCTTTCATTCAGTCAGTAGCTTCAATCATTTCTGGACGTTTTTCAATGGCAAAAATCAATGAATATTGTAAATGCACAAACAGTAATTTCTCCTCATTGCAAGGTGCAATTCTGAAATTTTTTGCTTTTTCCTGCTCCTCTTAGCATGATAAAGAAAATTCAAAGAGAGTGAGATGCCAGCTCCTTTCATTCAGTCAGTAGCTTCAAACATTTCTGGTATATGAATAACATGATGTTTTTCAATGGCAAAAATCAATGAATATTGTAAATGCACAAACAGTAATTTCTACGCATTGCAAGGTGCAATTCTGAAATTTTTTGCTTTTCCTGCTCCTCTTAGCATGATAAAGAAGATTCAAAGAGAGTGAGATGCCAGCTCCTTTCATTCAGTCAGTAGCTTCAATCATTTCTGGACATTTTTCAATGGCAAAAATCAATGAATATTGTAAATGCACAAACAGTAATTTCTCCGCATTGCAAGGTGCAATTCTGAAATTTTTTGCTTTTTCCTGCTCCTCTTAGCATGATAAAGAAGATTCAAAGAGAGTGAGATGCCAGCTCCTTTCATTCAGTCAGTAGCTTCAAACATTTCTGGTATATGAATAACATGATGTTTTTCAATGGCAAAAATCAATGAATATTGTAAATGCACAAACAGTAATTTATCCGCATTGCAAGGTGCAATTCTGAAATTTTTTGCTTTTTCCTGCTCCTCTTAGCATGATAAAGAAGATTCAAAGAGAGTGAGATGCCAGCTCCTTTCATTCAGTCAGTAGCTTCAATCATTTCTGGATGTTTTTCAATGGCAAAAATCAATGAATATTGTAAATGCACAAGCAGTAATTTCTCCGCATTGCAAGGTGCAATTCTGAAATTTTTTGCTTTTTCCTGCTCCTCTTAGCATGATAAAGAAGATTCAAAGAGAGTGAGATGCCAGCTCCTTTCATTCAGTCAGTAGCTTCAAACATTTCTGGTATATGAATAACATGATGTTTTTCAATGGCAAAAATCAATGAATATTGTAAATGCACAAACAGTAATTTCTCCGCATTGCAAGGTGCAATTCTGAAATTTTTTGCTTTTTCCTGCTCCTCTTAGCATGATAAAGAAGATTCAAAGAGAGTGAGATGCCAGCTCCTTTCATTCAGTCAGTAGCTTCAATCATTTCTGGACGTTTTTCAATGGCAAAAATCAATGAATATTGTAAATGCACAAGCAGTAATTTCTCCGCATTGCAAGGTGCAATTCTGAAATTTTTTGCTTTTTCCTGCTCCTCTTAGCATGATAAAGAAGATTCAAAGAGAGTGAGATGCCAGCTCCTTTCATTCAGTCAGTAGCTTCAAACATTTCTGGTATATGAATAACATGATGTTTTTCAATGGCAAAAATCAATGAATATTGTAAATGCACAAACAGTAATTTCTCCGCATTGCAAGGTGCAATTCTGAAATTTTTTGCTTTTTCCTGCTCCTCTTAGCATGATAAAGAAGATTCAAAGAGAGTGAGATGCCAGCTCCTTTCATTCAGTCAGTAGCTTCAATCATTTCTGAACGTTTTTCAATGGCAAAAATCAATGAATATTGTAAATGCACAAACAGTAATTTCTCCGCATTGCAAGGTGCAATTCTGAAATTTTTTGCTTTTTCCTGCTCCTCTTAGCATGATAAAGAAGATTCAAAGAGAGTGAGATGCCAGCTCCTTTCATTCAGTCAGTAGCTTCAATCATTTCTGGACGTTTTTCAATGGCAAAAATCAATGAATATTGTAAATGCACAAACAGTAATTTCTCCGCATTGCAAGGTGCAATTCTGAAATTTTTTGCTTTTTCCTGCTCCTCTTAGCATGATAAAGAAGATTCAAAGAGAGTGAGATGCCAGCTCCTTTCATTCAGTCAGTAGCTTCAATCATTTCTGGTATATGAATAACATGATGTTTTTCAATGACAAAAATCAATGAATATTGTAAATGCACAAACAGTAAT
Source organism: Phyllobates terribilis (assembly GCF_046119375.1). Lineage (NCBI taxonomy): Eukaryota > Metazoa > Chordata > Amphibia > Anura > Dendrobatidae > Phyllobates > Phyllobates terribilis. The sequence goes on from NW_027363306.1 coordinate 1,008,765, forward strand.
TTCTCCGCATTGCAAGGTGCAATTCTGAAATTTTTTGCTTTTTCCTGCTCCTCTTAGCATGATAAAGAAGATTCAAAGAGAGTGAGATGCCAGCTCCTTTCATTCAGTCAGTAGCTTCAATCATTTCTGGACGTTTTTCAATGGTAAAAATCAATGAATATTGTGAATGCACAAACAGTAATTTCTCCGCATTGCAAGGTGCAATTCTGAAATTTTTTACTTTTTCCTGCTCCTCTTAGCATGATAAAGAAGATTCAAAGAGAGTGAGATGCCAGCTCCTTTCATTCAGTCAGTAGCTTCAAACATTTCTGGTATATGAATAACATGATGTTTTTCAATGGCAAAAATCAATGAATATTGTAAATGCACAAACAGTAATTTCTCCGCATTGCAAGGTGCAATTCTGAAATTTTTTGCTTTTTCCTGCTCCTCTTAGCATGATAAAGAAGATTCAAAGAGAGTGAGATGCAAGCTCCTTTCATTCAGTCAGTAGCTTCAAACATTTCTGGTATATGAATAACATGATGTTTTTCAATGGCAAAAATCAATGAATATTGTAAATGCACAAACAGTAATTTCTCCGCATTGCAAGGTGCAATTCTGAAATTTTTTGCTTTTTCCTGCTCCTCTTAGCATGATAAAGAAGATTCAAAGAGAGTGAGATGCCAGCTCCTTTCATTCAGTCAGTAGCTTCAATCATTTCTGGACGTTTTTCAATGGCAAAAATCAATGAATATTGTAAATGCACAAACAGTAATTTCTCCGCATTGCAAGGTGCAATTCTGAAATTTTTTGCTTTTTCCTGCTCCTCTTAGCATGATAAAGAAGATTCAAAGAGAGTGAGATGCCAGCTCCTTTCATTCAGTCAGTAGCTTCAATCATTTCTGGACGTTTTTCAATGGCAAAAATCAATGAATATTGTAAATGCACAAGCAGTAATTTCTCCGCATTGCAAGGTGCAATTCTGAAATTTTTTGCTTTTTCCTGCTCCTCTTAGCATGATAAAGAAGATTCAAAGAGAGTGAGATGCCAGCTCCTTTCATTCAGTCAGTAGCTTCAAACATTTCTGGTATATGAATAACATGATGTTTTTCAATGGCAAAAATCAATGAATATTGTAAATGCACAAACAGTAATTTCTCCGCATTGCAAGGTGCAATTCTGAAATTTTTTGCTTTTTCCTGCTCCTCTTAGCATGATAAAGAAGATTCAAAGAGAGTGAGATGCCAGCTCCTTTCATTCAGTCAGTAGCTTCAATCATTTCTGAACGTTTTTCAATGGCAAAAATCAATGAATATTGTAAATGCACAAACAGTAATTTCTCCGCATTGCAAGGTGCAATTCTGAAATTTTTTGCTTTTTCCTGCTCCTCTTAGCATGATAAAGAAGATTCAAAGAGAGTGAGATGCCAGCTCCTTTCATTCAGTCAGTAGCTTCAATCATTTCTGGACGTTTTTCAATGGCAAAAATCAATGAATATTGTAAATGCACAAACAGTAATTTCTCCGCATTGCAAGGTGCAATTCTGAAATTTTTTGCTTTTTCCTGCTCCTCTTAGCATGATAAAGAAGATTCAAAGAGAGTGAGATGCCAGCTCCTTTCATTCAGTCAGTAGCTTCAAACATTTCTGGTATATGAATAACATGATGTTTTTCAATGACAAAAATCAATGAATATTGTAAATGCACAAACAGTAATTTCTCCGCATTGCAAGGTGCAATTCTGAAATTTTTTGCTTTTTCCTGCTCCTCTTAGCATGATAAAGAAGATTCAAAGAGAGTGAGATGCCAGCTCCTTTCATTCAGTCAGTAGCTTCAATCATTTCTGGACGTTTTTCAATGGTAAAAATCAATGAATATTGTGAATGCACAAACAGTAATTTCTCCGCATTGCAAGGTGCAATTCTGAAATTTTTTACTTTTTCCTGCTCCTCTTAGCATGATAAAGAAGATTCAAAGAGAGTGAGATGCCAGCTCCTTTCATTCAGTCAGTAGCTTCAAACATTTCTGGTATATGAATAACATGATGTTTTTCAATGGCAAAAATCAATGAATATTGTAAATGCACAAACAGTAATTTCTCCGCATTGCAAGGTGCAATTCTGAAATTTTTTGCTTTTTCCTGCTCCTCTTAGCATGATAAAGAAGATTCAAAGAGAGTGAGATGCAAGCTCCTTTCATTCAGTCAGTAGCTTCAAACATTTCTGGTATATGAATAACATGATGTTTTTCAATGGCAAAAATCAATGAATATTGTAAATGCACAAACAGTAATTTCTCCGCATTGCAAGGTGCAATTCTGAAATTTTTTGCTTTTTCCTGCTCCTCTTAGCATGATAAAGAAGATTCAAAGAGAGTGAGATGCCAGCTCCTTTCATTCAGTCAGTAGCTTCAATCATTTCTGGACGTTTTTCAATGGCAAAAATCAATGAATATTGTAAATGCACAAACAGTAATTTCTCCGCATTGCAAGGTGCAATTCTGAAATTTTTTGCTTTTTCCTGCTCCTCTTAGCATGATAAAGAAGATTCAAAGAGAGTGAGATGCCAGCTCCTTTCATTCAGTCAGTAGCTTCAAACATTTCTGGTATATGAATAACATGATGTTTTTCAATGGCAAAAATCAATGAATATTGTAAATGCACAAACAGTAATTTCTCCGCATTGCAAGGTGCAATTCTGAAATTTTTTGCTTTTTCCTGCTCCTCTTAGCATGATATAGAAGATTCAAAGAGAGTGAGATGCCAGCTCCTTTCATTCAGTCAGTAGCTTCAAACATTTCTGGTATATGAATAACATGATGTTTTTCAATGGCAAAAATCAATGAATATTGTAAATGCACAAACAGTAATTTCTCCGCATTGCAAGGTGCAATTCTGAAATTTTTTTACTTTTTCCTGCTCCTCTTAGCATGATAAAGAAGATTCAAAGAGAGTGAGATGCCAGCTCCTTTCATTCAGTCAGTAGCTTCAATCATTTCTGGTATATGAATAACATGATGTTTTTCAATGGCAAAAATCAATGAATATTGTAAATGCACAAACAGTAATTTCTCTGCATTGCAAGGTGCAATTCTGAAATTTTTTGCTTTTTCCTGCTCCTCTTAGCATGATAAAGAAGATTCAAAGAGAGTGAAATGCCAGCTCCTTTCATTCAGTCAGTAGCTTCAATCATTTCTGGATGTTTTTCAATGGCAAAAATCAATGAATATTGGAAATGCACAAACAGTAATTTCTCCGCATTGCAAGGTGCAATTCTGAAATTTTTTGCTTTTTCCTGCTCCTCTTAGCATGATAAAGAAGATTCAAAGAGAGTGAGATGCCAGCTCCTTTCATTCAGTCAGTAGCTTCAAACATTCCTGGTATATGAATAACATGATGTTTTTCAATGGCAAAAATCAATGAATATTGTAAATGCACAAACAGTAATTTCTCCGCATTGCAAGGTGCAATTCTGAAATTTTTTGCTTTTTCCTGCTCCTCTTAGCATGATAAAGAAGATTCAAAGAGAGTGAGATGCCAGCTCCTTTCATTCAGTCAGTAGCTTCAATCATTTCTGGACGTTTATCAATGGCAAAAATCATTGAATATTGTAAATGCACAAACAGTAATTTCTCCGCATTGCAAGGTGCAATTCTGAAATTTTTTACTTTTTCCTGCTCCTCTTAGCATGATAAAGAAGATTCAAAGAGAGTGAGATGCCAGCTCCTTTCATTCAGTCAGTAGCTTCAATCATTTCTGGTATATGAATAACATGATGTTTTTCAATGGCAAAAATCAATGAATATTGTAAATGCACAAACAGTAATTTCTCCGCATTGCAATCTGCAATTCTGAAATTTTTTGCTTTTTCCTGCTCCTCTTAGCATGATACAGAAGATTCAAAGAGAGTGAGATGCCAGCTCCTTTCATTCAGTCAGTAGCTTCAATCATTTCTGGACGTTTTTCAATGGCAAAAATCAATGAATATTGTAAATGCACAAACAGTAATTTCTCCGCATTGCAAGGTGCAATTCTGAAATTTTTTGCTTTTTCCTGCTCCTCTTAGCATGATAAACAAGATTCAAAGAGAGTGAGATGCCAGCTCCTTTCATTCAGTCAGTAGCTTCAATCATTTCTGGACGTTTTTCAATGGCAAAAATCAATGAATATTGTAAATGCACAAACAGTAATTTCTCCGCATTGCAAGGTGCAATTCTGAAATTTTTTGCTTTTTCCTGCTCCTCTTAGCATGATAAAGAAGATTCAAAGAGAGTGAGATGCCAGCTCCTTTCATTCAGTCAGTAGCTTCAAACATTCCTGGTATATGAATAACATGATGTTTTTCAATGGCAAAAATCAATGAATATTGTAAATGCACAAACAGTAATTTCTCCGCATTGGAAGGTGCAATTCTGAAATTTTTTGCTTTTTCCTGCTCCTCTTAGCATGATAAAGAAGATTCAAAGAGAGTGAGATGCCAGCTCCTTTCATTCAGTCAGTAGCTTCAATCATTTCTGGACGTTTTTCAATTGCAAAAATCAATGAATATTGTAAATGCACAAACAGTAATTTCTCCGCATTGCAAGGTGCAATTCTGAAATTTTTTACTTTTTCCTGCTCCTCTTAGCATGATAAAGAAGATTCAAAGAGAGTGAGATGCCAGCTCCTTTCATTCAGTCAGTAGCTTCAATCATTTCTGGTATATGAATAACATGATGTTTTTCAATGGCAAAAATCAATGAATATTGTAAATGCACAAACAGTAATTTCTCCGCATTGCAAGGTGCAATTCTGAAATTTTTTGCTTTTTCCTGCTCCTCTTAGCATGATAAAGAAGATTCAAAGAGAGTGAGATGCCAGCTCCTTTCATTCAGTCAGTAGCTTCAATCATTTCTGGACGTTTTTCAATGGCAAAAATCATTGAATATTGTAAATGCACAAACAGTAATTTCTCCGCATTGCAAGGTGCAATTCTGAAATTTTTTACTTTTTCCTGCTCCTCTTAGCATGATAAAGAAGATTCAAAGAGAGTGAGATGCCAGCTCCTTTCATTCAGTCAGTAGCTTCAATCATTTCTGGTATATGAATAACATGATGTTTTTCAATGGCAAAAATCAATGAATATTGTAAATGCACAAACAGTAATTTCTCCGCATTGCAAGTTGCAATTCTGAAATTTTTTGCTTTTTCCTGCTCCTCTTAGCATGATAAAGAAGATTCAAAGAGAGTGAGATGCCAGCTCCTTTCATTCAGTCAGTAGCTTCAATCATTTCTGGACGTTTTTCAATGGCAAAAATCAATGAATATTGTAAATGCACAAACAGTAATTTCTTCGCATTGCAAGGTGCAATTCTGAAATTTTTTGCTTTTTCCTGCTCCTCTTAGCATGATAAAGAAGATTCAAAGAGAGTGAGATGCCAGCTCCTTTCATTCAGTCAGTAGCTTCAAACATTCCTGGTATATGAATAACATGATGTATTTCAATGGCAAAAATCAATGAATATTGTAAATGCACAAACAGTAATTTCTCCGCATTGCAAGGTGCAATTCTGAAATTTTTTGCTTTTTCCTGCTCCTCTTAGCATGATAAAGAAGATTCAAAGAGAGTGAGATGCCAGCTCCTTTCATTCAGTCAGTAGCTTCAATCATTTCTGGACGTTTTTCAATGGCAAAAATCATTGAATATTGTAAATGCACAAACAGTAATTTCTCCGCATTGCAAGGTGCAATTCTGAAATTTTTTACTTTTTCCTGCTCCTCTTAGCATGATAAAGAAGATTCAAAGAGTGTGAGATGCCAGCTCCTTTCATTCAGTCAGTAGCTTCAATCATTTCTGGTATATGAATAACATGATGTTTTTCAATGGCAAAAATCAATGAATATTGTAAATGCACAAACAGTAATTTCTCCGCATTGCAAGGTGCAATTCTGAAATTTTTTGCTTTTTCCTGCTCCTCTTAGCATGATAAAGAAGATTCAAAGAGAGTGAGATGCCAGCTCCTTTCATTCAGTCAGTAGCTTCAATCATTTCTGGACGTTTTTCAATGGCAAAAATCAATGAATATTGTAAATGCACAAACAGAAATTTCTTCGCATTGCAAGGTGCAATTCTGAAATTTTTTGCTTTTTCCTGCTCCTCTTAGCATGATAAACAAGATTCAAAGAGAGTGAGGTGCCTGCTCCTTTCATTCAGTCAGTAGCTTCAATCATTTCTGGACGTTTTTCAATGGCAAAAATCAATGAATATTGTAAATGCACAAACAGTAATTTCTCCGCATTGCAAGGTGCAATTCTGAAATTTTTTGCTTTTTCCTGCTCCTCTTAGCATGATAAAGAAGATTCAAAGAGAGTGAGATGCCAGCTCCTTTCATTCAGTCAGTAGCTTCAAACATTCCTGGTATATGAATAACATGATGTTTTTCAATGGCAAAAATCAATGAATATTGTAAATGCACAAACAGTAATTTCTCCGCATTGCAAGGTGCAATTCTGAAATTTTTTGCTTTTTCCTGCTCCTCTTAGCATGATAAAGAAGATTCAAAGAGAGTGAGATGCCAGCTCCTTTCATTCAGTCAGTAGCTTCAATCATTTCTGGACGTTTTTCAATTGCAAAAATCAATGAATATTGTAAATGCACAAACAGTAATTTCTTCGCATTGCAAGGTGCAATTCTGAAATTTTTTGCTTTTTCCTGCTCCTCTTAGCATGATAAACAAGATTCAAAGAGAGTGAGATGCCAGCTCCTTTCATTCAGTCAGTAGCTTCAATCATTTCTGGACGTTTTTCAATGGCAAAAATCAATGAATATTGTAAATGCACAAACAGTAATTTCTCCGCATTGCAAGGTGCAATTCTGAAATTTTTTGCTTTTTCCTGCTCCTCTTAGCATGATAAAGAAGATTCAAAGAGAGTGAGATGCCAGCTCCTTTCATTCAGTCAGTAGCTTCAAACATTCCTGGTATATGAATAACATGATGTTTTTCAATGGCAAAAATCAATGAATATTGTAAATGCACAAACAGTAATTTCTCCGCATTGCAAGGTGCAATTCTGAAATTTTTTGCTTTTTCCTGCTCCTCTTAGCATGATAAAGAAGATTCAAAGAGAGTGAGATGCCAGCTCCTTTCATTCAGTCAGTAGCTTCAATCATTTCTGGTATATGAATAACATGATGTTTTTCAATGGCAAAAATCAATGAATATTGTAAATGCACAAACAGTAATTTCTCCGCATTGCAAGGTGCAATTCTGAAATTTTTTGCTTTTTCCTGCTCCTCTTAGCATGATAAAGAAGATTCAAAGAGAGTGAGATGCCAGCTCCTTTCATTCAGTCAGTAGCTTCAAACATTTCTGGTATATGAATAACAAGATGTTTTTCAATGGCAAAAATCAATGAATATTGTAAATGCACAAACAGTAATTTCTCCGCATTGCAAGGTGCAATTCTGAAATTTTTTGCTTTTTCCTGCTCCTCTTAGCATGATAAAGAAGATTCAAAGAGAGTGAGATGCCAGCTCCTTTCATTCAGTCAGTAGCTTCAATCATTTCTGGACGTTTTTCAATGGCAAAAATCATTGAATATTGTAAATGCACAAACAGTAATTTCTCCGCATTGCAAGGTGCAATTCTGAAATTTTTTACTTTTTCCTGCTCCTCTTAGCATGATAAAGAAGATTCAAAGAGTGTGAGATGCCAGCTCCTTTCATTCAGTCAGTAGCTTCAATCATTTCTGGTATATGAATAACATGATGTTTTTCAATGGCAAAAATCAATGAATATTGTAAATGCACAAACAGTAATTTCTCCGCATTGCAAGGTGCAATTCTGAAATTTTTTGCTTTTTCCTGCTCCTCTTAGCATGATAAAGAAGATTCAAAGAGAGTGAGATGCCAGCTCCTTTCATTCAGTCAGTAGCTTCAATCATTTCTGGACGTTTTTCAATGGCAAAAATCAATGAATATTGTAAATGCACAAACAGAAATTTCTTCGCATTGCAAGGTGCAATTCTGAAATTTTTTGCTTTTTCCTGCTCCTCTTAGCATGATAAACAAGATTCAAAGAGAGTGAGGTGCCTGCTCCTTTCATTCAGTCAGTAGCTTCAATCATTTCTGGACGTTTTTCAATGGCAAAAATCAATGAATATTGTAAATGCACAAACAGTAATTTCTCCGCATTGCAAGGTGCAATTCTGAAATTTTTTGCTTTTTCCTGCTCCTCTTAGCATGATAAAGAAGATTCAAAGAGAGTGAGATGCCAGCTCCTTTCATTCAGTCAGTAGCTTCAAACATTCCTGGTATATGAATAACATGATGTTTTTCAATGGCAAAAATCAATGAATATTGTAAATGCACAAACAGTAATTTCTCCGCATTGCAAGGTGCAATTCTGAAATTTTTTGCTTTTTCCTGCTCCTCTTAGCATGATAAAGAAGATTCAAAGAGAGTGAGATGCCAGCTCCTTTCATTCAGTCAGTAGCTTCAATCATTTCTGGACGTTTTTCAATTGCAAAAATCAATGAATATTGTAAATGCACAAACAGTAATTTCTTCGCATTGCAAGGTGCAATTCTGAAATTTTTTGCTTTTTCCTGCTCCTCTTAGCATGATAAACAAGATTCAAAGAGAGTGAGATGCCAGCTCCTTTCATTCAGTCAGTAGCTTCAATCATTTCTGGACGTTTTTCAATGGCAAAAATCAATGAATATTGTAAATGCACAAACAGTAATTTCTCCGCATTGCAAGGTGCAATTCTGAAATTTTTTGCTTTTTCCTGCTCCTCTTAGCATGATAAAGAAGATTCAAAGAGAGTGAGATGCCAGCTCCTTTCATTCAGTCAGTAGCTTCAAACATTCCTGGTATATGAATAACATGATGTTTTTCAATGGCAAAAATCAATGAATATTGTAAATGCACAAACAGTAATTTCTCCGCATTGCAAGGTGCAATTCTGAAATTTTTTGCTTTTTCCTGCTCCTCTTAGCATGATAAAGAAGATTCAAAGAGAGTGAGATGCCAGCTCCTTTCATTCAGTCAGTAGCTTCAATCATTTCTGGTATATGAATAACATGATGTTTTTCAATGGCAAAAATCAATGAATATTGTAAATGCACAAACAGTAATTTCTCCGCATTGCAAGGTGCAATTCTGAAATTTTTTGCTTTTTCCTGCTCCTCTTAGCATGATAAAGAAGATTCAAAGAGAGTGAGATGCCAGCTCCTTTCATTCAGTCAGTAGCTTCAAACATTTCTGGTATATGAATAACAAGATGTTTTTCAATGGCAAAAATCAATGAATATTGTAAATGCACAAACAGTAATTTCTCCGCATTGCAAGGTGCAATTCTGAAATTTTTTGCTTTTTCCTGCTCCTCTTAGCATGATAAAGAAGATTCAAAGAGAGTGAGATGCCAGCTCCTTTCATTCAGTCAGTAGCATCAATCATTTCTGGTATATGAATAACATGATGTTTTTCAATGGCAAAAATCAATGAATATTGTAAATGCACAAACAGTAATTTCTCCGCATTGCAAGGTGCAATTCTGAAATTTTTTGCTTTTTCCTGCTCCTCTTAGCATGATAAAGAAGATTCAAAGAGAGTGAGATGCCAGCTCCTTTCGTTCAGTCAGTAGCTTCAATCATTTCTGGACGTTTTTCAAAGGCAAAAATCATTGAATATTGTAAATGCACAAACAGTAATTTCTCCGCATTGCAAGGTGCAATTCTGAAATTTTTTACTTTGTCCTGCTCCTCTTAGCATGATAAAGAAGATTCAAAGAGAGTGAGATGCCAGCTCCTTTCATTCAGTCAGTAGCTTCAATCATTTCTGGACGTTTTTCAATGGCAAAAATCAATGAATATTGTAAATGCACAAACAGTAATTTCTCCACATTGCAAGGTGCAATTCTGAAATTTTTTGCTTTTTCCTGCTCCTCTTAGCATGATAAAGAAGATTCAAAGAGAGTGAGATGCCAGCTCCTTTCATTCAGTCAGTAGCTTCAATCATTTCTGGACGTTTTTCAATTCCAAAAATCAATGAATATTGTAAATGCACAAACAGTAATTTCTCCGCATTGCAAGGTGCAATTCTGAAATTTTTTGCTTTTTCCTGCTCCTCTTAGCATGATAAAGAAGATTCAAAGAGAGTGAGATGCCAGCTCCTTTCGTTCAGTCAGTAGCTTCAATCATTTCTGGACGTTTTTCAAAGGCAAAAATCATTGAATATTGTAAATGCACAAACAGTAATTTCTCCGCATTGCAAGGTGCAATTCTGAAATTTTTTACTTTTTCCTGCTCCTCTTAGCATGATAAAGAAGATTCAAAGAGAGTGAGATGCCAGCTCCTTTCATTCAGTCAGTAGCTTCAATCATTTCTGGACGTTTTTCAATGGCAAAAATCAATGAATATTGTAAATGCACAAACAGTAATTTCTCCACATTGCAAGGTGCAATTCTGAAATTTTTTGCTTTTTCCTGCTCCTCTTAGCATGATAAAGAAGATTCAAAGAGAGTGAGATGCCAGCTCCTTTCATTCAGTCAGTAGCTTCAATCATTTCTGGACGTTTTTCAATTGCAAAAATCAATGAATATTGTAAATGCACAAACAGTAATTTCTCCGCATTGCAAGGTGCAATTCTGAAATTTTTTGCTTTTTCCTGCTCCGCTTAGCATGATAAAGAAGATTCAAAGAGAGTGAGATGCCAGCTCCTTTCATTCAGTCAGTAGCTTCAATCATTTCTGGTATATGAATAACATGATGTTTTTCAATGGCAAAAATCAATGAATATTGTAAATGCACAAACAGTAATTTCTCCGCATTGCAAGGTGCAATTCTGAAATTTTTTGCTTTTTCCTGCTCCTCTTAGCATGATAAAGAAGATTCAAAGAGAGTGAGATGCCAGATCCTTTCATTCAGTCAGTAGCTTCAATCATTTCTGGACGTTTTTCAATGGCAAAAATCATTGAATATTGTAAATGCACAAACAGTAATTTCTCCGCATTGCAAGGTGCAATTCTGAAATTTTTTACTTTTTCCTGCTCCTCTTAGCATGATAAAGAAGATTCAAAGAGAGTGAGATGCCAGCTCCTTTCATTCAGTCAGTAGCTTCAATCATTTCTGGTATATGAATAACATGATGTTTTTCAATGGCAAAAATCAATGAATATTGTAAATGCACAAACAGTAATTTCTCCGCATTGCAATCTGCAATTCTGAAATTTTTTGCTTTTTCCTGCTCCTCTTAGCATGATAAACAAGATTCAAAGAGAGTGAGATGCCAGCTCCTTTCATTCAGTCAGTAGCTTCAATCATTTCTGGACGTTTTTCAATGGCAAAAATCAATGAATATTGTAAATGCACAAACAGTAATTTCTCCGCATTGCAAGGTGCAATTCTGAAATTTTTTGCTTTTTCCTGCTCCTCTTAGCATGATAAAGAAGATTCAAAGAGAGTGAGATGCCAGCTCCTTTCATTCAGTCAGTAGCTTCAAACATTCCTGGTATATGAATAACATGATGTTTTTCAATGGCAAAAATCAATGAATATTGTAAATGCACAAACAGTAATTTCTCCGCATTGGAAGGTGCAATTCTGAAATTTTTTGCTTTTTCCTGCTCCTCTTAGCATGATAAAGAAGATTCAAAGAGAGTGAGATGCCAGCTCCTTTCATTCAGTCAGTAGCTTCAATCATTTCTGGACGTTTTTCAATGGCAAAAATCAATGAATATTGTAAATGCACAAACAGTAATTTCTCCGCATTGCAAGGTGCAATTCTGAAATTTTTTGCTTTTTCCTGCTCCTCTTAGCATGATAAAGAAAATTCAGAGTGAGATGCCAGCTCCTTTCATTCAGTCAGTAGCTTCAATCATTTCTGGACGTTTTTCAATGGCAAAAATCATTGAATATTGTAAATGCACAAACAGTAATTTCTCCGCATTGCAAGGTGCAATTCTGAAATTTTTTACTTTTTCCTGCTCCTCTTAGCATGATAAAGAAGATTCAAAGAGAGTGAGATGCCAGCTCCTTTCATTCAGTCAGTAGCTTCAAACATTCCTGGTATATGAATAACATGATGTATTTCAATGGCAAAAATCAATGAATATTGTAAATGCACAAACAGTAATTTCTCCGCATTGCAAGGTGCAATTCTGAAATTTTTTGCTTTTTCCTGCTCCTCTTAGCATGATAGAGAAGATTCAAAGAGAGTGAGATGCCAGCTCCTTTCATTCAGTCAGTAGCTTCAATCATTTCTGGACGTTTTTCAATGGCAAAAATCATTGAATATTGTAAATGCACAAACAGTAATTTCTCCGCATTGCAAGGTGCAATTCTGAAATTTTTTACTTTTTCCTGCTCCTCTTAGCATGATAAAGAAGATTCAAAGAGTGTGAGATGCCAGCTCCTTTCATTCAGTCAGTAGCTTCAATCATTTCTGGACGTTTTTCAATGGCAAAAATCATTGAATATTGTAAATGCACAAACAGTAATTTCTCCGCATTGCAAGGTGCAATTCTGAAATTTTTTACTTTTTCCTGCTCCTCTTAGCATGATAAAGAAGATTCAAAGAGTGTGAGATGCCAGCTCCTTTCATTCAGTCAGTAGCTTCAATCATTTCTGGTATATGAATAACATGATGTTTTTCAATGGCAAAAATCAATGAATATTGTAAATGCACAAACAGTAATTTCTCCGCATTGCAAGGTGCAATTCTGAAATTTTTTGCTTTTTCCTGCTCCTCTTAGCATGATAAAGAAGATTCAAAGAGAGTGAGATGCCAGCTCCTTTCATTCAGTCAGTAGCTTCAATCATTTCTGGACGTTTTTCAATGGCAAAAATCAATGAATATTGTAAATGCACAAACAGAAATTTCTTCGCATTGCAAGGTGCAATTCTGAAATTTTTTGCTTTTTCCTGCTCCTCTTAGCATGATAAACAAGATTCAAAGAGAGTGAGGTGCCTGCTCCTTTCATTCAGTCAGTAGCTTCAATCATTTCTGGACGTTTTTCAATGGCAAAAATCAATGAATATTGTAAATGCACAAACAGTAATTTCTCCGCATTGCAAGGTGCAATTCTGAAATTTTTTGCTTTTTCCTGCTCCTCTTAGCATGATAAAGAAGATTCAAAGAGAGTGAGATGCCAGCTCCTTTCATTCAGTCAGTAGCTTCAAACATTCCTGGTATATGAATAACATGATGTTTTTCAATGGCAAAAATCAATGAATATTGTAAATGCACAAACAGTAATTTCTCCGCATTGCAAGGTGCAATTCTGAAATTTTTTGCTTTTTCCTGCTCCTCTTAGCATGATAAAGAAGATTCAAAGAGAGTGAGATGCCAGCTCCTTTCATTCAGTCAGTAGCTTCAATCATTTCTGGACGTTTTTCAATTGCAAAAATCAATGAATATTGTAAATGCACAAACAGTAATTTCTTCGCATTGCAAGGTGCAATTCTGAAATTTTTTGCTTTTTCCTGCTCCTCTTAGCATGATAAACAAGATTCAAAGAGAGTGAGATGCCAGCTCCTTTCATTCAGTCAGTAGCTTCAATCATTTCTGGACGTTTTTCAATGGCAAAAATCAATGAATATTGTAAATGCACAAACAGTAATTTCTCCGCATTGCAAGGTGCAATTCTGAAATTTTTTGCTTTTTCCTGCTCCTCTTAGCATGATAAAGAAGATTCAAAGAGAGTGAGATGCCAGCTCCTTTCATTCAGTCAGTAGCTTCAAACATTCCTGGTATATGAATAACATGATGTTTTTCAATGGCAAAAATCAATGAATATTGTAAATGCACAAACAGTAATTTCTCCGCATTGCAAGGTGCAATTCTGAAATTTTTTGCTTTTTCCTGCTCCTCTTAGCATGATAAAGAAGATTCAAAGAGAGTGAGATGCCAGCTCCTTTCATTCAGTCAGTAGCTTCAATCATTTCTGGTATATGAATAACATGATGTTTTTCAATGGCAAAAATCAATGAATATTGTAAATGCACAAACAGTAATTTCTCCGCATTGCAAGGTGCAATTCTGAAATTTTTTGCTTTTTCCTGCTCCTCTTAGCATGATAAAGAAGATTCAAAGAGAGTGAGATGCCAGCTCCTTTCATTCAGTCAGTAGCTTCAAACATTTCTGGTATATGAATAACAAGATGTTTTTCAATGGCAAAAATCAATGAATATTGTAAATGCACAAACAGTAATTTCTCCGCATTGCAAGGTGCAATTCTGAAATTTTTTGCTTTTTCCTGCTCCTCTTAGCATGATAAAGAAGATTCAAAGAGAGTGAGATGCCAGCTCCTTTCATTCAGTCAGTAGCATCAATCATTTCTGGTATATGAATAACATGATGTTTTTCAATGGCAAAAATCAATGAATATTGTAAATGCACAAACAGTAATTTCTCCGCATTGCAAGGTGCAATTCTGAAATTTTTTGCTTTTTCCTGCTCCTCTTAGCATGATAAAGAAGATTCAAAGAGAGTGAGATGCCAGCTCCTTTCGTTCAGTCAGTAGCTTCAATCATTTCTGGACGTTTTTCAAAGGCAAAAATCATTGAATATTGTAAATGCACAAACAGTAATTTCTCCGCATTGCAAGGTGCAATTCTGAAATTTTTTACTTTGTCCTGCTCCTCTTAGCATGATAAAGAAGATTCAAAGAGAGTGAGATGCCAGCTCCTTTCATTCAGTCAGTAGCTTCAATCATTTCTGGACGTTTTTCAATGGCAAAAATCAATGAATATTGTAAATGCACAAACAGTAATTTCTCCACATTGCAAGGTGCAATTCTGAAATTTTTTGCTTTTTCCTGCTCCTCTTAGCATGATAAAGAAGATTCAAAGAGAGTGAGATGCCAGCTCCTTTCATTCAGTCAGTAGCTTCAATCATTTCTGGACGTTTTTCAATTCCAAAAATCAATGAATATTGTAAATGCACAAACAGTAATTTCTCCGCATTGCAAGGTGCAATTCTGAAATTTTTTGCTTTTTCCTGCTCCTCTTAGCATGATAAAGAAGATTCAAAGAGAGTGAGATGCCAGCTCCTTTCGTTCAGTCAGTAGCTTCAATCATTTCTGGACGTTTTTCAAAGGCAAAAATCATTGAATATTGTAAATGCACAAACAGTAATTTCTCCGCATTGCAAGGTGCAATTCTGAAATTTTTTACTTTTTCCTGCTCCTCTTAGCATGATAAAGAAGATTCAAAGAGAGTGAGATGCCAGCTCCTTTCATTCAGTCAGTAGCTTCAATCATTTCTGGACGTTTTTCAATGGCAAAAATCAATGAATATTGTAAATGCACAAACAGTAATTTCTCCACATTGCAAGGTGCAATTCTGAAATTTTTTGCTTTTTCCTGCTCCTCTTAGCATGATAAAGAAGATTCAAAGAGAGTGAGATGCCAGCTCCTTTCATTCAGTCAGTAGCTTCAATCATTTCTGGACGTTTTTCAATTGCAAAAATCAATGAATATTGTAAATGCACAAACAGTAATTTCTCCGCATTGCAAGGTGCAATTCTGAAATTTTTTGCTTTTTCCTGCTCCGCTTAGCATGATAAAGAAGATTCAAAGAGAGTGAGATGCCAGCTCCTTTCATTCAGTCAGTAGCTTCAATCATTTCTGGTATATGAATAACATGATGTTTTTCAATGGCAAAAATCAATGAATATTGTAAATGCACAAACAGTAATTTCTCCGCATTGCAAGGTGCAATTCTGAAATTTTTTGCTTTTTCCTGCTCCTCTTAGCATGATAAAGAAGATTCAAAGAGAGTGAGATGCCAGCTCCTTTCATTCAGTCAGTAGCTTCAATCATTTCTGGACGTTTTTCAATGGCAAAAATCATTGAATATTGTAAATGCACAAACAGTAATTTCTCCGCATTGCAAGGTGCAATTCTGAAATTTTTTACTTTTTCCTGCTCCTCTTAGCATGATAAAGAAGATTCAAAGAGAGTGAGATGCCAGCTCCTTTCATTCAGTCAGTAGCTTCAATCATTTCTGGTATATGAATAACATGATGTTTTTCAATGGCAAAAATCAATGAATATTGTAAATGCACAAACAGTAATTTCTCCGCATTGCAATCTGCAATTCTGAAATTTTTTGCTTTTTCCTGCTCCTCTTAGCATGATAAACAAGATTCAAAGAGAGTGAGATGCCAGCTCCTTTCATTCAGTCAGTAGCTTCAATCATTTCTGGACGTTTTTCAATGGCAAAAATCAATGAATATTGTAAATGCACAAACAGTAATTTCTCCGCATTGCAAGGTGCAATTCTGAAATTTTTTGCTTTTTCCTGCTCCTCTTAGCATGATAAAGAAGATTCAAAGAGAGTGAGATGCCAGCTCCTTTCATTCAGTCAGTAGCTTCAAACATTCCTGGTATATGAATAACATGATGTTTTTCAATGGCAAAAATCAATGAATATTGTAAATGCACAAACAGTAATTTCTCCGCATTGGAAGGTGCAATTCTGAAATTTTTTGCTTTTTCCTGCTCCTCTTAGCATGATAAAGAAGATTCAAAGAGAGTGAGATGCCAGCTCCTTTCATTCAGTCAGTAGCTTCAATCATTTCTGGACGTTTTTCAATGGCAAAAATCAATGAATATTGTAAATGCACAAACAGTAATTTCTCCGCATTGCAAGGTGCAATTCTGAAATTTTTTGCTTTTTCCTGCTCCTCTTAGCATGATAAAGAAAATTCAGAGTGAGATGCCAGCTCCTTTCATTCAGTCAGTAGCTTCAAACATTTCTGGACGTTTTTCAATGGCAAAAATCATTGAATATTGTAAATGCACAAACAGTAATTTCTCCGCATTGCAAGGTGCAATTCTGAAATTTTTTACTTTTTCCTGCTCCTCTTAGCATGATAAAGAAGATTCAAAGAGAGTGAGATGCCAGCTCCTTTCATTCAGTCAGTAGCTTCAAACATTCCTGGTATATGAATAACATGATGTATTTCAATGGCAAAAATCAATGAATATTGTAAATGCACAAACAGTAATTTCTCCGCATTGCAAGGTGCAATTCTGAAATTTTTTGCTTTTTCCTGCTCCTCTTAGCATGATAGAGAAGATTCAAAGAGAGTGAGATGCCAGCTCCTTTCATTCAGTCAGTAGCTTCAATCATTTCTGGACGTTTTTCAATGGCAAAAATCATTGAATATTGTAAATGCACAAACAGTAATTTCTCCGCATTGCAAGGTGCAATTCTGAAATTTTTTACTTTTTCCTGCTCCTCTTAGCATGATAAAGAAGATTCAAAGAGTGTGAGATGCCAGCTCCTTTCATTCAGTCAGTAGCTTCAATCATTTCTGGTATATGAATAACATGATGCTTTTCAATGGCAAAAATCAATGAATATTGTAAATGCACAAACAGTAATTTCTCCGCATTGCAAGGTGCAATTCTGAAATTTTGTGCTTTTTCCTGCTCCTCTTAGCATGATAAAGAAGATTCAAAGAGAGTGAGATGCCAGCTCCTTTCATTCAGTCAGTAGCTTCAATCATTTCTGGACGTTTTTCAATGGCAAAAATCAATGAATATTGTAAATGCACAAACAGTAATTTCTTCGCATTGCAAGGTGCAATTCTGAAATTTTTTGCTTTTTCCTGCTCCTCTTAGCATGATAAACAAGATTCAAAGAGAGTGAGGTGCCAGCTCCTTTCATTCAGTCAGTAGCTTCAATCATTTCTGGACGTTTTTCAATGGCAAAAATCAATGAATATTGTAAATGCACAAACAGTAATTTCTCCGCATTGCAAGGTGCAATTCTGAAATTTTTTGCTTTTTCCTGCTCCTCTTAGCATGATAAACAAGATTCAAAGAGAGTGAGATGCCAGCTCCTTTCATTCAGTCAGTAGCTTCAATCATTTCTGGACGTTTTTCAATGGCAAAAATCAATGAATATTGTAAATGCACAAACAGTAATTTCTCCGCATTGCAAGGTGCAATTCTGAAATTTTTTGCTTTTTCCTGCTCCTCTTAGCATGATAAAGAAGATTCAAAGAGAGTGAGATGCCAGCTCCTTTCATTCAGTCAGTAGCTTCAAACATTCCTGGTATATGAATAACATGATGTTTTTCAATGGCAAAAATCAATGAATATTGTAAATGCACAAACAGTAATTTCTCCGCATTGCAAGGTGCAATTCTGAAATTTTTTGCTTTTTCCTGCTCCTCTTAGCATGATAAAGAAGATTCAAAGAGAGTGAGATGCCAGCTCCTTTCATTCAGTCAGTAGCTTCAATCATTTCTGGTATATGAATAACATGATGTTTTTCAATGGCAAAAATCAATGAATATTGTAAATGCACAAACAGTAATTTCTCCGCATTGCAAGGTGCAATTCTGAAATTTTTTGCTTTTTCCTGCTCCTCTTAGCATGATAAAGAAGATTCAAAGAGAGTGAGATGCCAGCTCCTTTCATTCAGTCAGTAGCTTCAAACATTTCTGGTATATGAATAACAAGATGTTTTTCAATGGCAAAAATCAATGAATATTGTAAATGCACAAACAGTAATTTCTCCGCATTGCAAGGTGCAATTCTGAAATTTTTTGCTTTTTCCTGCTCCTCTTAGCATGATAAAGAAGATTCAAAGAGAGTGAGATGCCAGCTCCTTTCATTCAGTCAGTAGCATCAATCATTTCTGGTATATGAATAACATGATGTTTTTCAATGGCAAAAATCAATGAATATTGTAAATGCACAAACAGTAATTTCTCCGCATTGCAAGGTGCAATTCTGAAATTTTTTGCTTTTTCCTGCTCCTCTTAGCATGATAAAGAAGATTCAAAGAGAGTGAGATGCCAGCTCCTTTCGTTCAGTCAGTAGCTTCAATCATTTCTGGACGTTTTTCAAAGGCAAAAATCATTGAATATTGTAAATGCACAAACAGTAATTTCTCCGCATTGCAAGGAGCAATTCTGAAATTTTTTACTTTGTCCTGCTCCTCTTAGCATGATAAAGAAGATTCAAAGAGAGTGAGATGCCAGCTCCTTTCATTCAGTCAGTAGCTTCAATCATTTCTGGACGTTTTTCAATGGCAAAAATCAATGAATATTGTAAATGCACAAACAGTAATTTCTCCACATTGCAAGGTGCAATTCTGAAATTTTTTGCTTTTTCCTGCTCCTCTTAGCATGATAAAGAAGATTCAAAGAGAGTGAGATGCCAGCTCCTTTCATTCAGTCAGTAGCTTCAATCATTTCTGGACGTTTTTCAATTCCAAAAATCAATGAATATTGTAAATGCACAAACAGTAATTTCTCCGCATTGCAAGGTGCAATTCTGAAATTTTTTGCTTTTTCCTGCTCCTCTTAGCATGATAAAGAAGATTCAAAGAGAGTGAGATGCCAGCTCCTTTCGTTCAGTCAGTAGCTTCAATCATTTCTGGACGTTTTTCAAAGGCAAAAATCATTGAATATTGTAAATGCACAAACAGTAATTTCTCCGCATTGCAAGGTGCAATTCTGAAATTTTTTACTTTTTCCTGCTCCTCTTAGCATGATAAAGAAGATTCAAAGAGAGTGAGATGCCAGCTCCTTTCATTCAGTCAGTAGCTTCAATCATTTCTGGACGTTTTTCAATGGCAAAAATCAATGAATATTGTAAATGCACAAACAGTAATTTCTCCACATTGCAAGGTGCAATTCTGAAATTTTTTGCTTTTTCCTGCTCCTCTTAGCATGATAAAGAAGATTCAAAGAGAGTGAGATGCCAGCTCCTTTCATTCAGTCAGTAGCTTCAATCATTTCTGGACGTTTTTCAATTGCAAAAATCAATGAATATTGTAAATGCACAAACAGTAATTTCTCCGCATTGCAAGGTGCAATTCTGAAATTTTTTGCTTTTTCCTGCTCCGCTTAGCATGATAAAGAAGATTCAAAGAGAGTGAGATGCCAGCTCCTTTCATTCAGTCAGTAGCTTCAATCATTTCTGGTATATGAATAACATGATGTTTTTCAATGGTAAAAATCAATGAATATTGTAAATGCACAAACAGTAATTTCTCCGCATTGCAAGGTGCAATTCTGAAATTTTTTGCTTTTTCCTGCTCCTCTTAGCATGATAAAGAAGATTCAAAGAGAGTGAGATGCCAGCTCCTTTCATTCAGTCAGTAGCTTCAATCATTTCTGGACGTTTTTCAATGGCAAAAATCATTGAATATTGTAAATGCACAAACAGTAATTTCTCCGCATTGCAAGGTGCAATTCTGAAATTTTTTACTTTTTCCTGCTCCTCTTAGCATGATAAAGAAGATTCAAAGAGAGTGAGATGCCAGCTCCTTTCATTCAGTCAGTAGCTTCAATCATTTCTGGTATATGAATAACATGATGTTTTTCAATGGCAAAAATCAATGAATATTGTAAATGCACAAACAGTAATTTCTCCGCATTGCAATCTGCAATTCTGAAATTTTTTGCTTTTTCCTGCTCCTCTTAGCATGATAAACAAGATTCAAAGAGAGTGAGATGCCAGCTCCTTTCATTCAGTCAGTAGCTTCAATCATTTCTGGACGTTTTTCAATGGCAAAAATCAATGAATATTGTAAATGCACAAACAGTAATTTCTCCGCATTGCAAGGTGCAATTCTGAAATTTTTTGCTTTTTCCTGCTCCTCTTAGCATGATAAAGAAGATTCAAAGAGAGTGAGATGCCAGCTCCTTTCATTCAGTCAGTAGCTTCAAACATTCCTGGTATATGAATAACATGATGTTTTTCAATGGCAAAAATCAATGAATATTGTAAATGCACAAACAGTAATTTCTCCGCATTGGAAGGTGCAATTCTGAAATTTTTTGCTTTTTCCTGCTCCTCTTAGCATGATAAAGAAGATTCAAAGAGAGTGAGATGCCAGCTCCTTTCATTCAGTCAGTAGCTTCAATCATTTCTGGACGTTTTTCAATGGCAAAAATCAATGAATATTGTAAATGCACAAACAGTAATTTCTCCGCATTGCAAGGTGCAATTCTGAAATTTTTTGCTTTTTCCTGCTCCTCTTAGCATGATAAAGAAAATTCAGAGTGAGATGCCAGCTCCTTTCATTCAGTCAGTAGCTTCAAACATTTCTGGTATATGAATAACATGATGTTTTCAATGGCAAAAATCAATGAATATTGTAAATGCACAAACAGTAATTTCTCCGCATTGCAAGGTGCAATTCTGAAATTTTTTGCTTTTTCCTGCTCCTCTTAGCATGATAAAGAAGATTCAAAGAGAGTGAGATGCCAGCTCCTTTCGTTCAGTCAGTAGCTTCAATCATTTCTGGACGTTTTTCAAAGGCAAAAATCATTGAATATTGTAAATGCACAAACAGTAATTTCTCCGCATTGCAAGGTGCAATTCTGAAATTTTTTACTTTTTCCTGCTCCTCTTAGCATGATAAAGAAGATTCAAAGAGAGTGAGATGCCAGCTCCTTTCATTCAGTCAGTAGCTTCAATCATTTCTGGTATATGAATAACATGATGTTTTTCAATGGCAAAAATCAATGAATATTGTAAATGCACAAATAGTAATTTCTCCGCATTGCAAGGTGCAATTCTGAAATTTTTTGCTTTTTCCTGCTCCTCTTAGCATTATAAAGAAGATTCAAAGAGAGTGAGATGCCAGCTCCTTTCATTCAGTCAGTAGCTTCAATCATTTCTGGACGTTTTTCAATGGCAAAAATCATTGAATATTGTAAATGCACAAACAGTAATTTCTCCGCATTGCAAGGTGCAATTCTGAAATTTTTTACTTTTTCCTGCTCCTCTTAGCATGATAAAGAAGATTCAAAGAGAGTGAGATGCCAGCTCCTTTCATTCAGTCAGTAGCTTCAAACATTCCTGGTATATGAATAACATGATGTATTTCAATGGCAAAAATCAATGAATATTGTAAATGCACAAACAGTAATTTCTCCGCATTGCAAGGTGCAATTCTGAAATTTTTTGCTTTTTCCTGCTCCTCTTAGCATGATAAAGAAGATTCAAAGAGAGTGAGATGCCAGCTCCTTTCATTCAGTCAGTAGCTTCAATCATTTCTGGACGTTTTTCAATGGCAAAAATCATTGAATATTGTAAAGGCACAAACAGTAATTTCTCCGCATTGCAAGGTGCAATTCTGAAATTTTTTACTTTTTCCTGCTCCTCTTAGCATGATAAAGAAGATTCAAAGAGTGTGAGATGCCAGCTCCTTTCATTCAGTCAGTAGCTTCAATCATTTCTGGTATATGAATAACATGATGTTTTTCAATGGCAAAAATCAATGAATATTGTAAATGCACAAACAGTAATTTCTCCGCATTGCAAGGTGCAATTCTGAAATTTTGTGCTTTTTCCTGCTCCTCTTAGCATGATAAAGAAGATTCAAAGAGAGTGAGATGCCAGCTCCTTTCATTCAGTCAGTAGCTTCAATCATTTCTGGACGTTTTTCAATGGCAAAAATCAATGAATATTGTAAATGCACAAACAGTAATTTCTTCGCATTGCAAGGTGCAATTCTGAAATTTTTTGCTTTTTCCTGCTCCTCTTAGCATGATAAAGAAGATTCAAAGAGAGTGAGATGCCAGCTCCTTTCGTTCAGTCAGTAGCTTCAATCATTTCTGGACGTTTTTCAAAGGCAAAAATCATTGAATATTGTAAATGCACAAACAGTAATTTCTCCGCATTGCAAGGTGCAATTCTGAAATTTTTTACTTTTTCCTGCTCCTCTTAGCATGATAAAGAAGATTCAAAGAGAGTGAGATGCCAGCTCCTTTCATTCAGTCAGTAGCTTCAATCATTTCTGGACGTTTTTCAATGGCAAAAATCAATGAATATTGTAAATGCACAAACAGTAATTTCTCCACATTGCAAGGTGCAATTCTGAAATTTTTTGCTTTTTCCTGCTCCTCTTAGCATGATAAAGAAGATTCAAAGAGAGTGAGATGCCAGCTCCTTTCATTCAGTCAGTAGCTTCAATCATTTCTGGTATATGAATAACATGATGTTTTTCAATGGCAAAAATCAATGAATATTGTAAATGCACAAACAGTAATTTCTCCGCATTGCAAGGTGCAATTCTGAAATTTTTTGCTTTTTCCTGCTCCTCTTAGCATGATAAAGAAGATTCAAAGAGAGTGAGATGCCAGCTCCTTTCGTTCAGTCAGTAGCTTCAATCATTTCTGGACGTTTTTCAAAGGCAAAAATCATTGAATATTGTAAATGCACAAACAGTAATTTCTCCGCATTGCAAGGTGCAATTCTGAAATTTTTTACTTTTTCCTGCTCCTCTTAGCATGATAAAGAAGATTCAAAGAGAGTGAGATGCCAGCTCCTTTCATTCAGTCAGTAGCTTCAATCATTTCTGGACGTTTTTCAATGGCAAAAATCAATGAATATTGTAAATGCACAAACAGTAATTTCTCCACATTGCAAGGTGCAATTCTGAAATTTTTTGCTTTTTCCTGCTCCTCTTAGCATGATAAAGAAGATTCAAAGAGAGTGAGATGCCAGCTCCTTTCATTCAGTCAGTAGCTTCAATCATTTCTGGTATATGAATAACATGATGTTTTTCAATGGCAAAAATCAATGAATATTGTAAATGCACAAACAGTAATTTCTCCGCATTGCAAGGTGCAATTCTGAAATTTTTTGCTTTTTCCTGCTCCTCTTAGCATGATAAAGAAGATTCAAAGAGAGTGAGATGCCAGCTCCTTTCATTCAGTCAGTAGCTTCAATCATTTCTGGACGTTTTTCAATGGCAAAAATCATTGAATATTGTAAATGCACAAACAGTAATTTCTCCGCATTGCAAGGTGCAATTCTGAAATTTTTTACTTTTTCCTGCTTCTCTTAGCATGATAAAGAAGATTCAAAGAGAGTGAGATGCCAGCTCCTTTCATTCAGTCAGTAGCTTCAATCATTTCTGGTATATGAATAACATGATGTTTTTCAATGGCAAAAATCAATGAATATTGTAAATGCACAAACAGTAATTTCTCCGCATTGCAATCTGCAATTCTGAAATTTTTTGCTTTTTCCTGCTCCTCTTAGCATGATAAACAAGATTCAAAGAGAGTGAGATGCCAGCTCCTTTCATTCAGTCAGTAGCTTCAATCATTTCTGGACGTTTTTCAATGGCAAAAATCAATGAATATTGTAAATGCACAAACAGTAATTTCTCCGCATTGCAAGGTGCAATTCTGAAATTTTTTGCTTTTTCCTGCTCCTCTTAGCATGATAAAGAAGATTCAAAGAGAGTGAGATGCCAGCTCCTTTCATTCAGTCAGTAGCTTCAAACATTCCTGGTATATGAATAACATGATGTTTTTCAATGGCAAAAATCAATGAATATTGTAAATGCACAAACAGTAATTTCTCCGCATTGGAAGGTGCAATTCTGAAATTTTTTGCTTTTTCCTGCTCCTCTTAGCATGATAAAGAAGATTCAAAGAGAGTGAGATGCCAGCTCCTTTCATTCAGTCAGTAGCTTCAATCATTTCTGGACGTTTTTCAATGGCAAAAATCAATGAATATTGTAAATGCACAAACAGTAATTTCTCCGCATTGCAAGGTGCAATTCTGAAATTTTTTGCTTTTTCCTGCTCCTCTTAGCATGATAAAGAAAATTCAGAGTGAGATGCCAGCTCCTTTCATTCAGTCAGTAGCTTCAATCATTTCTGGACGTTTTTCAATGGCAAAAATCAATGAATATTGTAAATGCACAAACAGTAATTTCTCCGCATTGCAAGGTGCAATTCTGAAATTTTTTGCTTTTCCTGCTCCTCTTAGCATGATAAAGAAGATTCAAAGAGAGTGAGATGCCAGCTCCTTTCATTCAGTCAGTAGCTTCAAACATTTCTGGTATATGAATAACATGATGTTTTCAATGGCAAAAATCAATGAATATTGTAAATGCACAAACAGTAATTTCTCCGCATTGCAAGGTGCAATTCTGAAATTTTTTGCTTTTTCCTGCTCCTCTTAGCATGATAAAGAAGATTCAAAGAGAGTGAGATGCCAGCTCCTTTCGTTCAGTCAGTAGCTTCAATCATTTCTGGACGTTTTTCAAAGGCAAAAATCATTGAATATTGTAAATGCACAAACAGAAATTTCTCCGCATTGCAAGGTGCAATTCTGAAATTTTTTACTTTTTCCTGCTCCTCTTAGCATGATAAAGAAGATTCAAAGAGAGTGAGATGCCAGCTCCTTTCATTCAGTCAGTAGCTTCAATCATTTCTGGTATATGAATAACATGATGTTTTTCAATGGCAAAAATCAATGAATATTGTAAATGCACAAATAGTAATTTCTCCGCATTGCAAGGTGCAATTCTGAAATTTTTTGCTTTTTCCTGCTCCTCTTAGCATTATAAAGAAGATTCAAAGAGAGTGAGATGCCAGCTCCTTTCATTCAGTCAGTAGCTTCAATCATTTCTGGACGTTTTTCAATGGCAAAAATCATTGAATATTGTAAATGCACAAACAGTAATTTCTCCGCATTGCAAGGTGCAATTCTGAAATTTTTTACTTTTTCCTGCTCCTCTTAGCATGATAAAGAAGATTCAAAGAGAGTGAGATGCCAGCTCCTTTCATTCAGTCAGTAGCTTCAAACATTCCTGGTATATGAATAACATGATGTATTTCAATGGCAAAAATCAATGAATATTGTAAATGCACAAACAGTAATTTCTCCGCATTGCAAGGTGCAATTCTGAAATTTTTTGCTTTTTCCTGCTCCTCTTAGCATGATAAAGAAGATTCAAAGAGAGTGAGATGCCAGCTCCTTTCATTCAGTCAGTAGCTTCAATCATTTCTGGACGTTTTTCAATGGCAAAAATCATTGAATATTGTAAATGCACAAACAGTAATTTCTCCGCATTGCAAGGTGCAATTCTGAAATTTTTTACTTTTTCCTGCTCCTCTTAGCATGATAAAGAAGATTCAAAGAGTGTGAGATGCCAGCTCCTTTCATTCAGTCAGTAGCTTCAATCATTTCTGGTATATGAATAACATGATGTTTTTCAATGGCAAAAATCAATGAATATTGTAAATGCACAAACAGTAATTTCTCCGCATTGCAAGGTGCAATTCTGAAATTTTGTGCTTTTTCCTGCTCCTCTTAGCATGATAAAGAAGATTCAAAGAGAGTGAGATGCCAGCTCCTTTCATTCAGTCAGTAGCTTCAATCATTTCTGGACGTTTTTCAATGGCAAAAATCAATGAATATTGTAAATGCACAAACAGTAATTTCTTCGCATTGCAAGGTGCAATTCTGAAATTTTTTGCTTTTTCCTGCTCCTCTTAGCATGATAAACAAGATTCAAAGAGAGTGAGGTGCCAGCTCCTTTCATTCAGTCAGTAGCTTCAATCATTTCTGGACGTTTTTCAATGGCAAAAATCAATGAATATTGTAAATGCACAAACAGTAATTTCTCCGCATTGCAAGGTGCAATTCTGAAATTTTTTGCTTTTTCCTGCTCCTCTTAGCATGATAAAGAAGATTCAAAGAGAGTGAGATGCCAGCTCCTTTCATTCAGTCAGTAGCTTCAAACATTCCTGGTATATGAATAACATGATGTTTTTCAATGGCAAAAATCAATGAATATTGTAAATGCACAAACAGTAATTTCTCCGCATTGCAAGGTGCAATTCTGAAATTTTTTGCTTTTTCCTGCTCCTCTTAGCATGATAAAGAAGATTCAAAGAGAGTGAGATGCCAGCTCCTTTCATTCAGTCAGTAGCTTCAATCATTTCTGGACGTTTTTCAATTGCAAAAATCAATGAATATTGTAAATGCACAAACAGTAATTTCTTCGCATTGCAAGGTGCAATTCTGAAATTTTTTGCTTTTTCCTGCTCCTCTTAGCATGATAAACAAGATTCAAAGAGAGTGAGATGCCAGCTCCTTTCATTCAGTCAGTAGCTTCAATCATTTCTGGACGTTTTTCAATGGCAAAAATCAATGAATATTGTAAATGCACAAACAGTAATTTCTCCGCATTGCAAGGTGCAATTCTGAAATTTTTTGCTTTTTCCTGCTCCTCTTAGCATGATAAAGAAGATTCAAAGAGAGTGAGATGCCAGCTCCTTTCATTCAGTCAGTAGCTTCAATCATTTCTGGTATATGAATAACATGATGTTTTTCAATGGCAAAAATCAATGAATATTGTAAATGCACAAACAGTAATTTCTCCGCATTGCAAGGTGCAATTCTGAAATTTTTTTCTTTTTCCTGCTCCTCTTAGCATGATAAAGAAGATTCAAAGAGAGTGAGATGCCCGCTCCTTTCATTCAGTCAGTAGCTTCAATCATTTCTGGTATATGAATAACATGATGTTTTTCAATGGCAAAAATCAATGAATATTGTAAATGCACAAACAGTAATTTCTCCGCATTGCAAGGTGCAATTCTGAAATTTTTTGCTTTTTCCTGCTCCTCTTAGCATGATAAAGAAGATTCAAAGAGAGTGAGATGCCAGCTCCTTTCATTCAGTCCGTAGCTTCAAACATTTCTGGTATATGAATAACATGATGTTTTTCAATGGCAAAAATCAATGAATATTGTAAATGCACAAACAGTAATTTCTCCGCATTGCAAGGTGCAATTCTGAAATTTTTTGCTTTTTCCTGCTCCTCTTAGCATGATAAAGAAGATTCAAAGAGAGTGAGATGCCAGCTCCTTTTATTCAGTCAGTAGCATCAACCATTTCTGGTATATGAATAACATGATGTTTTTCAATGGCAAAAATCAATGAATATTGTAAATGCACAAACAGTAATTTCTCCGCATTGCAAGGTGCAATTCTGAAATTTTTTGCTTTTTCCTGCTCCTCTTAGCATGATAAAGAAGATTCAAAGAGAGTGAGATGCCAGCTCCTTTCGTTCAGTCAGTAGCTTCAATCATTTCTGGACGTTTTTCAAAGGCAAAAATCATTGAATATTGTAAATGCACAAACAGTAATTTCTCCGCATTGCAAGGTGCAATTCTGAAATTTTTTACTTTTTCCTGCTCCTCTTAGCATGATAAAGAAGATTCAAAGAGAGTGAGATGCCAGCTCCTTTCATTCAGTCAGTAGCTTCAATCATTTCTGGACGTTTTTCAATGGCAAAAATCAATGAATATTGTAAATGCACAAACAGTAATTTCTCCACATTGCAAGGTGCAATTCTGAAATTTTTTGCTTTTTCCTGCTCCTCTTAGCATGATAAAGAAGATTCAAAGAGAGTGAGATGCCAGCTCCTTTCATTCAGTCAGTAGCTTCAATCATTTCTGGACGTTTTTCAATGGCAAAAATCATTGAATATTGTAAATGCACAAACAGTAATTTCTCCGCATTGCAAGGTGCAATTCTGAAATTTTTTACTTTTTCCTGCTCCTCTTAGCATGATAAAGAAGATTCAAAGAGTGTGAGATGCCAGCTCCTTTCATTCAGTCAGTAGCTTCAATCATTTCTGGTATATGAATAACATGATGTTTTTCAATGGCAAAAATCAATGAATATTGTAAATGCACAAACAGTAATTTCTCCGCATTGCAAGGTGCAATTCTGAAATTTTGTGCTTTTTCCTGCTCCTCTTAGCATGATAAAGAAGATTCAAAGAGAGTGAGATGCCAGCTCCTTTCATTCAGTCAGTAGCTTCAATCATTTCTGGACGTTTTTCAATGGCAAAAATCAATGAATATTGTAAATGCACAAACAGTAATTTCTTCGCATTGCAAGGTGCAATTCTGAAATTTTTTGCTTTTTCCTGCTCCTCTTAGCATGATAAACAAGATTCAAAGAGAGTGAGGTGCCAGCTCCTTTCATTCAGTCAGTAGCTTCAATCATTTCTGGACGTTTTTCAATGGCAAAAATCAATGAATATTGTAAATGCACAAACAGTAATTTCTCCGCATTGCAAGGTGCAATTCTGAAATTTTTTGCTTTTTCCTGCTCCTCTTAGCATGATAAAGAAGATTCAAAGAGAGTGAGATGCCAGCTCCTTTCATTCAGTCAGTAGCTTCAAACATTCCTGGTATATGAATAACATGATGTTTTTCAATGGCAAAAATCAATGAATATTGTAAATGCACAAACAGTAATTTCTCCGCATTGCAAGGTGCAATTCTGAAATTTTTTGCTTTTTCCTGCTCCTCTTAGCATGATAAAGAAGATTCAAAGAGAGTGAGATGCCAGCTCCTTTCATTCAGTCAGTAGCTTCAATCATTTCTGGACGTTTTTCAATTGCAAAAATCAATGAATATTGTAAATGCACAAACAGTAATTTCTTCGCATTGCAAGGTGCAATTCTGAAATTTTTTGCTTTTTCCTGCTCCTCTTAGCATGATAAACAAGATTCAAAGAGAGTGAGATGCCAGCTCCTTTCATTCAGTCAGTAGCTTCAATCATTTCTGGACGTTTTTCAATGGCAAAAATCAATGAATATTGTAAATGCACAAACAGTAATTTCTCCGCATTGCAAGGTGCAATTCTGAAATTTTTTGCTTTTTCCTGCTCCTCTTAGCATGATAAAGAAGATTCAAAGAGAGTGAGATGCCAGCTCCTTTCATTCAGTCAGTAGCTTCAATCATTTCTGGTATATGAATAACATGATGTTTTTCAATGGCAAAAATCAATGAATATTGTAAATGCACAAACAGTAATTTCTCCGCATTGCAAGGTGCAATTCTGAAATTTTTTTCTTTTTCCTGCTCCTCTTAGCATGATAAAGAAGATTCAAAGAGAGTGAGATGCCCGCTCCTTTCATTCAGTCAGTAGCTTCAATCATTTCTGGTATATGAATAACATGATGTTTTTCAATGGCAAAAATCAATGAATATTGTAAATGCACAAACAGTAATTTCTCCGCATTGCAAGGTGCAATTCTGAAATTTTTTGCTTTTTCCTGCTCCTCTTAGCATGATAAAGAAGATTCAAAGAGAGTGAGATGCCAGCTCCTTTCATTCAGTCCGTAGCTTCAAACATTTCTGGTATATGAATAACATGATGTTTTTCAATGGCAAAAATCAATGAATATTGTAAATGCACAAACAGTAATTTCTCCGCATTGCAAGGTGCAATTCTGAAATTTTTTGCTTTTTCCTGCTCCTCTTAGCATGATAAAGAAGATTCAAAGAGAGTGAGATGCCAGCTCCTTTTATTCAGTCAGTAGCATCAACCATTTCTGGTATATGAATAACATGATGTTTTTCAATGGCAAAAATCAATGAATATTGTAAATGCACAAACAGTAATTTCTCCGCATTGCAAGGTGCAATTCTGAAATTTTTTGCTTTTTCCTGCTCCTCTTAGCATGATAAAGAAGATTCAAAGAGAGTGAGATGCCAGCTCCTTTCGTTCAGTCAGTAGCTTCAATCATTTCTGGACGTTTTTCAAAGGCAAAAATCATTGAATATTGTAAATGCACAAACAGTAATTTCTCCGCATTGCAAGGTGCAATTCTGAAATTTTTTACTTTTTCCTGCTCCTCTTAGCATGAAAAAGAAGATTCAAAGAGAGTGAGATGCCAGCTCCTTTCATTCAGTCAGTAGCTTCAATCATTTCTGGACGTTTTTCAATGGCAAAAATCAATGAATATTGTAAATGCACAAACAGTAATTTCTCCACATTGCAAGGTGCAATTCTGAAATTTTTTGCTTTTTCCTGCTCCTCTTAGCATGATAAAGAAGATTCAAAGAGAGTGAGATGCCAGCTCCTTTCATTCAGTCAGTAGCTTCAATCATTTCTGGACGTTTTTCAATGGCAAAAATCAATGAATATTGTAAATGCACAAACAGTAATTTCTCCGCATTGCAAGGTGCAATTCTGAAATTTTTTGCTTTTTCCTGCTCCTCTTAGCATGATAAAGAAGATTCAAAGAGAGTGAGATGCCAGCTCCTTTCATTCAGTCAGTAGCTTCACACATTCCTGGTATATGAATAACATGATGTTTTTCAATGGCAAAAATCAATGAATATTGTAAATGCACAAACAGTAATTTCTCCGCATTGCAAGGTGCAATTCTGAAATTTTTTGCTTTTTCCTGCTCCTCTTAGCATGATAAAGAAGATTCAAAGAGAGTGAGATGCCAGCTCCTTTCATTCAGTCAGTAGCTTCAATCATTTCTGGACGTTTTTCAATGGCAAAAATCAATGAATATTGTAAATGCACAAACAGTAATTTCTCCGCATTGCAAGGTGCAATTCTGAAATTTTTTGCTTTTTCCTGCTCCTCTTAGCATGATAAAGAAAATTCAGAGTCAGATGCCAGCTCCTTTCATTCAGTCAGTAGCTTCAATCATTTCTGGACGTTTTTCAATGGCAAAAATCAATGAATATTGTAAATGCACAAACAGTAATTTCTCCGCATTGCAAGGTGCAATTCTGAAATTTTGTGCTTTTTCCTGCTCCTCTTAGCATGATAAAGAAGATTCAAAGAGAGTGAGATGCCAGCTCCTTTCATTCAGTCAGTAGCTTCAAACATTTCTGGTATATGAATAACATGATGTTTTTCAATGGCAAAAATCAATGAATATTGTAAATGCACAAACAGTAATTTCTCCGCATTGCAAGGTGCAATTCTGAAATTTTTTGCTTTTTCCTGCTCCTCTTAGCATGATAAAGAAGATTCAAAGAGAGTGAGATGCCAGCTCCTTTCGTTCAGTCAGTAGCTTCAATCATTTCTGGACGTTTTTCAAAGGCAAAAATCATTGAATATTGTAAATGCACAAACAGTAATTTCTCCGCATTGCAAGGTGCAATTCTGAAATTTTTTACTTTTTCCTGCTCCTCTTAGCATAATAAAGAAGATTCAAAGAGAGTGAGATGCCAGCTCCTTTCATTCAGTCAGTAGCTTCAATCATTTCTGGTATATGAATAACATGATGTTTTTCAATGGCAAAAATCAATGAATATTGTAAATGCACAAACAGTAATTTCTCCGCATTGCAAGGTGCAATTCTGAAGTTTTTTGCTTTTTCCTGCTCCTCTTAGCATGATAAAGAAGATTCAAAGAGAGTGAGATGCCAGCTCCTTTCATTCAGTCAGTAGCTTCAATCATTTCTGGACGTTTTTCAATGGCAAAAATCATTGAATATTGTAAATGCGCAAACAGTAATTTCTCCGCATTGCAAGGTGCAATTCTGAAAT
The DNA here is from genome assembly GCF_046119375.1 of Phyllobates terribilis. Classification (NCBI taxonomy): domain Eukaryota; kingdom Metazoa; phylum Chordata; class Amphibia; order Anura; family Dendrobatidae; genus Phyllobates; species Phyllobates terribilis. The sequence goes on from NW_027363306.1 coordinate 1,040,824, forward strand.
TTTTTACTTTTTCCTGCTCCTCTTAGCATGATAAAGAAGATTCAAAGAGAGTGAGATGCCAGCTCCTTTCATTCAGTCAGTAGCTTCAATCATTTCTGGTATATGAATAACATGATGTTTTTCAATGTCAAAAATCAATGAATATTGTAAATGCACAAACAGTAATTTCTCCGCATTGCAAGGTGCAATTCTGAAATTTTTTGCTTTTTCCTGCTCCTCTTAGCATGATAAAGAAGATTCAAAGAGAGTGAGATGCCAGCTCCTTTCATTCAGTCAGTAGCTTCAATCATTTCTGGACGTTTTTCAATGGCAAAAATCAATGAATATTGTAAATGCACAAACAGTAATTTCTTCGCATTGCAAGGTGCAATTCTGAAATTTTTTGCTTTTTCCTGCTCCTCTTAGCATGATAAACAAGATCCAAAGAGAGTGAGGTGCCAGCTCCTTTCATTCAGTCAGTAGCTTCAATCATTTCTGGACGTTTTTCAATGGCAAAAATCAATGAATATTGTAAATGCACAAACAGTAATTTCTCCGCATTGCAAGGTGCAATTCTGAAATTTTTTGCTTTTTCCTGCTCCTCTTAGCATGATAAAGAAGATTCAAAGAGAGTGAGATGCCAGCTCCTTTCATTCAGTCAGTAGCTTCAATCATTTCTGGACGTTTTTCAATTGCAAAAATCAATGAATATTGTAAATGCACAAACAGTAATTTCTTCGCATTGCAAGGTGCAATTCTGAAATTTTTTGCTTTTTCCTGCTCCTCTTAGCATGATAAACAAGATTCAAAGAGAGTGAGATGCCAGCTCCTTTCATTCAGTCAGTAGCTTCAATCATTTCTGGACGTTTTTCAATGGCAAAAATCAATGAATATTGTAAATGCACAAACAGTAATTTCTCCGCATTGCAAGGTGCAATTCTGAAATTTTTTGCTTTTTCCTGCTCCTCTTAGCATGATAAAGAAGATTCAAAGAGAGTGAGATGCCAGCTCCTTTCATTCAGTCAGTAGCTTCAAACATTCCTGGTATATGAATAACATGATGTTTTTCAATGGCAAAAATCAATGAATATTGTAAATGCACAAACAGTAATTTCTCCGCATTGCAAGGTGCAATTCTGAAATTTTTTGCTTTTTCCTGCTCCTCTTAGCATGATAAAGAAGATTCAAAGAGAGTGAGATGCCAGCTCCTTTCATTCAGTCAGTAGCTTCAATCATTTCTGGTATATGAATAACATGATGTTTTTCAATGGCAAAAATCAATGAATATTGTAAATGCACAAACAGTAATTTCTCCGCATTGCAAGGTGCAATTCTGAAATTTTTTGCTTTTTCCTGCTCCTCTTAGCATGATAAAGAAGATTCAAAGAGAGTGCGATGCCAGCTCCTTTCATTCAGTCAGTAGCTTCAAACATTTCTGGTATATGAATAACATGATGTTTTTCAATGGCAAAAATCAATGAATATTGTAAATGCACAAACAGTAATTTCTCCGCATTGCAAGGTGCAATTCTGAAATTTTTTGCTTTTTCCTGCTCCTCTTAGCATGATAAAGAAGATTCAAAGAGAGTGAGATGCCAGCTCCTTTCATTCAGTCAGTAGCATCAATCATTTCTGGTATATGAATAACATGATGTTTTTCAATGGCAAAAATCAATGAAGATTGTAAATGCACAAACAGTAATTTCTCCGCATTGCAAGGTGCAATTCTGAAATTTTTTGCTTTTTCCTGCTCCTCTTAGCATGATAAAGAAGATTCAAAGAGAGTGAGATGCCAGCTCCTTTCGTTCAGTCAGTAGCTTCAATCATTTCTGGACGTTTTTCAAAGGCAAAAATCATTGAATATTGTAAATGCACAAACAGTAATTTCTCCGCATTGCAAGGTGCAATTCTGAAATTTTTTACTTTTTCCTGCTCCTCTTAGCATGATAAAGAAGATTCAAAGAGAGTGAGATGCCAGCTCCTTTCATTCAGTCAGTAGCTTCAATCATTTCTGGACGTTTTTCAATGGCAAAAATCAATGAATATTGTAAATGCACAAACAGTAATTTCTCCACATTGCAAGGTGCAATTCTGAAATTTTTTGCTTTTTCCTGCTCCTCTTAGCATGATAAAGAAGATTCAAAGAGAGTGAGATGCCAGCTCCTTTCATTCAGTCAGTAGCTTCAATCATTTCTGGACGTTTTTCAATGGCAAAAATCAATGAATATTGTAAATGCACAAACAGTAATTTCTCCGCATTGCAAGGTGCAATTCTGAAATTTTTTGCTTTTTCCTGCTCCTCTTAGCATGATAAAGAAGATTCAAAGAGAGTGAGATGCCAGCTCCTTTCATTCAGTCAGTAGCTTCAAACATTCCTGGTATATGAATAACATGATGTTTTTCAATGGCAAAAATCAATGAATATTGTAAATGCACAAACAGTAATTTTTCCGCATTGCAAGGTGCAATTCTGAAATTTTTTGCTTTTTCCTGCTCCTCTTAGCATGATAAAGAAGATTCAAAGAGAGTGAGATGCCAGCTCCTTTCATTCAGTCAGTAGCTTCAATCATTTCTGGACGTTTTTCAATTGCAAAAATCAATGAATATTGTAAATGCACAAACAGTAATTTCTCCGCATTGCAAGGTGCAATTCTGAAATTTTTTGCTTTTTCCTGCTCCGCTTAGCATGATAAAGAAGATTCAAAGAGAGTGAGATGCCAGCTCCTTTCATTCAGTCAGTAGCTTCAATCATTTCTGGTATATGAATAACATGATGTTTTTCAATGGCAAAAATCAATGAATATTGTAAATGCACAAACAGTAATTTCTCCGCATTGCAAGGTGCAATTCTGAAATTTTTTGCTTTTTCCTGCTCCTCTTAGCATGATAAAGAAGATTCAAAGAGAGTGAGATGCCAGCTCCTTTCATTCAGTCAGTAGCTTCAAACATTTCTGGTATATGAATAACATGATGTTTTTCAATGGCAAAAATCAATGAATATTGTAAATGCACAAACAGTAATTTCTCCGCATTGCAAGGTGCAATTCTGAAATTTTTTGCTTTTTCCTGCTCCTCTTAGCATGATAAAGAAGATTCAAAGAGAGTGAGATGCCAGCTCCTTTCATTCAGTCAGTAGCTTCAATCATTTCTGGACGTTTTTCAATGGCAAAAATCAATGAATATTGTAAATGCACAAACAGTAATTTCTCCGCATTGCAAGGTGCAATTCTGAAATTTTTTGCTTTTTCCTGCTCCTCTTAGCATGATAAAGAAAATTCAGAGTGAGATGCCAGCTCCTTTCATTCAGTCAGTAGCTTCAATCATTTCTGGACGTTTTTCAATGGCAAAAATCAATGAATATTGTAAATGCACAAACAGTAATTTCTCCGCATTGCAAGGTGCAATTCTGAAATTTTTTGCTTTTTCCTGCTCCTCTTAGCATGATAAAGAAGATTCAAAGAGAGTGAGATGCCAGCTCCTTTCATTCAGTCAGTAGCTTCAAACATTTCTGGTATATGAATAACATGATGTTTTTCAATGGCAAAAATCAATGAATATTGTAAATGCACAAACAGTAATTTCTCCGCATTGCAAGGTGCAATTCTGAAATTTTTTGCTTTTTCCTGCTCCTCTTAGCATGATAAAGAAGATTCAAAGAGAGTGAGATGCCAGCTCCTTTCGTTCAGTCAGTAGCTTCAATCATTTCTGGACGTTTTTCAAAGGCAAAAATCATTGAATATTGTAAACGCACAAACAGTAATTTCTCCGCATTGCAAGGTGCAATTCTGAAATTTTTTACTTTTTCCTGCTCCTCTTAGCATGATAAAGAAGATTCAAAGAGAGTGAGATGCCAGCTCCTTTCATTCAGTCAGTAGCTTCAATCATTTCTGGTATATGAATAACATGATGTTTTTCAATGGCAAAAATCAATGAATATTGTAAATGCACAAACAGTAATTTCTCCGCATTGCAAGGTGCAATTCTGAAGTTTTTTGCTTTTTCCTGCTCCTCTTAGCATGATAAAGAAGATTCAAAGAGAGGGAGATGCCAGCTCCTTTCATTCAGTCAGTAGCTTCAATCATTTCTGGACGTTTTTCAATGGCAAAAATCATTGAATATTGTAAATGCACAAACAGTAATTTCTCCGCATTGCAAGGTGCAATTCTGAAATTTTTTACTTTTTCCTGCTCCTCTTAGCATGATAAAGAAGATTCAAAGAGAGTGAGATGCCAGCTCCTTTCATTCAGTCAGTAGCTTCAATCATTTCTGGTATATGAATAACATGATGTTTTTCAATGTCAAAAATCAATGAATATTGTAAATGCACAAACAGTAATTTCTCCGCATTGCAAGGTGCAATTCTGAAATTTTTTGCTTTTTCCTGCTCCTCTTAGCATGATAAAGAAGATTCAAAGAGAGTGAGATGCCAGCTCCTTTCATTCAGTCAGTAGCTTCAATCATTTCTGGACGTTTTTCAATGGCAAAAATCAATGAATATTGTAAATGCACAAACAGTAATTTCTTCGCATTGCAAGGTGCAATTCTGAAATTTTTTGCTTTTTCCTGCTCCTCTTAGCATGATAAACAAGATTCAAAGAGAGTGAGATGCCAGCTCCTTTCATTCAGTCAGTAGCTTCAATCATTTCTGGACGTTTTTCAATGGCAAAAATCAATGAATATTGTAAATGCACAAACAGTAATTTCTCCGCATTGCAAGGTGCAATTCTGAAATTTTTTGCTTTTTCCTGCTCCTCTTAGCATGATAAAGAAGATTCAAAGAGAGTGAGATGCCAGCTCCTTTCATTCAGTCAGTAGCTTCAAACATTTCTGGTATATGAATAACATGATGTTTTTCAATGGCAAAAATCAATGAATATTGTAAATGCACAAACAGTAATTTCTCCGCATTGCAAGGTGCAATTCTGAAATTTTTTGCTTTTTCCTGCTCCTCTTAGCATGATAAACAAGATTCAAAGAGAGTGAGATGCCAGCTCCTTTCATTCAGTCAGTAGCTTCAATCATTTCTGGACGTTTTTCAATGGCAAAAATCAATGAATATTGTAAATGCACAAACAGTAATTTCTCCGCATTGCAAGGTGCAATTCTGAAATTTTTTGCTTTTTCCTGCTCCTCTTAGCATGATAAAGAAGATTCAAAGAGAGTGAGATGCCAGCTCCTTTCATTCAGTCAGTAGCTTCAAACATTCCTGGTATATGAATAACATGATGTTTTTCAATGGCAAAAATCAATGAATATTGTAAATGCACAAACAGTAATTTCTCCGCATTGCAAGGTGCAATTCTGAAATTTTTTGCTTTTTCCTGCTCCTCTTAGCATGATAAAGAAGATTGAAAGAGAGTGAGATGCCAGCTCCTTTCATTCAGTCAGTAGCTTCAATCATTTCTGGACGTTTTTCAATTGCAAAAATCAATGAATATTGTAAATGCACAAACAGTAATTTCTCCGCATTGCAAGGTGCAATTCTGAAATTTTTTGCTTTTTCCTGCTCCGCTTAGCATGATAAAGAAGATTCAAAGAGAGTGAGATGCCAGCTCCTTTCATTCAGTCAGTAGCTTCAATCATTTCTGGTATATGAATAACATGATGTTTTTCAATGGCAAAAATCAATGAATATTGTAAATGCACAAACAGTAATTTCTCCGCATTGCAAGGTGCAATTCTGAAATTTTTTGCTTTTTCCTGCTCCTCTTAGCATGATAAAGAAGATTCAAAGAGAGTGAGATGCCAGCTCCTTTCATTCAGTCAGTAGCTTCAAACATTTCTGGTATATGAATAACATGATGTTTTTCAATGGCAAAAATCAATGAATATTGTAAATGCACAAACAGTAATTTCTCCGCATTGCAAGGTGCAATTCTGAAATTTTTTGCTTTTTCCTGCTCCTCTTAGCATGATAAAGAAGATTCAAAGAGATTGAGATGCCAGCTCCTTTCATTCAGTCAGTAGCTTCAATCATTTCTGGACGTTTTTCAATGGCAAAAATCAATGAATATTGTAAATGCACAAACAGTAATTTCTCCGCATTGCAAGGTGCAATTCTGAAATTTTTTGCTTTTTCCTGCTCCTCTTAGCATGATAAAGAAAATTCAGAGTGAGATGCCAGCTCCTTTCATTCAGTCAGTAGCTTCAATCATTTCTGGACGTTTTTCAATGGCAAAAATCAATGAATATTGTAAATGCACAAACAGTAATTTCTCCGCATTGCAAGGTGCAATTCTGAAATTTTTTGCTTTTTCCTGCTCCTCTTAGCATGATAAAGAAGATTCAAAGAGAGTGAGATGCCAGCTCCTTTCATTCAGTCAGTAGCTTCAAACATTTCTGGTATATGAATAACATGATGTTTTTCAATGGCAAAAATCAATGAATATTGTAAATGCACAAACAGTAATTTCTCCGCATTGCAAGGTGCAATTCTGAAATTTTTTGCTTTTTCCTGCTCCTCTTAGCATGATAAAGAAGATTCAAAGAGAGTGAGATGCCAGCTCCTTTCGTTCAGTCAGTAGCTTCAATCATTTCTGGACGTTTTTCAAAGGCAAAAATCATTGAATATTGTAAATGCACAAACAGTAATTTCTCCGCATTGCAAGGTGCAATTCTGAAATTTTTTACTTTTTCCTGCTCCTCTTAGCATGATAAAGAAGATTCAAAGAGAGTGAGATGCCAGCTCCTTTCATTCAGTCAGTAGCTTCAATCATTTCTGGTATATGAATAACATGATGTTTTTCAATGGCAAAAATCAATGAATATTGTAAATGCACAAACAGTAATTTCTCCGCATTGCAAGGTGCAATTCTGAAATTTTTTGCTTTTTCCTGCTCCTCTTAGCATGATAAAGAAGATTCAAAGAGAGTGAGATGCCAGCTCCTTTCATTCAGTCAGTAGCTTCAAACATTTCTGGTATATGAATAACATGATGTTTTTCAATGGCAAAAATCAATGAATATTGTAAATGCACAAACAGTAATTTCTCCGCATTGCAAGGTGCAATTCTGAAATTTTTTGCTTTTTCCTGCTCCTCTTAGCATGATAAAGAAGATTCAAAGAGATTGAGATGCCAGCTCCTTTCATTCAGTCAGTAGCTTCAATCATTTCTGGACGTTTTTCAATGGCAAAAATCAATGAATATTGTAAATGCACAAACAGTAATTTCTCCGCATTGCAAGGTGCAATTCTGAAATTTTTTGCTTTTTCCTGCTCCTCTTAGCATGATAAAGAAAATTCAGAGTGAGATGCCAGCTCCTTTCATTCAGTCAGTAGCTTCAATCATTTCTGGACGTTTTTCAATGGCAAAAATCAATGAATATTGTAAATGCACAAACAGTAATTTCTCCGCATTGCAAGGTGCAATTCTGAAATTTTTTGCTTTTTCCTGCTCCTCTTAGCATGATAAAGAAGATTCAAAGAGAGTGAGATGCCAGCTCCTTTCATTCAGTCAGTAGCTTCAAACATTTCTGGTATATGAATAACATGATGTTTTTCAATGGCAAAAATCAATGAATATTGTAAATGCACAAACAGTAATTTCTCCGCATTGCAAGGTGCAATTCTGAAATTTTTTGCTTTTTCCTGCTCCTCTTAGCATGATAAAGAAGATTCAAAGAGAGTGAGATGCCAGCTCCTTTCGTTCAGTCAGTAGCTTCAATCATTTCTGGACGTTTTTCAAAGGCAAAAATCATTGAATATTGTAAATGCACAAACAGTAATTTCTCCGCATTGCAAGGTGCAATTCTGAAATTTTTTACTTTTTCCTGCTCCTCTTAGCATGATAAAGAAGATTCAAAGAGAGTGAGATGCCAGCTCCTTTCATTCAGTCAGTAGCTTCAATCATTTCTGGTATATGAATAACATGATGTTTTTCAATGGCAAAAATCAATGAATATTGTAAATGCACAAACAGTAATTTCTCCGCATTGCAAGGTGCAATTCTGAAGTTTTTTGCTTTTTCCTGCTCCTCTTAGCATGATAAAGAAGATTCAAAGAGAGTGAGATGCCAGCTCCTTTCATTCAGTCAGTAGCTTCAATCATTTCTGGACGTTTTTCAATGGCAAAAATCATTGAATATTGTAAATGCACAAACAGTAATTTCTCCGCATTGCAAGGTGCAATTCTGAAATTTTTTACTTTTTCCTGCTCCTCTTAGCATGATAAAGAAGATTCAAAGAGAGTGAGATGCCAGCTCCTTTCATTCAGTCAGTAGCTTCAATCATTTCTGGTATATGAATAACATGATGTTTTTCAATGTCAAAAATCAATGAATATTGTAAATGCACAAACAGTAATTTCTCCGCATTGCAAGGTGCAATTCTGAAATTTTTTGCTTTTTCCTGCTCCTCTTAGCATGATAAAGAAGATTCAAAGAGAGTGAGATGCCAGCTCCTTTCATTCAGTCAGTAGCTTCAATCATTTCTGGACGTTTTTCAATGGCAAAAATCAATGAATATTGTAAATGCACAAACAGTAATTTCTTCGCATTGCAAGGTGCAATTCTGAAATTTTTTACTTTTTCCTGCTCCTCTTAGCATGATAAACAAGATTCAAAGAGAGTGAGATGCCAGCTCCTTTCATTCAGTCAGTAGCTTCAATCATTTCTGGACGTTTTTCAATGGCAAAAATCAATGAATATTGTAAATGCACAAACAGTAATTTCTCCGCATTGCAAGGTGCAATTCTGAAATTTTTTGCTTTTTCCTGCTCCTCTTAGCATGATAAAGAAGATTCAAAGAGAGTGAGATGCCAGCTCCTTTCATTCAGTCAGTAGCTTCAAACATTCCTGGTATATGAATAAAATGATGTTTTTCAATGGCAAAAATCAATGAATATTGTAAATGCACAAACAGTAATTTCTCCGCATTGCAAGGTGCAATTCTGAAATTTTTTGCTTTTTCCTGCTCCTCTTAGCATGATAAAGAAGATTCAAAGAGAGTGAGATGCCAGCTCCTTTCATTCAGTCAGTAGCTTCAATCATTTCTGGACGTTTTTCAATTGCAAAAATCAATGAATATTGTAAATGCACAAACAGTAATTTCTCCGCATTGCAAGGTGCAATTCTGAAATTTTTTGCTTTTTCCTGCTCCTCTTAGCATGATAAAGAAGATTCAAAGAGAGTGAGATGCCAGCTCCTTTCATTCAGTCAGTAGCTTCAAACATTTCTGGTATATGAATAACATGATGTTTTTCAATGGCAAAAATCAATGAATATTGTAAATGCACAAACAGTAATTTCTCCGCATTGCAAGGTGCAATTCTGAAATTTTTTGCTTTTTCCTGCTCCTCTTAGCATGATAAAGAAGATTCAAAGAGAGTGAGATGCCAGCTCCTTTCATTCAGTCAGTAGCATCAATCATTTCTGATATATGAATAACATGATGTTTTTCAATGGCAAAAATCAATGAATATTGTAAATGCACAAACAGTAATTTCTCCGCATTGCAAGGTGCAATTCTGAAATTTTTTGCTTTTTCCTGCTCCTCTTAGCATGATAAAGAAGATTCAAAGAGAGTGAGATGCCAGCTCCTTTCGTTCAGTCAGTAGCTTCAATCATTTCTGGACGTTTTTCAAAGGCAAAAATCATTGAATATTGTAAATGCACAAACAGTAATTTCTCCCCATTGCAAGGTGCAATTCTGAAATTTTTTACTTTTTCCTGCTCCTCTTAGCATGATAAAGAAGATTCAAAGAGAGTGAGATGCCAGCTCCTTTCATTCAGTCAGTAGCTTCAATCATTTCTGGTATATGAATAACATGATGTTTTTCAATGGCAAAAATCAATGAATATTGTAAATGCACAAACAGTAATTTCTCCGCATTGCAAGGTGCAATTCTGAAATTTTTTGCTTTTTCCTGCTCCTCTTAGCATGATAAAGAAGATTCAAAGAGAGTGAGATGCCAGCTCCTTTCATTCAGTCAGTAGCTTCAATCATTTCTGGACGTTTTTCAATGGCAAAAATCATTGAATATTGTAAATGCACAAACAGTAATTTCTCCGCATTGCAAGGTGCAATTCTGAAATTTTTTACTTTTTCCTGCTCTTCTTAGCATGATAAAGAAGATTCAAAGAGAGTGAGATGCCAGCTCCTTTCATTCAGTCAGTAGCTTCAATCATTTCTGGTATATGAATAACATGATGTTTTTCAATGGCAAAAATCAATGAATATTGTAAATGCACAAACAGTAATTTCTCCGCATTGCAAGGTGCAATTCTGAAATTTTTTGCTTTTTCCTGCTCCTCTTAGCATTATAAAGAAGATTCAAAGAGAGTGAGATGCCAGCTCCTTTCATTCAGTCAGTAGCTTCAATCATTTCTGGACGTTTTTCAATGGCAAAAATCAATGAATATTGTAAATGCACAAACAGTAATTTCTCCGCATTGCAAGGTGCAATTCTGAAATTTTTTGCTTTTTCCTGCTCCTCTTAGCATGATAAACAAGATTCATAGAGAGTGAGATGCCAGCTCCTTTCATTCAGTCAGTAGCTTCAATCATTTCTGGACGTTTTTCAATGGCAAAAATCAATGAATATTGTAAATGCACAAACAGTAATTTCTCCGCATTGCAAGGTGCAATTCTGAAATTTTTTGCTTTTTCCTGCTCCTCTTAGCATGATAAAGAAGATTCAAAGAGAGTGAGATGCCAGCTCCTTTCATTCAGTCAGTAGCTTCAAACATTCGTGGTATATGAATAACATGATGTTTTTCAATGGCAAAAATCAATGAATATTGTAAATGCACAAACAGTAATTTCTCCGCATTGCAAGGTGCAATTCTGAAATTTTTTGCTTTTTCCTGCTCCTCTTAGCATGATAAAGAAGATTCAAAGAGAGTGAGATGCCAGCTCCTTTCATTCAGTCAGTAGCTTCAATCATTTCTGGTATATGAATAACATGATGTTTTTCAATGGCAAAAATCAATGAATATTGTAAATGCACAAACAGTAATTTCTCCGCATTGCAAGGTGCAATTCTGAAATTTTTTGCTTTTTCCTGCTCCTCTTAGCATGATAAAGAAGATTCAAAGAGAGTGAGATGCCAGCTCCTTTCATTCAGTCAGTAGCTTCAAACATTTCTGGTATATGAATAACATGATGTTTTTCAATGGCAAAAATCAATGAATATTGTAAATGCACAAACAGTAATTTCTCCGCATTGCAAGGTGCAATTCTGAAATTTTTTGCTTTTTCCTGCTCCTCTTAGCATGATAAAGAAGATTCAAAGAGAGTGAGATGCCAGCTCCTTTCATTCAGTCAGTAGCTTCAAACATTTCTGGTATATGAATAACATGATGTTTTTCAATGGCAAAAATCAATGAATATTGTAAATGCACAAACAGTAATTTCTCCGCATTGCAAGGTGCAATTCTGAAATTTTTTGCTTTTTCCTGCTCCTCTTAGCATGATAAATAAGATTCAAAGAGAGTGAGATGCCAGCTCCTTTCATTCAGTCAGTAGCTTCAATCATTTCTGGACGTTTTTCAATGGCAAAAATCATTGAATATTGTAAATGCACAAACAGTAATTTCTCCGCATTGCAAGGTGCAATTCTGAAATTTTTTACTTTTTCCTGCTCCTCTTAGCATGATAAAGAAGATTCAAAGAGAGTGAGATGCCAGCTCCTTTCATTCAGTCAGTAGCTTCAATCATTTCTGGACGTTTTTCAATGGCAAAAATCAATGAATATTGTAAATGCACAAACAGTAATTTCTCCGCATTGCAAGGTGCAATTCTGAAATTTTTTGCTTTTTCCTGCTCCTCTTAGCATGATAAACAAGATTCAAAGAGAGTGAGATGCCAGCTCCTTTCATTCAGTCAGTAGCTTCAATCATTTCTGGACGTTTTTCAATGGCAAAAATCAATGAATATTGTAAATGCACAAACAGTAATTTCTCCGCATTGCAAGGTGCAATTCTGAAATTTTTTGCTTTTTCCTGCTCCTCTTAGCATGATAAAGAAGATTCAAAGAGAGTGAGATGCCAGCTCCTTTCATTCAGTCAGTAGCTTCAAACATTCCTGGTATATGAATAACATGATGTTTTTCAATGGCAAAAATCAATGAATATTGTAAATGCACAAACAGTAATTTCTCCGCATTGCAAGGTGCAATTCTGAAATTTTTTGCTTTTTCCTGCTCCTCTTAGCATGATAAAGAAGATTCAAAGAGAGTGAGATGCCAGCTCCTTTCATTCAGTCAGTAGCTTCAATCATTTCTGGACGTTTTTCAATTGCAAAAATCAATGAATATTGTAAATGCACAAACAGTAATTTCTCCGCATTGCAAGGTGCAATTCTGAAATTTTTTGCTTTTTCCTGCTCCTCTTAGCATGATAAAGAAGATTCAAAGAGAGTGAGATGCCAGCTCCTTTCATTCAGTCAGTAGCTTCAATCATTTCTGGTATATGAATAACATGATGTTTTTCAATGGCAAAAATCAATGAATATTGTAAATGCACAAACAGTAATTTCTCCGCATTGCAAGGTGCAATTCTGAAATTTTTTGCTTTTTCCTGCTCCTCTTAGCATGATAAAGAAGATTCAAAGAGAGTGAGATGCCAGCTCCTTTCATTCAGTCAGTAGCTTCAATCATTTCTGGTATATGAATAACATGATGTTTTTCAATGGCAAAAATCAATGAATATTGTAAGTGCACAAACAGTCATTTCTCCGCATTGCAAGGTGCAATTCTGAAATGTTTTGCTTTTTCCTGATCCTCTTAGCATGATAAAGAAGATTCAAAGAGAGTGAGATGCCAGCTCCTTTCATTCAGTCAGTAGCTTGAAACATTTCTGGTATATGAATAACATGATGTTTTTCAATGGCAAAAATCAATGAATATTGTAAATGCACAAACAGCAATTTCTCCGCATTGCAAGGTGCAATTCTGAAATTTTTTGCTTTTTCCTGCTCCTCTTAGCATGATAAAGAAGATTCAAAGAGAGTGAGATGCCAGCTCCTTTCATTCAGTCAGTAGCTTCAATCATTTCTGGACGTTTTTCAATGGCAAAAATCAATGAATATTGTAAATGCACAAACAGTAATTTCTCCGCATTGCAAGGTGCAATTCTGAAATTTTTTGCTTTTTCCTGCTCCTCTTAGCATGATAAAGAAGATTCAAGGAGAGTGAGATGCCAGCTCCTTTCATTCAGTCAGTAGCTTCAATCATTTCTGGACGTTTTTCAATGGCAAAAATCAATGAATATTGTAAATGCACAAACAGTAATTTCTCCGCATTGCAAGGTGCAATTCTGAAATTTTTTGCTTTTTCCTGCTCCTCTTAGCATGATAAAGAAGATTCAAAGAGAGTGAGATGCCAGCTCCTTTCATTCAGTCAGTAGCTTCAATCATTTCTGGACGTTTTTCAATGGCAAAAATCAATGAATATTGTAAATGCACAAACAGTAATTTCTCCGCATTGCAAGGTGCAATTCTGAAATTTTTTGCTTTTTCCTGCTCCTCTTAGCATGATAAAGAAGATTCAAAGAGAGTGAGATGCCAGCTCCTTTCATTCAGTCAGTAGCTTCAATCATTTCTGGTATATGAATAACATGATGTTTTTCAATGGCAAAAATCAATGAATATTGTAAGTGCACAAACAGTCATTTCTCCGCATTGCAAGGTGCAATTCTGAAATGTTTTGCTTTTTCCTGATCCTCTTAGCATGATAAAGAAGATTCAAAGAGAGTGAGATGCCAGCTCCTTTCATTCAGTCAGTAGCTTGAAACATTTCTGGTATATGAATAACATGATGTTTTTCAATGGCAAAAATCAATGAATATTGTAAATGCACAAACAGCAATTTCTCCGCATTGCAAGGTGCAATTCTGAAATTTTTTGCTTTTTCCTGCTCCTCTTAGCATGATAAAGAAGATTCAAAGAGAGTGAGATGCCAGCTCCTTTCATTCAGTCAGTAGCTTCAATCATTTCTGGACGTTTTTCAATGGCAAAAATCAATGAATATTGTAAATGCACAAACAGTAATTTCTCCGCATTGCAAGGTGCAATTCTGAAATTTTTTGCTTTTTCCTGCTCCTCTTAGCATGATAAAGAAGATTCAAGGAGAGTGAGATGCCAGCTCCTTTCATTCAGTCAGTAGCTTCAATCATTTCTGGACGTTTTTCAATGGCAAAAATCAATGAATATTGTAAATGCACAAACAGTAATTTCTCCGCATTGCAAGGTGCAATTCTGAAATTTTTTGCTTTTTCCTGCTCCTCTTAGCATGATAAAGAAGATTCAAAGAGAGTGAGATGCCAGCTCCTTTCATTCAGTCAGTAGCTTCAATCATTTCTGGACGTTTTTCAATGGCAAAAATCAATGAATATTGTAAATGCACAAACAGTAATTTCTCCGCATTGCAAGGTGCAATTCTGAAATTTTTTGCTTTTTCCTGCTCCTCTTAGCATGATAAAGAAGATTCAAAGAGAGTGAGATGCCAGCTCCTTTCATTCAGTCAGTAGCTTCAAACATTTCTGGTATATGAATAACATGATGTTTTTCAATGGCAAAAATCAATGAATATTGTAAATGCACAAACAGTAATTTCTCCGCATTGCAAGGTGCAATTCTGAAATTTTTTGCTTTTTCCTGCTCCTCTTAGCATGATAAAGAAGATTAAAAGAGAGTGAGATGCCAGCTCCTTTCATTCAGTCAGTAGATTCAATCATTTCTGGACGTTTTTCAATGGCAAAAATCAATGAATATTGTAAATGCACAAACAGTAATTTCTCCGCATTGCAAGGTGCAATTCTGAAATTTTTTGCTTTTTCCTGCTCCTCTTAGCATGATAAAGAAGATTCAAAGAGAGTGAGATGTCATCTCCTTTCATTCAGTCAGTAGCTTCAAACATTTCTGGTATATGAATAACATGATGTTTTTCAATGGCAAAAATCAATGAATATTGTAAATGCACAAACAGTAATTTCTCCGCATTGCAAGGTGCAATTCTGAAATTTTTTGCTTTTTCCTGCTCCTCTTAGCATGATAAAGAAGATTCAAAGAGAGTGAGATGCCAGCTCCTTTCATTCAGTCAGTAGCTTCAATCATTTCTGGACGTTTTTCAATGGGAAAAAACAATGAATATTGTAAATGCACAAACAGTAATTTCTCCGCATTGCAAGGTGCAATTCTGAAATTTTTTGCTTTTTCCTGCTCCTCTTAACATGATAAAGAAGATTCAAAGAGAGTGAGATGCCAGCTCCTTTCATTCAGTCAGTAGCTTCAATCATTTCTGGACGTTTTTCAATGGCAAAAATCAATGAATATTGTAAATGCACAAACAGTAATTTCTCCGCATTGCAAGGTGCAATTCTGAAATTTTTTGCTTTTTCCTGCTCCTCTTAGCATGATAAAGAAAATTCAAAGAGAGTGAGATGCCAGCTCCTTTCATTCAGTCAGTAGCTTCAAACATTTCTGGTATATGAATAACATGATGTTTTTCAATGGCAAAAATCAATGAATATTGTAAATGCACAAACAGTAATTTCTCCGCATTGCAAGGTGCAATTCTGAAATTTTTTGCTTTTTCCTGCTCCTCTTAGCATGATAAAGAAGATTCAAAGAGAGTGAGATGCCAGCTCCTTTCATTCAGTCAGTAGCTTCAATCATTTCTGGACGTTTTTCAATTGCAAAAATCAATGAATATTGTAAATGCACAAACAGTAATTTCTCCGCATCGCAAGGTGCAATTCTGAAATTTTTTGCTTTTTCCTGCTCCTCTTAGCATGATAAAGAAGATTCAAGGAGAGTGAGATGCCAGCTCCTTTCATTCAGTCAGTAGCTTCAATCATTTCTGGACGTTTTTCAATGGCAAAAATCAATGAATATTGTAAATGCACAAACAGTAATTTCTCCGCATTGCAAGGTGCAATTCTGAAATTTTTTGCTTTTTCCTGCTCCTCTTAGCATGATAAAGAAGATTCAAAGAGAGTGAGATGCCAGCTCCTTTCATTCAGTCAGTAGCTTCAATCATTTCTGGACGTTTTTCAATGGCAAAAATCAATGAATATTGTAAATGCACAAACAGTAATTTCTCCGCATTGCAAGGTGCAATTCTGAAATTTTTTGCTTTTTCCTGCTCCTCTTAGCATGATAAAGAAGATTCAAAGAGAGTGAGATGCCAGCTCCTTTCATTCAGTCAGTAGCTTCAATCATTTCTGGTATATGAATAACATGATGTTTTTCAATGGCAAAAATCAATGAATATTGTAAGTGCACAAACAGTCATTTCTCCGCATTGCAAGGTGCAATTCTGAAATGTTTTGCTTTTTCCTGATCCTCTTAGCATGATAAAGAAGATTCAAAGAGAGTGAGATGCCAGCTCCTTTCATTCAGTCAGTAGCTTGAAACATTTCTGGTATATGAATAACATGATGTTTTTCAATGGCAAAAATCAATGAATATTGTAAATGCACAAACAGCAATTTCTCCGCATTGCAAGGTGCAATTCTGAAATTTTTTGCTTTTTCCTGCTCCTCTTAGCATGATAAAGAAGATTCAAAGAGAGTGAGATGCCAGCTCCTTTCATTCAGTCAGTAGCTTCAATCATTTCTGGACGTTTTTCAATGGCAAAAATCAATGAATATTGTAAATGCACAAACAGTAATTTCTCCGCATTGCAAGGTGCAATTCTGAAATTTTTTGCTTTTTCCTGCTCCTCTTAG
Organism: Phyllobates terribilis; assembly: GCF_046119375.1. Lineage (NCBI taxonomy): Eukaryota > Metazoa > Chordata > Amphibia > Anura > Dendrobatidae > Phyllobates > Phyllobates terribilis. The sequence goes on from NW_027363306.1 coordinate 1,057,469, forward strand.
CATGATAAAGAAGATTCAAGGAGAGTGAGATGCCAGCTCCTTTCATTCAGTCAGTAGCTTCAATCATTTCTGGACGTTTTTCAATGGCAAAAATCAATGAATATTGTAAATGCACAAACAGTAATTTCTCCGCATTGCAAGGTGCAATTCTGAAATTTTTTGCTTTTTCCTGCTCCTCTTAGCATGATAAAGAAGATTCAAAGAGAGTGAGATGCCAGCTCCTTTCATTCAGTCAGTAGCTTCAATCATTTCTGGACGTTTTTCAATGGCAAAAATCAATGAATATTGTAAATGCACAAACAGTAATTTCTCCGCATTGCAAGGTGCAATTCTGAAATTTTTTGCTTTTTCCTGCTCCTCTTAGCATGATAAAGAAGATTCAAAGAGAGTGAGATGCCAGCTCCTTTCATTCAGTCAGTAGCTTCAAACATTTCTGGTATATGAATAACATGATGTTTTTCAATGGCAAAAATCAATGAATATTGTAAATGCACAAACAGTAATTTCTCCGCATTGCAAGGTGCAATTCTGAAATTTTTTGCTTTTTCCTGCTCCTCTTAGCATGATAAAGAAGATTAAAAGAGAGTGAGATGCCAGCTCCTTTCATTCAGTCAGTAGATTCAATCATTTCTGGACGTTTTTCAATGGCAAAAATCAATGAATATTGTAAATGCACAAACAGTAATTTCTCCGCATTGCAAGGTGCAATTCTGAAATTTTTTGCTTTTTCCTGCTCCTCTTAGCATGATAAAGAAGATTCAAAGAGAGTGAGATGTCATCTCCTTTCATTCAGTCAGTAGCTTCAAACATTTCTGGTATATGAATAACATGATGTTTTTCAATGGCAAAAATCAATGAATATTGTAAATGCACAAACAGTAATTTCTCCGCATTGCAAGGTGCAATTCTGAAATTTTTTGCTTTTTCCTGCTCCTCTTAGCATGATAAAGAAGATTCAAAGAGAGTGAGATGCCAGCTCCTTTCATTCAGTCAGTAGCTTCAATCATTTCTGGACGTTTTTCAATGGGAAAAAACAATGAATATTGTAAATGCACAAACAGTAATTTCTCCGCATTGCAAGGTGCAATTCTGAAATTTTTTGCTTTTTCCTGCTCCTCTTAACATGATAAAGAAGATTCAAAGAGAGTGAGATGCCAGCTCCTTTCATTCAGTCAGTAGCTTCAATCATTTCTGGACGTTTTTCAATGGCAAAAATCAATGAATATTGTAAATGCACAAACAGTAATTTCTCCGCATTGCAAGGTGCAATTCTGAAATTTTTTGCTTTTTCCTGCTCCTCTTAGCATGATAAAGAAAATTCAAAGAGAGTGAGATGCCAGCTCCTTTCATTCAGTCAGTAGCTTCAAACATTTCTGGTATATGAATAACATGATGTTTTTCAATGGCAAAAATCAATGAATATTGTAAATGCACAAACAGTAATTTCTCCGCATTGCAAGGTGCAATTCTGAAATTTTTTGCTTTTTCCTGCTCCTCTTAGCATGATAAAGAAGATTCAAAGAGAGTGAGATGCCAGCTCCTTTCATTCAGTCAGTAGCTTCAATCATTTCTGGACGTTTTTCAATTGCAAAAATCAATGAATATTGTAAATGCACAAACAGTAATTTCTCCGCATCGCAAGGTGCAATTCTGAAATTTTTTGCTTTTTCCTGCTCCTCTTAGCATGATAAAGAAGATTCAAAGAGAGTGAGATGCCAGCTCCTTTCATTAAGTCAGTAGCTTCAAACATTTCTCGTATATGAATAACATGATGTTTTTCAATGGCAAAAATCAATGAATATTGTAAATGCACAAACAGTAATTTCTCCGCATTGCAAGGTGCAATTCTGAAATTTTTTGCTTTTTCCTGCTCCTCTTAGCATGATAAAGAAGATTCAAAGAGAGTGAGATGCCAGCTCCTTTCATTCAGTCAGTAGCTTCAATCATTTCTGGACGTTTTTCAATGGCAAAATCAATGAATATTGTAAATGCACAAACAGTAATTTCTCCGCATTGCAAGGTGCAATTCTGAAATTTTTTGCTTTTTCCTGCTTCTCTTAGCATGATAAAGAAAATTCAAAGAGAGTGAGATGCCAGCTCCTTTCATTCAGTCAGTAGCTTCAAACATTTCTCGTATATGAATAACATGATGTTTTTCAATGGCAAAAATCAATGAATATTGTAAATGCACAAACAGTAATTTCTCCGCATTGCAAGGTGCAATTCTGAAATTTTTTGCTTTTTCCTGCTCCTCTTAGCATGATAAAGAAGATTCAAAGAGAGTGAGATGCCAGCTCGTTTCATTCAGTCAGTAGCTTCAATCATTTCTGGACGTTTTTCAATGGCAAAAATCAATGAATATTGTAAATGCACAAACAGTAATTTCTCTGCATTGCAAGGTGCAATTCTGAAATTTTTTGCTTTTTCCTGCTCCTCTTAGCATGATAAAGAAGATTCAAAGAGAGTGAGATGCCAGCTCCTTTCATTCAGTCAGTAGCTTCAAACATTTCTGGTATATGAATAACATGATGTTTTTCAATGGCAAAAATCAATGAATATTGTAAATGCACAAACAGTAATTTCTCCGCATTGCAAGGTGCAATTCTGAAATTTTTTGCTTTTTCCTGCTCCTCTTAGCATGATAAAGAAGATTCAAAGAGAGTGAGATGCCAGCTCCTTTCATTCAGTCAGTAGCTTCAATCATTTCTGGACGTTTTTCAATGGCAAAAATCAATGAATATTGTAAATGCACAAGCAGTAATTTCTCCGCATTGCAAGGTGCAATTCTGAAATTTTTTGGTTTTTCCTGCTCCTCTTAGCATGATAAAGAAGATTCAAAGAGAGTGAGATGCCAGCTCCTTTCATTCAGTCAATAGCTTCAAACATTTCTGGTATATGAATAACATGATGTTTTTCAATGGCAAAAATCAATGAATATTGTAAATGCACAAACAGTAATTTCTCCGCATTGCAAGGTGCAATTCTGAAATTTTTTGCTTTTTCCTGCTCCTCGTAGCATGATAAAGAAGATTCAAAGAGAGTGAGATGCCAGCTCCTTTCATTCAGTCAGTAGCTTCAAACATTTCTGGACGTTTTTCAATGGCAAAAATCAATGAATATTGTAAATGCACAAATAGTAATTTCTCCGCATTGCAAGGTGCAATTCTGAAATTTTTTGCTTTTTCCTGCTCCTCTTAGCATGATAAAGAACATTCAAAGAGAGTGAGATGCCAGCTCCTTTCATTCAGTCAGTAGCTTCAATCATTTCTGGACGTTTTTCAATGGCAAAAATCAATGAATATTGTAAATGCACAAACAGTAATTTCTCCGCATTGCAAGGTGCAATTCTGAAATTTTTTGCTTTTTCCTGCTCCTCTTAGCATGATAAAGAAGATTCAAAGAGAGTGAGATGCCAGCTCCTTTCATTCAGTCAGTAGCTTCAAACATTTCTGGTATATGAATAACATGATGTTTTTCAATGACAAAAATCAATGAATATTGTAAATGCACAAACAGTAATTTCTCCGCATTGCAAGGTGCAATTCTGAAATTTTTTGCTTTTTCCTGCTCCTCTTAGCATGATAAAGAAGATTCAAAGAGAGTGAGATGCCAGCTCCTTTCATTCAGTCAGTAGCTTCAATCATTTCTGGACGTTTTTCAATGGTAAAAATCAATGAATATTGTAAATGCACAAACAGTAATTTCTCCGCATTGCAAGGTGCAATTCTGAAATTTTTTGCTTTTTCCTGCTCCTCTTAGCATGATAAAGAAGATTCAAAGAGAGTGAGATGCCAGCTCCTTTCATTCAGTCAGTAGCTTCAAACATTTCTGGTATATGAATAACATGATGTTTTTCAATGGCAAAAATCAATGAATATTGTAAATGCACAAACAGTAATTTCTCCGCATTGCAAGGTGCAATTCTGAAATTTTTTGCTTTTTCCTGCTCCTCTTAGCATGATAAAGAAGATTCAAAAAGAGTGAGATGCCAGCTCCTTTCATTCAGTCAGTAGCTTCAATCATTTCTGGATGTTTTTCAATGGCAAAAATCAATGAATATTGTAAATGCACAAACAGTAATTTCTCCGCATTGGAAGGTGCAATTCTGAAATTTTTTGCTTTTTCCTGCTCCTCTTAGCATGATAAAGAAGATTCAAAGAGAGTGAGATGCCAGCTCCTTTCATTCAGTCAGTAGCTTCAAACATTTCTGGTATATGAATAACATGATGTTTTTCAATGGCAAAAATCAATGAATATTGTAAATGCACAAACAGTAATTTCTCCGCATTGCAAGGTGCAATTCTGAAATTTTTTGCTTTTTCCTGCTCCTCTTAGCATGATAAAGAAGATTCAAAGAGAGTGAAATGCAAGCTAATTTCATTCAGTCAGTAGCTTCAATCATTTCTGGACGTTTTTCAATGGCAAAAATCAATGAATATTGGAAATGCACAAACAGTAATTTCTCCGCTTTGCAAGGTGCAATTCTGAAATTTTTTGCTTTTTCCTGCTCCTCTTAGCATGATAAAGAAGATTCAAAGAGAGTGAGATGCCAGCTCCTTTCATTCAGTCAGTAGCTTCAAACATTTCTGGTATATGAATAACATGATGTTTTTCAATGGCAAAAATCAATGAATATTGTAAATGCACAAACAGTAATTTCTCCGCATTGCAAGGTGCAATTCTGAAATTTTTTGCTTTTTCCTGCTCCTCTTAGCATGATAAAGAAGATTCAAAGAGAGTGAGATGCCAGCTCCTTTCATTCAGTCAGTAGCTTCAATCATTTCTGGACGTTTTTCAATGGCAAAAATCATTGAATATTGTAAATGCACAAACAGTAATTTCTCCGCATTGCAAGGTACAATTCTGAAATTTTTTTACTTTTTCCTGCTCCTCTTAGCATGATAAAGAAGATTCAAAGAGAGTGAGATGCCAGCTCCTTTCATTCAGTCAGTAGCTTCAATCATTTCTGGTATATGAATAACATGATGTTTTTCAATGGCAAAAATCAATGAATATTGTAAATGCACAAACAGTAATTTCTCTGCATTGCAAGGTGCAATTCTGAAATTTTTTGCTTTTTCCTGCTCCTCTTAGCATGATAAACAAGATTCAAAGAGAGTGAGATGCCAGCTCCTTTCATTCAGTCAGTAGCTTCAATCATTTCTGGACGTTTTTCAATGGCAAAAATCAATGAATATTGTAAATGCACAAACAGTAATTTCTCCGCATTGCAAGGTGCAATTCTGAAATTTTTTGCTTTTTCCTGCTCCTCTTAGCATGATAAACAAGATTCAAAGAGAGTGAGATGCCAGCTCCTTTCATTCAGTCAGTAGCTTCAATTATTTCTGGACGTTTTTCAATGGCAAAAATCAATGAATATTGTAAATGCACAAACAGTAATTTCTCCGCATTGCAAGGTGCAATTCTGAAAGTTTTTGCTTTTTCCTGCTCCTCTTAGCATGATAAAGAAGATTCAAAGAGAGTGAGATGCCAGCTCCTTTCATTCAGTCAGTAGCTTCAATCATTTCTGGACGTTTTTCAATGGCAAAAATCAATGAATATTGTAAATGCACAAACAGTAATTTCTCCGCATTGCAAGGTGCAATTCTGAAATTTTTTGCTTTTTCCTGCTCCTCTTAGCATGATAAAGAAGATTCAAAGAGAGTGAGATACCAGCTCCTTTCATTCAGTCAGTAGCTTCAATCATTTCTGGACGTTTTTCAATGGCAAAAATCAATGAATATTGTAAATGCACAAACAGTAATTTCTCCGCATTGCAAGGTGCAATTCTGAAATTTTTTGCTTTTTCCTGCTCCTCTTAGCATGATAAAGAAAATTCAAAGAGAGTGAGATGCCAGCTCCTTTCATTCAGTCAGTAGCTTCAAACATTTCTGGTATATGAATAACATGATGTTTTTCAATGGCAAAAATCAATGAATATTGTAAATGCACAAACAGTAATTTCTACGCATTGCAAGGTGCAATTCTGAAATTTTTTGCTTTTCCTGCTCCTCTTAGCATGATAAAGCAGATTCAAAGAGAGTGAGATGCCAGCTCCTTTCATTCAGTCAGTAGCTTCAATCATTTCTGGACGTTTTTCAATGGCAAAAATCAATGAATATTGTAAATGCACAAACAGTAATTTCTCCGCATTGCAAGGTGCAATTCTGAAATTTTTTGCTTTTTCCTGCTCCTCTTAGCATGATAAAGAAGATTCAAAGAGAGTGAGATGCCAGCTCCTTTCATTCAGTCAGTAGCTTCAAACATTTCTGGTATATGAATAACATGATGTTTTTCAATGGCAAAAATCAATGAATATTGTAAATGCACAAACAGTAATTTCTCCGCATTGCAAGGTGCAATTCTGAAATTTTTTGCTTTTTCCTGCTCCTCTTAGCATGATAAAGAAGATTCAAAGAGAGTGAGATGCCAGCTCCTATCATTCAGTCAGTAGCTTCAATCATTTCTGGACGTTTTTCAATGGCAAAAATCAATGAATATTGTAAATGCACAAACAGTAATTTCTCCGCTTTGCAAGGTGCAATTCTGAAATTTTTTGCTTTTTCCTGCTCCTCTTAGCATGATAAAGAAGATTCAAAGAGAGTGAGATGCCAGCTCCTTTCATTCAGTCAGTAGCTTCAATCATTTCTGGACGTTTTTCAATGGCAAAAATCAATGAATATTGTAAATGCACAAACAGTAATTTCTCCGCATTGCAAGGTGCAATTCTGAAATTTTTTGCTTTTTCCTGCTCCTCTTAGCATGATAAAGAAGATTAAAGAGAGTGAGATGCCAGCTCCTTTCATTCAGTCAGTAGCTTCAATCATTTCTGGACGTTTTTCAATGGTAAAAATCAATGAATATTGTAAATGCACAAACAGTAATTTCTCCGCATTGCAAGGTGCAATTCTGAAATTTTTTGCTTTTTCCTGCTCCTCTTAGCATGATAAAGAGGATTCAAAGAGAGTGAGATGCCAGCTCCTTTCATTCAGTCAGTAGCTTCAAACATTTCTGGTATATGAATAACATGATGTTTTTCAATGGCAAAAATCAATGAATATTGTAAATGCACAAACAGTAATTTCTCCGCATTGCAAGGTGCAATTCTGAAATTTTTTGCTTTTTCCTGCTCCTCTTAGCATGATAAAGAAGATTCAAAGAGAGTGAGATGCCAGCTCCTTTCATTCAGTCAGTAGCTTCAAACATTTCTGGTATATGAATAACATGATGTTTTTCAATGACAAAAATCAATGAATATTGTAAATGCACAAACAGTAATTTCTCCGCATTGCAAGGTGCAATTCTGAAATTTTTTGCTTTTTCCTGCTCCTCTTAGCATGATAAAGAAGATTCAAAGAGAGTGAGATGCCAGCTCCTTTCATTCAGTCAGTAGCTTCAATCATTTCTGGACGTTTTTCAATGGTAAAAATCAATGAATATTGTAAATGCACAAACAGTAATTTCTCCGCATTGCAAGGTGCAATTCTGAAATTTTTTGCTTTTTCCTGCTCCTCTTAGCATGATAAAGAGGATTCAAAGAGAGTGAGATGCCAGCTCCTTTCATTCAGTCAGTAGCTTCAAACATTTCTGGTATATGAATAACATGATGTTTTTCAATGGCAAAAATCAATGAATATTGTAAATGCACAAACAGTAATTTCTCCGCATTGCAAGGTGCAATTCTGAAATTTTTTGCTTTTTCCTGCTCCTCTTAGCATGATAAAGAAGATTCAAAGAGAGTGAGATGCCAGCTCCTTTCATTCAGTCAGTAGCTTCAAACATTTCTGGTATATGAATAACATGATGTTTTTCAATGGCAAAAATCAATGAATATTGTAAATGCACAAACAGTAATTTCTCCGCATTGCAAGGTGCAATTCTGAAATTTTTTGCTTTTTCCTGCTCCTCTTAGCATGATAAAGAAGATTCAAAGAGAGTGAGATGCCAGCTCCTTTCATTCAGTCAGTAGCTTCAATCATTTCTGGACGTTTTTCAATGGCAAAAATCAATGAATATTGTAAATGCACAAACAGTAATTTCTCCGCATTGCAAGGTGCAATTCTGAAATTTTTTGCTTTTTCCTGCTCCTCTTAGCATGATAAAGAAGATTCAAAGAGAGTGAGATGCCAGCTCCTTTCATTCAGTCAGTAGCTTCAATCATTTCTGGACGTTTTTCAATGGAAAAAATCAATGAATATTGTAAATGCACAAACAGTAATTTCTCCGCATTGCAAGGTGCAATTCTGAAATTTTTTGCTTTTTCCTGCTCCTCTTAGCATGATAAAGAAGATTCAAAGAGAGTGAGATGCCAGCTCCTTTCATTCAGTCAGTAGCTTCAAACATTTCTGGTATATGAATAACATGATGTTTTTCAATGACAAAAATCAATGAATATTGTAAATGCACAAACAGTAATTTCTCCGCATTGCAAGGTGCAATTCTGAAATTTTTTGCTTTTTCCTGCTCCTCTTAGCATGATAAAGAAGATTCAAAGAGAGTGAGATGCCAGCTCCTTTCATTCAGTCAGTAGCTTCAATCATTTCTGGACGTTTTTCAATGGTAAAAATCAATGAATATTGTAAATGCACAAACAGTAATTTCTCCGCATTGCAAGGTGCAATTCTGAATTTTTTTGCTTTTTCCTGCTCCTCTTAGCATGATAAAGAGGATTCAAAAAGAGTGAGATGCCAGCTCCTTTCATTCAGTCAGTAGCTTCAAACATTTCTGGTATATGAATAACATGATGTTTTTCAATGGCAAAAATCAATGAATATTGTAAATGCACAAACAGTAATTTCTCCGCATTGCAAGGTGCAATTCTGAAATTTTTTGCTTTTTCCTGCTCCTCTTAGCATGATAAAGAAGATTCAAAGAGAGTGAGATGCCAGCTCCTTTCATTCAGTCAGTAGCTTCAAACATTTCTGGTATATGAATAACATGATGTTTTTCAATGGCAAAAATCAATGAATATTGTAAATGCACAAACAGTAATTTCTCCGCATTGCAAGGTGCAATTCTGAAATTTTTTGCTTTTTCCTGCTCCTCTTAGCATGATAAAGAAGATTCAAAGAGAATGAGATGCCAGCTCCTTTCATTCAGTCAGTAGCTTCAAACATTTCTGGTATATGAATAACATGATGTTTTTCAATGGCAAAAATCAATGAATATTGTAAATGCACAAACAGTAATTTCTCCGCATTGCAAGGTGCAATTCTGAAATTTTTTGCTTTTTCCTGCTCCTCTTAGCATGATAAAGAAGATTCAAAGAGAGTGAGATGCCAGCTCCTTTCATTCAGTCAGTAGCTTCAATCATTTCTGGACGTTTTTCAATGGCAAAAATCAATGAATATTGTAAATGCACAAACAGTAATTTCTCCGCATTGCAAGGTGCAATTCTGAAATTTTTTGCTTTTTCCTGCTCCTCTTAGCATGATAAAGAAGATTCAAAGAGAGTGAGATGCCAGCTCCTTTCATTCAGTCAGTAGCTTCAATCATTTCTGGACGTTTTTCAATGGCAAAAATCAATGAATATTGTAAATGCACAAACAGTAATTTCTCCGCATTGCAAGGTGCAATTCTGAAATTTTTTGCTTTTTCCTGCTCCTCTTAGCATGATAAAGAAGATTCAAAGAGAGTGAGATGCCAGCTCCTTTCATTCAGTCAGTAGCTTCAAACATTTCTGGTATATGAATAACATGATGTTTTTCAATGACAAAAATCAATGAATATTGTAAATGCACAAACAGTAATTTCTCCGCATTGCAAGGTGCAATTCTGAAATTTTTTGCTTTTTCCTGCTCCTCTTAGCATGATAAAGAAGATTCAAAGAGAGTGAGATGCCAGCTCCTTTCATTCAGTCAGTAGCTTCAATCATTTCTGGACGTTTTTCAATGGTAAAAATCAATGAATATTGTAAATGCACAAACAGTAATTTCTCCGCATTGCAAGGTGCAATTCTGAAATTTTTTGCTTTTTCCTGCTCCTCTTAGCATGATAAAGAGGATTCAAAGAGAGTGAGATGCCAGCTCCTTTCATTCAGTCAGTAGCTTCAATCATTTCTGGTATATGAATAACATGTTGTTTTTCAATGGCAAAAATCAATGAATATTGTAAATGCACAAACAGTAATTTCTCCGCATTGCAAGGTGCAATTCTGAAATTTTTTGCTTTTTCCTGCTCCTCTTAGCATGATAAAGAAGATTCAAAGAGAGTGAGATGCCAGCTCCTTTCATTCAGTCAGTAGCTTCAAACATTTCTGGTATATGAATAACATGATGTTTTTCAATGGCAAAAATCAATGAATATTGTAAATGCACAAACAGTAATTTCTCCGCATTGCAAGGTGCAATTCTGAAATTTTTTGCTTTTTCCTGCTCCTCTTAGCATGATAAAGAAGATTCAAAGAGAGTGAGATGCCAGCTCCTTTCATTCAGTCAGTAGCTTCAATCATTTCTGGACGTTTTTCAATGGCAAAAATCAATGAATATTGTAAATGCACAAACAGTAATTTCTCCGCATTGCAAGGTGCAATTCTGAAATTTTTTGCTTTTTCCTGCTCCTCTTAGCATGATAAAGAAGATTCAAAGAGAGTGAGATGCCAGCTCCTTTCATTCAGTCAGTAGCTTCAAACATTTCTGGTATATGAATAACATGATGTTTTTCAATGGCAAAAATCAATGAATATTGTAAATGCACAAACAGTAATTTCTCCGCATTGCAAGGTGCAATTCTGAAATTTTTTGCTTTTTCCTGCTCCTCTTAGCATGATAAAGAAGATTCAAAGAGAGTGAGATGCCAGCTCCTTTCATTCAGTCAGTAGCTTCAATCATTTCTGGTATATGAATAACATGATGTTTTTCAATGGCAAAAATCAATGAATATTGTAAATGCACAAACAGTAATTTCTCTGCATTGCAAGGTGCAATTCTGAAATTTTTTGCTTTTTCCTGCTCCTCTTAGCATGATAAAGAAGATTCAAAGAGAGTGAAATGCCAGCTCCTTTCATTCAGTCAGTAGCATCAATCATTTCTGGACGTTTTTCAATGGCAAAAATCAATAAATATTGGAAATGCACAAACAGTAATTTCTCCGCATTGCAAGGTGCAATTCTGAAATTTTTTGCTTTTTCCTGCTCCTCTTAGCATGATAAAGAAGATTCAAAGAGAGTGAGATGTCAGCTCCTTTCATTCAGTCAGTAGCTTCAAACATTTCTGGTATATGAATAACATGATGTTTTTCAATGGCAAAATTCAATGAATATTGTAAATGCACAAACAGTAATTTCTCCGCATTGCAAGGTGCAATTCTGAAATTTTTTGCTTTTTCCTGCTCCTCTTAGCATGATAAAGAAGATTCAAAGAGAGTGAGATGCCAGCTCCTTTCATTCAGTCAGTAGCTTCAATCATTTCTGGACGTTTTTCAATGGCAAAAATCATTGAATATTGTAAATGCACAAACAGTAATTTCTCCGCATTGCAAGGTGCAATTCTGAAATTTTTTACTTTTTCCTGCTCCTCTTAGCATGATAAAGAAGATTCAAAGAGAGTGAGATGCCAGCTCCTTTCATTCAGTCAGTAGCTTCAATCATTTCTGGTATATGAATAACATGATGTTTTTCAATGGCAAAAATCAATGAATATTGTAAATGCACAAACAGTAATTTCTCCGCATTGCAATCTGCAATTCTGAAATTTTTTGCTTTTTCCTGCTCCTCTTAGCATGATAAAGAAGATTCAAAGAGAGTGAGATGCCAGCTCCTTTCATTCAGTCAGTAGCTTCAATCATTTCTGGACGTTTTTCAATGGCAAAAATCAATGAATATTGTAAATGCACAAACAGTAATTTCTCCGCATTGCAAGGTGCAATTCTGAAATTTTTTGCTTTTTCCTGCTCCTCTTAGCATGATAAAGAAGATTCAAAGAGAGTGAGATGCCAGCTCCTTTCATTCAGTCAGTAGCTTCAAACATTCCTGGTATATGAATAACATGATGTTTTTCAATGGCAAAAATCAATGAATATTGTAAATGCACAAACAGTAATTTCTCCGCATTGCAAGGTGCAATTCTGAAATTTTTTGCTTTTTCCTGCTCCTCTTAGCATGATAAAGAAGATTCAAAGAGAGTGAGATGCCAGCTCCTTTCATTCAGTCAGTAGCTTCAATCATTTCTGGACGTTTTTCAATTGCAAAAATCAACGAATATTGTAAATGCACAAACAGTAATTTCTCCGCATTGCAAGGTGCAATTCTGAAATTTTTTGCTTTTTCCTGCTCCTCTTAGCATGATAAAGAAGATTCAAAGAGAGTGAGATGCCAGCTCCTTTCATTCAGTCAGTAGCTTCAATCATTTCTGGTATATGAATAACATGATGTTTTTCAATGGCAAAAATCAATGAATATTGTAAATGCACAAACAGTAATTTCTCCGCATTGCAAGGTGCAATTCTGAAATTTTTTGCTTTTTCCTGCTCCTCTTAGCATGATAAAGAATATTCAAAGAGAGTGAGATGCCAGCTCCTTTCATTCAGTCAGTAGCTTCAATCATTTCTGGTATATGAATAACATGATGTTTTTCAATGGCAAAAATCAATGAATATTGTAAGTGCACAAACAGTAATTTCTCCGCATTGCAAGGTGCAATTCTGAAATTTTTTGCTTTTTCCTGCTCCTCTTAGCATGATAAAGAAGATTCAAAGAGAGTGAGATGCCAGCTCCTTTCATTCAGTCAGTAGCTTCAAACATTTCTGGTATATGAATAACATGATGTTTTTCAATGGCAAAAATCAATGAATATTGTAAATGCACAAACAGTAATTTCTCCGCATTGCAAGGTGCAATTCTGAAATTTTTTGCTTTTTCCTGCTCCTCTTAGCATGATAAAGAAGATTCAAAGAGAGTGAGATGCCAGCTCCTTTCATTCAGTCAGTAGCTTCAATCATTTCTGGATGTTTTTCAATGGCAAAAATCAATGAATATTGTAAATGCACAAACAGTAATTTCTCCGCATTGCAAGGTGCAATTCTGAAATTTTTTGCTTTTTCCTGCTCCTCTTAGCATGATAAAGAAAATTCAGAGTGAGATGCCAGCTCCTTTCATTCAGTCAGTAGCTTCAATCATTTCTGGACGTTTTTCAATGGCAAAAATCAATGAATATTGTAAATGCACAAACAGTAATTTCTCCGCATTGCAAGGTGCAATTCTGAAATTTTTTGCTTTTTCCTGCTCCTCTTAGCATGATAAAGAAGATTCAAAGAGAGTGAGATGCCAGCTCCTTTCATTCAGTCAGTAGCTTCAAACATTTCTGGTATATGAATAACATGATGTTTTTCAATGGCAAAAATCAATGAATATTGTAAATGCACAAACAGTAATTTCTCCGCATTGCAAGGTGCAATTCTGAAATTTTTTGCTTTTTCCTGCTCCTCTTAGCATGATAAAGAAGATTCAAAGAGAGTGAGATGCCAGCTCCTTTCGTTCAGTCAGTAGCTTCAATCATTTCTGGACGTTTTTCAAAGGCAAAAATCATTGAATATTGTAAATGCACAAACAGTAATTTCTCCGCATTGCAAGGTGCAATTCTGAAATTTTTTACTTTTTCCTGCTCCTCTTAGCATGATAAAGAAGATTCAAAGAGAGTGAGATGCCAGCTCCTTTCATTCAGTCAGTAGCTTCAATCATTTCTGTTATATGAATAACATGATGTTTTTCAATGGCAAAAATCAATGAATATTGTAAATGCACAAACAGTAATTTCTCCGCATTGCAAGGTGCAATTCTGAAATTTTTTGCTTTTTCCTGCTCCTCTTAGCATGATAAAGAAGATTCAAAGAGAGTGAGATGCCAGCTCCTTTCATTCAGTCAGTAGCTTCAATCATTTCTGGACGTTTTTCAATGGCAAAAATCATTGAATATTGTAAATGCACAAACAGTAATTTCTCCGCATTGCAAGGTGCAATTCTGAAATTTTTTACTTTTTCCTGCTCCTCTTAGCATGATAAAGAAGATTCAAAGAGAGTGAGATGCCAGCTCCTTTCATTCAGTCAGTAGCTTCAATCATTTCTGGTATATGAATAACATGATGTTTTTCAATGGCAAAAATCAATGAATATTGTAAATGCACAAACAGTAATTTCTCCGCATTGCAAGTTGCAATTCTGAAATTTTTTGCTTTTTCCTGCTCCTCTTAGCATGATAAAGAAGATTCAAAGAGAGTGAGATGCCAGCTCCTTTCATTCAGTCAGTAGCTTCAATCATTTCTGGACGTTTTTCAATGGCAAAAATCAATGAATATTGTAAATGCACAAACAGTAATTTCTTCGCATTGCAAGGTGCAATTCTGAAATTTTTTGCTTTTTCCTGCTCCTCTTAGCATGATAAACAAGATTCAAAGAGAGTGAGATGCCAGCTCCTTTCATTCAGTCAGTAGCTTCAATCATTTCTGGACGTTTTTCAATGGCAAAAATCAATGAATATTGTAAATGCACAAACAGTAATTTCTCCGCATTGCAAGGTGCAATTCTGAAATTTTTTGCTTTTTCCTGCTCCTCTTAGCATGATAAAGAAGATTCAAAGAGAGTGAGATGCCAGCTCCTTTCATTCAGTCAGTAGCTTCAAACATTCCTGGTATATGAATAACATGATGTTTTTCAATGGCAAAAATCAATGAATATTGTAAATGCACAAAAAATAATTTCTCCGCATTGCAAGGTGCAATTCTGAAATTTTTTGCTTTTTCCTGCTCCTCTTAGCATGATAAAGAAGATTCAAAGAGAGTGAGATGCCAGCTCCTTTCATTCAGTCAGTAGCTTCAATCATTTCTGGACGTTTTTCAATTGCAAAAATCAATGAATATTGTAAATGCACAAACAGTAATTTCTCCGCATTGCAAGGTGCAATTCTGAAATTTTTTCTTTTTCCTGCTCCTCTTAGCATGATAAAGAAGATTCAAAGAGAGTGAGATGCCAGCTCCTTTCATTCAGTCAGTAGCTTCAATCATTTCTGGTATATGAATAACATGATGTTTTTCAATGGCAAAAATCAATGAATATTGTAAATGCACAAACAGTAATTTCTCCGCATTGCAAGGTGCAATTCTGAAATTTTTTGCTTTTTCCTGCTCCTCTTAGCATGATAAAGAAGATTCAAAGAGAGTGAGATGCCAGCTCCTTTCATTCAGTCAGTAGCTTCAAACATTTCTGGTATATGAATAACATGATGTTTTTCAATGGCAAAAATCAATGAATATTGTAAATGCACAAACAGTAATTTCTCCGCATTGCAAGGTGCAATTCTGAAATTTTTTGCTTTTTCCTGCTCCTCTTAGCATGATAAAGAAGATTCAAAGAGAGTGAGATGCCAGCTCCTTTCATTCAGTCAGTAGCATCAATCATTTCTGGTATATGAATAACATGATGTTTTTCAATGGCAAAAATCAATGAATATTGTAAATGCACAAACAGTAATTTCTCCGCATTGCAAGGTGCAATTCTGAAATTTTTTGCTTTTTCCTGCTCCTCTTAGCATGATAAAGAAGATTCAAAGAGAGTGAGATGCCAGCTCCTTCATTCAGTCAGTAGCTTCAATCATTTCTGGACGTTTTTCAATGGCAAAAATCAATGAATATTGTAAATGCACAAACAGTAATTTCTCCGCATTGCAAGGTGCAATTCTGAAATTTTTTGCTCCTGACTGAATGAAAGGAGCTGGCACCTCACTCTCTTTGAATCTTCTTTATCATGCTAAGAGGAGCAGGAAAAAGCAAAAAATTTCAGAATTGCACCTTGCAATGCGGAGAAATTACTGTTTGTGCATTTACAATATTCATTGATTTTTGCCATTGAAAAACGTCCAGAAATGATTGAAGCTACTGACTGAATGAAAGGAGCTGTCATCTCATTCTCTTTGAATCTTCTTTATCATGCTAAGAGGAGCAGGAAAAAGCAAAAAATTTCAGAATTGCACCTTGCAATGCGGAGAAATTACTGTTTGTGCATTTACAATATTCATTGATTTTTGCCATTGAAAAATGTCCAGAAATGATTGAAGCTACTGACTGAATGAAAGGAGCTGGCATCTCACTCTCTTTGAATCTTCTTTATCATGCTAAGAGGAGCAGGAAAAAGCAAAAAATTTCAGAATTGCGCCTTGCAATGCGGAGAAATTACTGTTTGTGCATTTACAAAATTCATTGATTTTTGCCATTGAAAAACATCATGTTATTCATATGCCAGAAATGATTGACGCTACTGACTGAAGGAAAGGAGCTGGCATCTCACTCTCTTTGAATCTTCTTTATCATGCTAAGAGGAGCAGGAAAAAGCAAAAAATTTCAGAATTGCACCTTGCAATGCGGAGAAATTACTGTTTGTGCATTTACAATATTCATTGATTTTTGCCATTGAAAAACGTCCAGAAATGATTGAAGCTACTGACTGAATGAAAGGAGCTGGCATCTCACTCTCTTTGAATCTTCTTTATCATGCTAAGAGGAGCAGGAAAAAGCAAAAAATTTCAGAATTGCACCTTGCAATGTGGAGAAATTACTGTTTGTGCATTTACAATATTCATTGATTTTTGCAATTGAAAAACATCATGTTATTCATTTACCAGAAATGATTGAAGCTACTGACTGAATGAAAGGAGCTGGCATCTCACTCTCTTTGAATCTTCTTTATTATGCTAAGAGGAGCAGGAAAAAGTAAAAAATTTCTGAATTGCACCTTGCAATGCGGAGAAATTACTGTTTGTGCATTTACAATATTCAATGATTTTTGCCATTGAAAAACGTCCAGAAATGATTGAAGCTACTGACTGAACGAAAGGAGCTGGCATCTCACTCTCTTTGAATCTTCTTTATCATGCTAAGAGGAGCAGGAAAAAGCAAAAAAATTCAGAATTGCACCTTGCAATGCGGAGAAATTACTGTTTGTGCATTTACAATATTCATTGATTTTTGCCATTGAAAAACATCATGTTATTCATATACCAGAAATGTTTGAAGCTACTGACTTAATGAAAGGAGCTGGTATCTCACTCTCTTTGAATCTTCTTCATAATGCTAAGAGGAGCAGGAAAAAGCAAAAAATTTCAGAATTGCACCTTGCAATGCGGAGAAATTACTGTTTGTGCATTTACAATATTCATTGATTTTTGCCATTAAAAAACGTCCAGAAATGATTGAAGCTACTGACAATGAAAGGAGCTGGCATCTCACTCTCTTTGAATCTTCTTTATCATGCTAAGAGGAGCAGGAAAAAGCAAAAAATTTCAGAATTGCACCTTGCAATGCTGAGAAATTACTGTTTGTGCATTTACAAAATTCATTGATTTTTGCCATTGAAAAACATCATGTTATTCATATACCAGAAATGATTGAAGCTCCTGACTGAATGAAAGGAGCTGGCATCTCACTCTCTTTGAATCTTCTTTATCATGCTAAGAGGAGCAGGAAAAAGCAAAAAATTTCAGAATTGCACCTTGCAATGCGGAGAAATTACTGTTTGTGCATTTACAATATTCATTGATTTTTTTCCATTGAAAAACATCATGTTATTCATATACCAGAAATGTTTGAAGCTACTGACTGAATGAAAGGAGCTGACATCTCACTCTCTTTGAATCTTCTTTATCATGCTAAGAGGAGCAGGAAAAAGCAAAAAATTTCAGAATTGCACCTTGCAATGCGGAGAAATTACTGTTTGTGCATTTACAATATTCATTGATTTTTGCCATTGAAAAACGTCCAGAAATGATTGAAGCTACTGACTGAATGAAAGGAGCTGGCATCTCACTCTCTTTGAATCTTCTTTATCATGCTAAGAGGAGCAGGAAAAAGCAAAAAATTTCAGAATTGCACCTTGCAATGCGGAGAAATTACTGTTTGTGCATTTACAATATTCATTGATTTTTGCCATTGAAAAACGTCCAGAAATGATTGAAGCTACTGACTGAATGAAAGGAGCTGGCATCTCACTCTCTTTGAATCTTCTTTATCATGCTAAGAGGAGCAGGAAAAAGCAAAAAATTTCAGAATGGCACCTTGCAATGCGGAGAAATTACAGTTTGTGCATTTACAATATTCATTGATTTTTGCCATTGAAGAACGTCCAGAAATGATTGAAGCTACTGACTGAATGAAAGGAGCTGGCATCTCACTCTCTTTGAATCTTCTTTATCATGCTAAGAGGAGCAGGAAAAAGCAAAAAATTTCAGAATTGCACCTTGCAATGCGGAGAAATTACTGTTTGTGCATTTACAACATTCATTGATTTTTGCCATTGAAAAACGTCCAGAAATGATTGAAGCTACTGACTGAATGAAAGGAGCTGGCATCTCACTCTCTTTGAATCTTCTTTATCATGCTAAGAGGAGCAGGAAAAAGCAAAAAATTTCAGAATTGCACCTTGCAATGCGGAGAAATTACTGTTTGTGCATTTACAATATTCATTGATTTTTGCCATTGAAAAACATGTTATTCATATACCAGAAATGTTTGAAGCTCCTGACTGAATGAAAGGAGCTGGCACCTCACTCTCTTTGAATCTTCTTTTTCATGCTAAGAGGAGCAGGAAAAAGCAAAAAATTTCAGAATTGCACCTTGCAATGCGGAGAAATTACTGTTTGTGCATTTACAATATTCATTGATTTTTGCCATTGAAAAACGTCCAGAAATGATTGAAGCTACTGACTGAATGAAAGGAGCTGGCATCTCACTCTCTTTGAATCTTCTTTATCATGCTAAGAGGAGCAGGAAAAAGCAAAAAATTTCAGAATTGCACCTTGCAATGCGGAGAAATTACTGTTTGTGCATTTACAATATTCATTGATTTTTGCCATTGAAAAATGTCCAGAAATGATTGAAGCTACTGACTGAATGAAAGGAGCTGGCATCTCACTCTCTTTGAATCTTCTTTATCATGCTAAGAGGAGCAGGAAAAAGCAAAAATTTCAGAATTGCGCCTTGCAATGCGGAGAAATTACTGTTTGTGCATTTACAATATTCATTGATTTTTGCGATTGAAAAACATCATGTTATTCATATACCAGAAATGATTGAAGCTACTGACTGAATGAAAGGAGCTGGCATCTCACTCTCTTTGAATCTTCTTTATCATGCTAAGAGGAGCAGGATAAAGTAAAAAATTTCAGAATTGCACCTTGCAATGCGGAGAAATTACTGTTTGTGCATTTACAATATTCAATGATTTTTGCCATTGAAAAACGTCCAGAAATGATTGAAGCTACTGACTGAATGAAAGGAGCTGGCATCTCACTCTCTTTGAATCTTGTTTATCATGCTAAGAGGAGCAGGAAAAAGCAAAAAATTTCAGAATTGCACCTTGCAATGCGGAGAAATTACTGTTTGTGCATTTACAATATTCATTGATTTTTGCCATTGAAAAACGTCCAGAAATGATTGAAGCTACTGACTGAATGAAAGGAGCTGGCATCTCACTCTCTTTGAATCTTCTTTATCATGCTAAGAGGAGCAGGAAAAAGCAAAAAATTTCAGAATTGCACCTTGCAATGCGGAGAAATTACTGTTTGTGCATTTACAATATTCATTGATTTTTGCCATTGAAAAACGTCCAGAAATGATTTAAGCTACTGACTGAATGAAAGGAGCTGGCATCTCACTCTCTTTGAATTTTCTTTATCATGCTAAGAGGAGCAGGAAAAAGCAAAAAATTTCAGAATTGCACCTTGCAATGCGGAGAAATTACTGTTTGTGCATTTACAATATTCATTGATTTTTGCCATTGAAAAACATGTTATTCATATACCAGAAATGTTTGAAGCTCCTGACTGAATGAAAGGAGCTGGCACCTCACTCTCTTTGAATCTTCTTTATCATGCTAAGAGGAGCAGGAAAAAGCAAAAAATTTCAGAATTGCACCTTGCAATGCGGAGAAATTACTGTTTGTGCATTTACAATATTCATTGATTTTTGCCATTGAAAAACGTCCAGAAATGATTGAAGCTACTGACTGAATGAAAGGAGCTGTCATCTCACTCTCTTTGAATCTTCTTTATCATGCTAAGAGGAGCAGGAAAAAGCAAAAAATTTCAGAATTGCACCTTGCAATGCGGAGAAATTACTGTTTGTGCATTTACAATATTCATTGATTTTTGCCATTGAAAAATGTCCAGAAATGATTGAAGCTACTGACTGAATGAAAGGAGCTGGCATCTCACTCTCTTTGAATCTTCTTTATCATGCTAAGAGGAGCAGGAAAAAGCAAAAAATTTCAGAATTGCGCCTTGCAATGCGGAGAAATTACTGTTTGTGCATTTACAAAATTCATTGATTTTTGCCATTGAAAAACATCATGTTATTCATATGCCAGAAATGATTGACGCTACTGACTGAAGGAAAGGAGCTGGCATCTCACTCTCTTTGAATCTTCTTTATCATGCTAAGAGGAGCAGGAAAAAGCAAAAAATTTCAGAATTGCACCTTGCAATGCGGAGAAATTACTGTTTGTGCATTTACAATATTCATTGATTTTTGCCATTGAAAAACATCATGTTATTCATATGCCAGAAATGATTGACGCTACTGACTGAATGAAAGGAGCTGTCATCTCACTCTCTTTGAATCTTCTTTATCATGCTAAGAGGAGCAGGAAAAAGCAAAAAATTTCAGAATTGCACCTTGCAATGCGGAGAAATTACTGTTTGTGCATTTACAATATTCATTGATTTTTGCCATTGAAAAATGTCCAGAAATGATTGAAGCTACTGACTGAATGAAAGGAGCTGGCATCTCACTCTCTTTGAATCTTCTTTATCATGCTAAGAGGAGCAGGAAAAAGCAAAAAATTTCAGAATTGCGCCTTGCAATGCGGAGAAATTACTGTTTGTGCATTTACAAAATTCATTGATTTTTGCCATTGAAAAACATCATGTTATTCATATGCCAGAAATGATTGACGCTACTGACTGAAGGAAAGGAGCTGGCATCTCACTCTCTTTGAATCTTCTTTATCATGCTAAGAGGAGCAGGAAAAAGCAAAAAATTTCAGAATTGCACCTTGCAATGCGGAGAAATTACTGTTTGTGCATTTACAATATTCATTGATTTTTGCCATTGAAAAACGTCCAGAAATGATTGTAGCTACTGACTGAATGAAAGGAGCTGGCATCTCACTCTCTTTGAATCTTCTTTATCATGCTAAGAGGAGCAGGAAAAAGCAAAAAATTTCAGAATTGCACCTTGCAATGCGGAGAAATTACTGTTTGTGCATTTACAATATTCATTGATTTTTGCGATTGAAAAACATCATGTTATTCATATACCAGAAATGATTGAAACTACTGACTGAATGAAAGGAGCTGGCATCTCACTCTCTTTGAATCTTCTTTATCATGCTAAGAGGAGCAGGAAAAAGTAAAAAATTTCAGAATTGCACCTTGCAATGCGGAGAAATTACTGTTTGTGCATTTACAATATTCAATGATTTTTGCCATTGAAAAACGTCCAGAAATGATTGAAGCTACTGACTGAACGAAAGGAGCTGGCATCTCACTCTCTTTGAATCTTCTTTATCATGCTAAGAGGAGCAGAAAAAAGCAAAAAATTTCAGAATTGCACCTTGCAATGCGGAGAAATTACTGTTTGTGCATTTACAATATTCATTGATTTTTGCCATTGAAAAACGTCCAGAAATGATTGAAGCTACTGACTGAATGAAAGGAGCTGGCATCTCACTCTCTTTGAATCTTCTTTATCATGCTAAGAGGAGCAGGAAAAAGCAAAAAGTTTCAGAATTGCACCTTGCAATTCGGAGAAATTACTGTTTGTGCATTTACAATATTCATTGATTTTTGCCATTGAAAAATGTCCAGAAATGATTGAAGCTACTGACTGAATGAAAGGAGCTGGCATCTCACTCTCTTTGAATCTTCTTTATCATGCTAAGAGGAGCAGGAAAAAGCAAAAAATTTCAGAATTGCGCCTTGCAATGCGGAGAAATTACTGTTTGTGCATTTACAATATTCATTGATTTTTGCGATTGAAAAACATCATGTTATTCATATACCAGAAATGATTGAAGCTACTGACTGAATGAAAGGAGCTGGCATCTCACTCTCTTTGAATCTTCTTTATCATGCTAAGAAGAGCAGGAAAAAGTAAAAAATTTCAGAATTGCACCTTGCAATGCGGAGAAATTACTGTTTGTGCATTTACAATATTCAATGATTTTTGCCATTGAAAAACGTCCAGAAATGATTGAAGCTACTGACTGAATGAAAGGAGCTGGCATCACACTCTCTTTGAATCTTGTTTATCATGCTAAGAGGAGCAGGAAAAAGCAAAAAATTTCAGAATTGCACCTTGCAATGCGGAGAAATTACTGTTTGTGCATTTACAATATTCATTGATTTTTGCCATTGAAAAACGTCCAGAAATGATTGAAGCTACTGACTGAATGAAAGGAGCTGGCATCTCACTCTCTTTGAATCTTCTTTATCATGCTAAGAGGAGCAGGAAAAAGCAAAAAATTTCAGAATTGCACCTTGCAATGCGGAGAAATTACTGTTTGTGCATTTACAATATTCATTGATTTTTGCCATTGAAAAACGTCCAGAAATGATTTAAGCTACTGACTGAATGAAAGGAGCTGGCATCTCACTCTCTTTGAATCTTCTTTATCATGCTAAGAGGAGCAGGAAAAAGCAAAAAATTTCAGAATTGCACCTTGCAATGCGGAGAAATTACTGTTTGTGCATTTACAATATTCATTGATTTTTGCCATTGAAAAACATGTTATTCATATACCAGAAATGTTTGAAGCTCCTGACTGAATGAAAGGAGCTGGCACCTCACTCTCTTTGAATCTTCTTTATCATGCTAAGAGGAGCAGGAAAAAGCAAAAAATTTCAGAATTGCACCTTGCAATGCGGAGAAATTACTGTTTGTGCATTTACAATATTCATTGATTTTTGCCATTGAAAAACGTCCAGAAATGATTGAAGCTACTGACTGAATGAAAGGAGCTGTCATCTCACTCTCTTTGAATCTTCTTTATCATGCTAAGAGGAGCAGGAAAAAGCAAAAAATTTCAGAATTGCACCTTGCAATGCGGAGAAATTACTGTTTGTGCATTTACAATATTCATTGATTTTTGCCATTGAAAAATGTCCAGAAATGATTGAAGCTACTGACTGAATGAAAGGAGCTGGCATCTCACTCTCTTTGAATCTTCTTTATCATGCTAAGAGGAGCAGGAAAAAGCAAAAAATTTCAGAATTGCACCTTGCAATGCGGAGAAATTACTGTTTGTGCATTTACAATATTCATTGATTTTTGCCATTGAAAAATGTCCAGAAATGATTGAAGCTACTGACTGAATGAAAGGAGCTGGCATCTCACTCTCTTTGAATCTTCTTTATCATGCTAAGAGGAGCAGGAAAAAGCAAAAAATTTCAGAATTGCGCCTTGCAATGCGGAGAAATTACTGTTTGTGCATTTACAAAATTCATTGATTTTTGCCATTGAAAAACATCATGTTATTCATATGCCAGAAATGATTGACGCTACTGACTGAAGGAAAGGAGCTGGCATCTCACTCTCTTTGAATCTTCTTTATCATGCTAAGAGGAGCAGGAAAAAGCAAAAAATTTCAGAATTGCACCTTGCAATGCGGAGAAATTACTGTTTGTGCATTTACAATATTCATTGATTTTTGCCATTGAAAAACGTCCAGAAATGATTGAAGCTACTGACTGAATGAAAGGAGCTGGCATCTCACTCTCTTTGAATCTTCTTTATCATGCTAAGAGGAGCAGGAAAAAGCAAAAAATTTCAGAATTGCACCTTGCAATGCGGAGAAATTACTGTTTGTGCATTTACAATATTCATTGATTTTTGCGATTGAAAAACATCATGTTATTCATATACCAGAAATGATTGAAGCTACTGACTGAATGAAAGGAGCTGGCATCTCACTCTCTTTGAATCTTCTTTATCATGCTAAGAGGAGCAGGAAAAAGTAAAAAATTTCAGAATTGCACCTTGCAATGCGGAGAAATTACTGTTTGTGCATTTACAATATTCAATGATTTTTGCCATTGAAAAACGTCCAGAAATGATTGAAGCTACTGACTGAACGAAAGGAGCTGGCATCTCACTCTCTTTGAATCTTCTTTATCATGCTAAGAGGAGCAGGAAAAAGCAAAAAATTTCAGAATTGCACCTTGCAATGCGGAGAAATTACTGTTTGTGCATTTACAATATTCATTGATTTTTGCCATTGAAAAACATCATGTTATTCAAATACCAGAAATGTTTGAAGCTACTGACTTAATGAAAGGAGCTGGTATCTCACTCTCTTTGAATCTTCTTCATAATGCTAAGAGGAGCAGGAAAAAGCAAAAAATTTCAGAATTGCACCTTGCAATGCGGAGAAATTACTGTTTGTGCATTTACAATATTCATTGATCTTTGCCATTGAAAAACGTCCAGAAATGATTGAAGCTACTGACAATGAAAGGAGCTGGCATCTCACTCTCTTTGAATCTTCTTTATCATGCTAAGAGGAGCAGGAAAAAGCAAAAAATTTCAGAATTGCACCTTGCAATGCTGAGAAATTACTGTTTGTGCATTTACAAAATTCATTGATTTTTGCCATTGAAAAACATCATGTTATTCATATACCAGAAATGATTGAAGCTACTGACTGAATGAAAGGAGCTGGCATCTCACTCTCTTTGAATCTTCTTTATCATGCTAAGAGGAGCAGGAAAAAGCAAAAAATTTCAGAATTGCACCTTGCAATGCGGAGAAATTACTGTTTGTGCATTTACAATATTCATTGATTTTTGCCATTGAAAAACATCATGTTATTCATATACCAGAAATGTTTGAAGCTACTGACTGAATGAAAGGAGCTGACATCTCACTCTCTTTGAATCTTCTTTATCATGCTAAGAGGAGCAGGAAAAAGCAAAAAATTTCAGAATTGCACCTTGCAATGCGGAGAAATTACTGTTTGTGCATTTACAATATTCATTGATTTTTGCCATTGAAAAACGTCCAGAAATGATTGAAGCTACTGACTGAATGAAAGGAGCTGGCATCTCACTCTCTTTGAATCTTCTTTATCATGCTAAGAGGAGCAGGAAAAAGCAAAAAATTTCAGAATTGCACCTTGCAATGCGGAGAAATTACTGTTTGTGCATTTACAATATTCATTGATTTTTGCCATTGAAAAACGTCCAGAAATGATTGAAGCTACTGACTGAATGATAGGAGCTGGCATCTTACTCTCTTTGAATCTTCTTTGTCATGCTAAGAGGAGCAGGAAAAAGCAAAAAATTTCAGAATTGCACCTTGCAATGCGGAGAAATTACTGTTTGTGCATTTACAATATTCATTGATTTTTGCCATTGAAAAACGTCCAGAAATGATTGAAGCTACTGACTGAATGAAAGGAGCTGGCATCTCACTCTCTTTGAATCTTCTTTATCATGCTAAGAGGAGCAGGAAAAAGCAAAAAATTTCAGAATTGCACCTTGCAATGCGGAGAAATTACTGTTTGTGCATTTACAATATTCATTGATTTTTGCCATTGAAAAACATGTTATTCATATACCAGAAATGTTTGAAGCTCCTGACTGAATGAAAGGAGCTGGCACCTCACTCTCTTTGAATCTTCTTTATCATGCTAAGAGGAGCAGGAAAAAGCAAAAAATTTCAGAATTGCACCTTGCAATGCGGAGAAATTACTGTTTTTGCATTTACAATATTCATTGATTTTTGCCATTGAAAAACGTCCAGAAATGATTGAAGCTACTGACTGAATGAAAGGAGCTGTCATCTCACTCTCTTTGAATCTTCTTTATCATGCTAAGAGGAGCAGGAAAAAGCAAAAAATTTCAGAATTGCACCTTGCAATGCGGAGAAATTACTGTTTGTGCATTTACAATATTCATTGATTTTTGCCATTGAAAAATGTCCAGAAATTATTGAAGCTACTGACTGAATGAAAGGAGCTGGCATCTCACTCTCTTTGAATCTTCTTTATCATGCTAAGAGGAGCAGGAAAAAGCAAAAAATTTCAGAATTGCGCCTTGCAATGCGGAGAAATTACTGTTTGTGCATTTACAAAATTCATTGATTTTTGCCATTATAAAACATCATGTTATTCATATACCAGAAATGATTGAAGCTACTGACTGAAGGAAAGGAGCTGGCATCTCACTCTCTTTGAATCTTCTTTATCATGCTAAGAGGAGCAGGAAAAAGCAAAAAATTTCAGAATTGCACCTTGCAATGCGGAGAAATTACTGTTTGTGCATTTACAATATTCATTGATTTTTGCCATTGAAAAACGTCCAGAAATGATTGAAGCTACTGACTGAATGAAAGGAGCTGGCATCTCACTCTCTTTGGATTTTCTTTATCATGCTAAGAGGAGCAGGAAAAAGCAAAAAATTTCAGAATTGCACCTTGCAATTCGGAGAAATTACAGTTTGTGCATTTACAATATTCATTGATTTTTGCCATTGAAAAACGTCCAGAAATGATTGAAGCTACTGACTGAATGAAAGGAGCTGGCATCTCACTCTCTTTGAATCTTCTTTATCATGCTAAGAGGAGCAGGAAAAAGCAAAAAATTTCAGAATTGCACCTTGCAATGCGGAGAAATTACTGTTTGTGCATTTACAATATTCATTGATTTTTGACATTGAAAAACGTCCAGAAATGATTGAAGCTACTGACTGAATGAAAGGAGCTGGCATCTCACTCTCTTTGAATCTTCTTTATCATGCTAAGAGGAGCAGGAAAAAGCAAAAAATTTCAGAATTGCACCTTGCAATGCGGAGAAATTACTGTTTGTGCATTTACAATATTCATTGATTTTTGCCATTGAAAAACGTCCAGAAATGATTGAAGCTACTGACTGAATGAAAGGAGCTGGCATCTCACTCTCTTTGAATCTTCTTTATCATGCTAAGAGGAGCAGGAAAAAGCAAAAAATTTCAGAATTGCACCTTGCAATGCGGAGAAATTACTGTTTGTGCATTTACAATATTCATTGATTTTTGCCATTGAAAAACATGTTATTCATATACCAGAAATGTTTGAAGCTCCTGACTGAATGAAAGGAGCTGGCACCTCACTCTCTTTGAATCTTCTTTATCATGCTAAGAGGAGCAGGAAAAAGCAAAAAATTTCAGAATTGCACCTTGCAATGCGGAGAAATTACTGTTTGTGCATTTACAATATTCATTGATTTTTGCCATTGAAAAACGTCCAGAAATGATTGAAGCTACTGACTGAATGAAAGGAGCTGGCATCTCACTCTCTTTGAATCTTCTTTATCATGCTAAGAGGAGCAGGAAAAAGCAAAAAATTTCAGAATTGCACCTTGCAATGCGGAGAAATTACTGTTTGTGCATTTACAATATTCATTGATTTTTGCCATTGAAAAACATGTTATTCATATACCAGAAATGTTTGAAGCTCCTGACTGAATGAAAGGAGCTGGCACCTCACTCTCTTTGAATCTTCTTTATCATGCTAAGAGGAGCAGGAAAAAGCAAAAAATTTCAGAATTGCACCTTGCAATGCGGAGAAATTACTGTTTGTGCATTTACAATATTCATTGATTTTTGCCATTGAAAAACGTCCAGAAATGATTGAAGCTACTGACTGAATGAAAGGAGCTGGCATCTCACTCTCTTTGAATCTTCTTTATCATGCTAGGAGGAGCAGGAAAAAGCAAAAAATTTCAGAATTGCACCTTGCAATGCGGAGAAATTACTGTTTGTGCATTTACAATATTCATTGATTTTTGCCATTGAAAAACATGTTATTCATATACCAGAAATGTTTGAAGCTCCTGACTGAATGAAAGGAGCTGGCACCTCACTCTCTTTGAATCTTCTTTGTCATGCTAAGAGGAGCAGGAAAAAGCAAAAAATTTCAGAATTGCACCTTGCAATGCGGAGAAATTACTGTTTGTGCATTTACAATATTCATTGATTTTTGCCATTGAAAAACGTCCAGAAATGATTGAAGCTACTGACTGAATGAAAGGAGCTGGCATCTCACTCTCTTTGAATCTTCTTTATCATGCTAAGAGGAGCAGGAAAAAGCAAAAAATTTCAGAATTGCACCTTGCAATGCGGAGAAATTACTGTTTGTGCATTTACAATATTCATCGATTTTTGCCATTGAAAAATGTCCAGAAATGATTGAAGCTACTGCTGAATGAAAGGAGCTGGCATCTCACTCTCTTTGAATCTTCTTTATCATGCTAAGAGGAGCAGGAAAAAGCAAAAAATTTCAGAATTGCGCCTTGCAATGCGGAGAAATTACTGTTTGTGCATTTACAAAATTCATTGATTTTTGCCATTGAAAAACATCATGTTATTCATATACCAGAAATGTTTGAAGCTACTGACTGAATGAAAGGAGCTGGTATCTCACTCTCTTTCAATCTTCTTCATAATGCTAATAGGAGCAGGAAAAAGCAAAAAATTTCAGAATTGCACCTTGCAATGCGGAGAAATTACTGTTTGTGCATTTACAATATTCATTGATTTTTGCCATTGAAAAACGTCCAGAAA
The DNA here is from genome assembly GCF_046119375.1 of Phyllobates terribilis. Lineage (NCBI taxonomy): Eukaryota > Metazoa > Chordata > Amphibia > Anura > Dendrobatidae > Phyllobates > Phyllobates terribilis. The sequence goes on from NW_027363306.1 coordinate 1,086,045, forward strand.
TGATTGAAGCTACTGACAATGAAAGGATCTGGCATCTCACTCTCTTTGAATCTTCTTTATCATGCTAAGAGGAGCAGGAAAAAGCAAAAAATTTCAGAATTGCACCTTGCAATGCTGAGAAATTACTGTTTGTGCATTTACAAAATTCATTGATTTTTGCCATTGAAAAACATCATGTTATTCATATACCAGAAATGATTGAAGCTACTGACTGAATGAAAGGAGCTGGCATCTCACTCTCTTTGAATCTTCTTTATCATGCTAAGAGGAGCAGGAAAAAGCAAAAAATTTCAGAATTGCACCTTGCAATGCGGAGAAATTACTGTTTGTGCATTTACAATATTCATTGATTTTTGCCATTGAAAAACATCATGTTATTCATATACCAGAAATGTTTGAAGCTACTGACTGAATGAAAGGAGCTGACATCTCACTCTCTTTGAATCTTCTTTATCATGCTAAGAGGAGCAGGAAAAAGCAAAAAATTTCAGAATTGCACCTTGCAATGCGGAGAAATTACTGTTTGTGCATTTACAATATTCATTGATTTTTGCCATTGAAAAACGTCCAGAAATGATTGAAGCTACTGACTGAATGAAAGGAGCTGGCATCTCACTCTCTTTGAATCTTCTTTATCATGCTAAGAGGAGCAGGAAAAAGCAAAAAATTTCAGAATTGCACCTTGCAATGCGGAGAAATTACTGTTTGTGCATTTACAATATTCATTGATTTTTGCCATTGAAAAACGTCCAGAAATGATTGAAGCTACTGACTGAATGAAAGGAGCTGGCATCTCACTCTCTTTGAATCTTCTTTATCATGCTAAGAGGAGCAGGAAAAAGCAAAAAATTTCAGAATTGCACCTTGCAATGCGGAGAAATTACAGTTTGTGCATTTACAATATTCATTGATTTTTGCCATTGAAAAACGTCCAGAAATGATTGAAGCTACTGACTGAATGAAAGGAGCTGGCATCTCACTCTCTTTGAATCTTCTTTATCATGCTAAGAGGAGCAGGAAAAAGCAAAAAATTTCAGAATTGCACCTTGCAATGCGGAGAAATTACTGTTTGTGCATTTACAATATTCATTGATTTTTGCCATTGAAAAACGTCCAGAAATGATTGAAGCTACTGACTGAATGAAAGGAGCTGGCATCTCACTCTCTTTGAATCTTCTTTATCATGCTAAGAGGAGCAGGAAAAAGCAAAAAATTTCAAAATTGCACCTTGCAATGCGGAGAAATTACTGTTTGTGCATTTACAATATTCATTGATTTTTGCCATTGAAAAACATGTTATTCATATACCAGAAATGTTTGAAGCTCCTGACTGAATGAAAGGAGCTGGCACCTCACTCTCTTTGAATCTTCTTTATCATGCTAAGAGGAGCAGGAAAAAGCAAAAAATTTCAGAATTGCACCTTGCAATGCGGAGAAATTACTGTTTGTGCATTTACAATATTCATTGATTTTTGCCATTGAAAAACGTCCAGAAATGATTGAAGCTACTGACTGAATGAAAGGAGCTGGCATCTCACTCTCTTTGAATATTCTTTATCATGCTAAGAGGAGCAGGAAAAAGCAAAAAATTTCAGAATTGCACCTTGCAATGCGGAGAAATTACTGTTTGTGCATTTACAATATTCATTGATTTTTGCAATTGAAAAATGTCCAGAAATGATTGAAGCTACTGACTGAATGAAAGGAGCTGGCATCTCACTCTCTTTGAATCTTCTTTATCATGCTAAGAGGAGCAGGAAAAAGCAAAAAATTTCAGAATTGCACCTTGCAATGCGGAGAAATTACTGTTTGTGCATTTACAATATTCATTGATTTTTGCGATTGAAAAACATCATGTTATTCATATACCAGAAATGATTGAAGCTACTGATTGAATGAAAGGAGCTGGCATCTCACTCTCTTTGAATCTTCTTTATCATGCTAAGAGGAGCAGGAAAAAGTAAAAAATTTCAGAATTGCACCTTGCAATGCGGAGAAATTACTGTTTGTGCATTTACAATATTCAATGATTTTTGCCATTGAAAAACGTCCAGAAATGATTGAAGCTACTGACTGAATGAAAGGAGCTGGCATCTCACTCTCTTTGAATCTTCTTTATCATGCTAAGAGGAGCAGGAAAAAGCAAAAAATTTCAGAATTGCGCCTTGCAATGCGGAGAAATTACTGTTTGTGCATTTACAAAATTCATTGATTTTTGCCATTGAAAAACATCATGTTATTCATATACCAGAAATGTTTGAAGCTACTGACTGAATGAAAGGAGCTGGTATCTCACTCTCTTTGAATCTTCTTCATAATGATAAGAGGAGCAGGAAAAAGCAAAAAATTTCAGAATTGCACCTTGCAATGCGGAGAAATTACTGTTTGTGCATTTACAATATTCATTGATTTTTGCCATTGAAAAACGTCCAGAAATGATTGAAGCTACTGACAATGAAAGGAGCTGGCATCTCACTCTCTTTGAATCTTCTTTATCATGCTAAGAGGAGCAGGAAAAAGCAAAAAATTTCAGAATTGCACCTTGCAATGCTTAGAAATTACTGTTTGTGCATTTACAAAATTCATTGATTTTTGCCATTGAAAAACATCATGTTATTCATATACCAGAAATGATTGAAGCTACTGACTGAATGAAAGGAGCTGGCATCTCACTCTCTTTGAATCTTCTTTATCATGCTAAGAGGAGCAGGAAAAAGCAAAAAATTTCAGAATTGCACCTTGCAATGCGGAGAAATTACTGTTTGTGCATTTACAATATTCATTGATTTTTGCCATTGAAAAACATCATGTTATTCATATACCAGAAATGTTTGAAGCTACTGACTGAATGAAAGGAGCTGACATCTCACTCTCTTTGAATCTTCTTTATCATGCTAAGAGGAGCAGGAAAAAGCAAAAAATTTCAGAATTGCACCTTGCAATGCGGAGAAATTACTGTTTGTGCATTTACAATATTCATTGATTTTTGCCATTGAAAAACGTCCAGAAATGATTGAAGGTACTGACTGAATGAAAGGAGCTGGCATCTCACTCTCTTTGAATCTTCTTTATCATGCTAAGAGGAGCAGGAAAAAGCAAAAAATTTCAAAATTGCACCTTGCAATGCGGATAAAATACTGTTTGTGCATTTACAATATTCATTGATTTTTGCCATTGAAAAACGTCCAGAAATGATTGAAGCTACTGACTGAATGAAAGGAGCTGGCATCTCACTCTCTTTGAATCTTCTTTATCATGCTAAGAGGAGCAGGAAAAAGCAAAAAATTTCAGAATTGCACCTTGCAATGCGGAGAAATTACAGTTTGTGCATTTACATTATTCATTGATTTTTGCCATTGAAAAACGTCCAGAAATGATTGAAGCTACTGACTGAATGAAAGGAGCTGGCATCTCACTCTCTTTGAATCTTCTTTATCATGCTAAGAGGAGCAGGAAAAAGCAAAAAATTTCAAAATTGCACCTTGCAATGCGGAGAAATTACTGTTTGTGCATTTACAATATTCATTGATTTTTGCCATTGAAAAACATGTTATTCATATACCAGAAATGTTTGAAGCTCCTGACTGAATGAAAGGAGCTGGCACCTCACTCTCTTTGAATCTTCTTTATCATGCTAAGAGGAGCAGGAAAAAGCAAAAAATTTCAGAATTGCACCTTGCAATGCGGAGAAATTACTGTTTGTGCATTTACAATATTCATTGATTTTTGCCATTGAAAAACGTCCAGAAATGATTGAAGCTACTGACTGAATGAAAGGAGCTGGCATCTCACTCTCTTTGAATCTTCTTTATCATGCTAAGAGGAGCAGGAAAAAGCAAAAAATTTCAGAATTGCACCTTGCAATGCGGAGAAATTACTGTTTGTGCATTTACAATATTCATTGATTTTTGCCATTGAAAAATGTCCAGAAATGATTGAAGCTACTGACTGAATGAAAGGAGCTGGCATCTCACTCTCTTTGAATCTTCTTTATCATGCTAAGAGGAGCAGGAAAAAGCAAAAAATTTCAGAATTGCACCTTGCAATGTGGAGAAATTACTGTTTGTGCATTTACAATATTCATTGATTTTTGCCATTGAAAAACGTCCAGAAATGATTGAAGCTACTGACTGAATGAAAGGAGCTGGCATCTCACTCTCTTTGAATCTTCTTTATCATGCTAAGAGGAGCAGGATAAAGCAAAAAATTTCAGAATTGCACCTTGCAATGCGGAGAAATTACTGTTTGTGCATTTACAATATTCATTGATTTTTGCGATTGAAAAACATCATGTTATTCATATACCAGAAATGATTGAAGCTACTGACTGAATGAAAGGAGCTGGCATCTCACTCTCTTTGAATCTTCTTTATCATGCTAAGAGGAGCAGGAAAAAGTAAAAAATTTCAGAATTGCACCTTGCAATGCGGAGAAGTTACTGTTTGTGCATTTACAATATTCAATGATTTTTGCCATTGAAAAACGTCCAGAAATGATTGAAGCTACTGACTGAATGAAAGGAGCTGGCATCTCACTCTCTTTGAATCTTGTTTATCATGCTAAGAGGAGCAGGAAAAAGCAAAAAATTTCAGAATTGCACCTTGCAATGCGGAGAAATTACTGTTTGTGCATTTACAATATTCATTGATTTTTGCCATTGAAAAACGTCCAGAAATGATTGAAGCTACTGACTGAATGAAAGGAGCTGGCATCTCACTCTCTTTGAATCTTCTTTATCATGCTAAGAGGAGCAGGAAAAAGCAAAAAATTTCAGAATTGCACCTTGCAATGCGGAGAAATTACTGTTTGTGCATTTACTATATTCATTGATTTTTGCCATTGAAAAACATCATGTTATTCATATACCAGAAATGATTGAAGCTACTGACTGAATGAAAGGAGCTGGCATCTCACTCTCTTTGAATCTTCTTTATCATGCTAAGAGGAGCAGGAAAAAGTAAAAAATTTCAGAATTGCACCTTGCAATGCGGAGAAATTACTGTTTGTGCATTTACAATATTCATTGATTTTTGCCATTGAAAAACATCATGTTCTTCATATACCAGAAATGATTGAAGCTACTGACTGAATGAAAGGAGCTGGCATCTCACTCTCTTTGAATCTTCTTTAACATGCTAAGAGGAGCAGGAAAAAGTAAAAAATTTCAGAATTGCACCTTGCAATGCGGAGAAATTAATGTTTGTGCATTTACAATATTCAATGATTTTTGCCATTGAAAAACGTCCAGAAATGATTGAAGCTACTGACTGAACGAAAGGAGCTGGCATCTCACTCTCTTTAAATCTTCTTTATCATGCAAAGAGGAGCAGGAAAAAGCAAAAAATTTCAGAATTGCACCTTGCAATGCGGAGAAATCACTGTTTGTGCATTTAAAATATTCATTGATTTTTGCCATTGAAAAACATCATGTTATTCATATACCAGAAATGTTTGAAGCTACTGACTGAATGAAAGGAGCTGGCATCTCACTCTCTTTGAATCTTCTTTATCATGCTAAGAGGAGCAGGAAAAAGCAAAAAATTTCAGAATTGCACCTTGCAATGCGGAGAAATTACTGTTTGTGCATTTACAATTCATTGATTTTTGCCATTGAAAAACGTCCAGAAATGATTGAAGCTACTGACTGAATGAAAGGAGCTGGCATCTCACTCTCTTTGAATCTTCTTTATCATGCTAAGAGGAGCAGGAAAAAGCAAAAAATTTCAGAATTGCACCTTGCAATGCGGAGAAATTACTGTTTGTGCATTTACAAAATTCATTGATTTTTGCCATTGAAAAACATCATGTTATTCATATACCAGAAATGATTGAAGCTACTGACTGAATGAAAGGAGCTGGCATCTCACTCTCTTTGAATCTTCTTTATCATGCTAAGAGGAGCAGGATAAAGCAAAAAATTTCAGAATTGCACCTTGCAATGCGGAGAAATTACTGTTTGTGCATTTACAATATTCATTGATTTTTGCCATTGAAAAACGTCCAGAAATGATTGAAGCTACTGACTGAATGAAAGGAGCTGGCATCTCACTCTCTTTGAATCTTCTTTATCATGCTAAGAGGAGCAGGAAAAAGCAAAAAATTTCAGAATTGCACCTTGCAATGCGGAGAAATTACTGTTTGTGCATTTACTATATTCATTGATTTTTGCCATTGAAAAACATCATGTTATTCATATACCAGAAATGATTGAAGCTACTGACTGAATGAAAGGAGCTGGCATCTCACTCTCTTTGAATCTTCTTTATCATGCTAAGAGGAGCAGGAAAAAGTAAAAAATTTCAGAATTGCACCTTGCAATGCGGAGAAATTACTGTTTGTGCATTTACAATATTCATTGATTTTTGCCATTGAAAAACATCATGTTCTTCATATACCAGAAATGATTGAAGCTACTGACTGAATGAAAGGAGCTGGCATCTCACTCTCTTTGAATCTTCTTTATCATGCTAAGAGGAGCAGGAAAAAGTAAAAAATTTCAGAATTGCACCTTGCAATGCGGAGAAATTAATGTTTGTGCATTTACAATATTCAATGATTTTTGCCATTGAAAAACGTCCAGAAATGATTGAAGCTACTGACTGAACGAAAGGAGCTGGCATCTCACTCTCTTTAAATCTTCTTTATCATGCAAAGAGGAGCAGGAAAAAGCAAAAAATTTCAGAATTGCACCTTGCAATTCGGAGAAATCACTGTTTGTGCATTTAAAATATTCATTGATTTTTGCCATTGAAAAACATCATGTTATTCATATACCAGAAATGTTTGAAGCTACAGACTGAATGAAAGGAGCTGGCATCTCACTCTCTTTGAATCTTCTTTATCATGCTAAGAGGAGCAGGAAAAAGCAACAAATTTCAGAATTGCACCTTGCAATGCGGAGAAATTACTGTTTGTGCATTTACAATTCATTGATTTTTGCCATTGAAAAACGTCCAGAAATGATTGAAGCTACTGACTGAATGAAAGGAGCTGGCATCTCACTCTCTTTGAATCTTCTTTATCATGCTAAGAGGAGCAGGAAAAAGCAAAAAATTTCAGAATTGCACCTTGCAATGCGGAGAAATTACTGTTTGTGCATTTACAAAATTCATTGATTTTTGCCATTGAAAAACATCATGTTATTCATATACCAGAAATGATTGAAGCTACTGACTGAATGAAAGGAGCTGGCATCTCACTCTCTTTGAATCTTCTTTATCATGCTAAGAGGAGCAGGAAAAAGCAAAAAATTTCAGAATTGCACCTTGCAATGCGGAGAAATTACTGTTTGTGCATTTACAATATTCATTGATTTTTGCCATTGAAAAACGTCCAGAAATGATTGAAGCTACTGACTGAATGAAAGGAGCTGGCATCTCACTCTCTTTGAATCTTCTTTATCATGCTAAGAGGAGCAGGAAAAAGCAAAAAATTTCAGAATTGCACCTTGCAATGCGGAGAAATTACTGTTTGTGCATTTACAATATTCATTGATTTTTGCCATTGAAAAACATTATGTTATTCATATACCAGAAATGTTTGAAGCTACTGACTGAATGAAAGGAGCTGGCATCTCACTCTCTTTGAATCTTCTTTATCATGCTAAGAGGAGCAGGAAAAAGCAAAAAATTTCAGAATTGCACCTTGCAATGCGGATAAATTACTGTTTGTGCATTTACAATATTCATTGATTTTTGCCATTGAAAAACATCATGTTATTCATATACCAGAAATGATTGAAGCTACTGACTGAATGAAAGGAGCTGGCATCTCACTCTCTTTGAATCTTCTTTAACATGCTAAGAGCAGCAGGAAAAAGCAAAAAATTTCAGAATTGCACCTTGCAATGCGGAGAAATTACTGTTTGTGCATTTACAATATTCATTGATTTTTGCCATTGAAAAACGTCCAGAAATGATTGAAGCTACTGACTGAATGAAAGGAGCTGGCATCTCACTCTCTTTGAATCTTGTTTATCATGCTAAGAGGAGCAGGAAAAAGCAAAAAATTTCAGAATTGCACCTTGCAATGCGGAGAAATTACTGTTTGTGCATTTACAATATTCATTGATTTTTGCCATTGAAAAATGTCCAGAAATGATTGAAGCTACTGACTGAATGAAAGGAGCTGGCATCTCACTCTCTTTGAATCTTGTTTATCATGCTAAGAGGAGCAGGAAAAAGCAAAAAATTTCAGAATTGCACCTTGCAATGTGGAGAAATTACTGTTTGTGCATTTACAATATTCATTGATTTTTGCCATTGAAAAACGTCCAGAAATGATTGAAGCTACTGACTGAATGAAAGGAGCTGGCATCTCACTCTCTTTGAATCTTCTTTATCATGCTAAGAGGAGCAGGAAAAAGCAAAAAATTTCAGAATTGCACCTTGCAATGCGGAGAAATTACTGTTTGTGCATTTACAATATTCATTGATTTTTGCGATTGAAAAACATCATGTTATTCATATACCAGAAATGATTGAAGCTACTGACTGAATGAAAGGAGCTGGCATCTCACTCTCTTTGAATCTTCTTTATCATGCTAAGAGGAGCAGGAAAAAGTAAAAAATTTCAGAATTGCACCTTGCAATGCGGAGAAGTTACTGTTTGTGCATTTACAATATTCAATGATTTTTGCCATTGAAAAACGTCCAGAAATGATTGAAGCTACTGACTGAATGAAAGGAGCTGGCATCTCACTCTCTTTGAATCTTGTTTATCATGCTAAGAGGAGCAGGAAAAAGCAAAAAATTTCAGAATTGCACCTTGCAATGCGGAGAAATTACTGTTTGTGCATTTACAATATTCATTGATTTTTGCCATTGAAAAACGTCCAGAAATGATTGAAGCTACTGACTGAATGAAAGGAGCTGGCATCTCACTCTCTTTGAATCTTCTTTATCATGCTAAGAGGAGCAGGAAAAAGCAAAAAATTTCAGAATTGCACCTTGCAATGCGGAGAAATTACTGTTTGTGCATTTACTATATTCATTGATTTTTGCCATTGAAAAACATCATGTTATTCATATACCAGAAATGATTGAAGCTACTGACTGAATGAAAGGAGCTGGCATCTCACTCTCTTTGAATCTTCTTTATCATGCTAAGAGGAGCAGGAAAAAGTAAAAAATTTCAGAATTGCACCTTGCAATGCGGAGAAATTACTGTTTGTGCATTTACAATATTCATTGATTTTTGCCATTGAAAAACATCATGTTATTCATATACCAGAAATGTTTGAAGCTACTGACTGAACGAAAGGAGCTGGCATCTCACTCTCTTTGAATCTTCTTTATCATGCTAAGAGGAGCAGGAAAAAGCAAAATATTTCAGAATTGCACCTTGCAATGCGGAGAAATTACTGTTTGTGCATTTACAATTCATTGATTTTTGCCATTGAAAAACGTCCAGAAATGATTGAAGCTACTGACTGAATGAAAGTAGCTGGCATCTCACTCTCTTTGAATCTTCTTTATCATGCTAAGAGGAGCAGGAAAAAGCAAAAAATTTCAGAATTGCACCTTGCAATGCGGAGAAATTACTGTTTGTGCATTTACAAAATTCATTGATTTTTGCCATTGAAAAACATCATGTTATTCATATACCAGAAATGATTGAAGCTACTGACTGAATGAAAGGAGCTGGCATCTCACTCTCTTTGAATCTTCTTTATCATGCTAAGAGGAGCAGGAAAAAGCAAAAAATTTCAGAATTGCACCTTGCAATGTGGAGAAATTACTGTTTGTGCATTTACAATATTCATTGATTTTTGCCATTGAAAAACGTCCAGAAATGATTGAAGCTACTGACTGAATGAAAGGAGCTGGCATCTCACTCTCTTTGAATCTTCTTTATCATGCTAAGAGGAGCAGGAAAAAGCAAAAAATTTCAGAATTGCACCTTGCAATGCGGAGAAATTACTGTTTGTGCATTTACAATATTCATTGATTTTTGCCATTGAAAAACATTATGTTATTCATATACCAGAAATGTTTGAAGCTACTGACTGAATGAAAGGAGCTGGCATCTCACTCTCTTTGAATCTTCTTTATCATGCTAAGAGGAGCAGGAAAAAGCAAAAAATTTCAGAATTGCACCTTGCAATGCGGATAAATTACTGTTTGTGCATTTACAATATTCATTGATTTTTGCCATTGAAAAACATCATGTTATTCATATACCAGAAATGATTGAAGCTACTGACTGAATGAAAGGAGCTGGCATCTCACTCTCTTTGAATGTTCTTTAACATGCTAAGAGCAGCAGGAAAAAGCAAAAAATTTCAGAATTGCACCTTGCAATGCGGAGAAATTACTGTTTGTGCATTTACAATATTCATTGATTTTTGCCATTGAAAAACATCATGTTATTCATATACCAGAAATGATTGAAGCTACTGACTGAATGAAAGTAGCTGGCATCTCACTCTCTTTGAATCGTCTTTATCATGCCAAGAGGAGCAGGAAAAAGCAAAAAATTTCAGAATTGCACCTTGCAATGCGGAGAAATTACTGTTTGTGCATTTACAATATTCATTGATTTTTGCAATTGAAAAACGTCCAGAAATGATGGAAGCTACTGACTGAATGAAAGGAGCTGGCATCTCACTCTCTTTGAATCTTCTTTATCATGCTAAGAGGAGCAGGAAAAAGCAAAAAATTTCAGAATTGCACCTTGCAATGCGGAGAAATTACTGTTTGTGCATTTACAATATTCATTGATTTTTGCCATTGAAAAACATCATGTTATTCATATACCAGAAATGTTTGAAGCTACTGACTGAATGAAAGGAGCTGGCATCTCACTCTCTTTGAATCTTGTTTATCATGCTAAGAGGAGCAGGAAAAAGCAAAAAATTTCAGAATTGCACCTTGCAATGCGGAGAAATTACTGTTTGTGCATTTACAATATTCATTGATTTTTGCCATTGAAAAACGTCCAGAAATGATTGAAGCTACTGACTGAATGAAAGGAGCTGTCATCTCACTCTCTTTGAATCTTCTTTATCATGCTAAGAGGAGCAGGAAAAAGCAAAAAATTTCAGAATTGCACCTTGCAATGCGGAGAAATTACTGTTTGTGCATTTACAATATTCATTGATTTTTGCCATTGAAAAACATCATGTTATTCATATACCAGAAATGATTGAAGCTACTGACTGAATGAAAGGAGCTGGCATCTCACTCTCTTTGAATCATCTTTTATCATGCTAAGAGGAGCAGGAAAAAGTAAAAAATTTCAGAATTGCACCTTGCAATGCGGAGAAATTACTGTTTGTGCATTTATAATATTCAATGATTTTTGCCATTGAAAAACGTCCAGAAATGATTGAAGCTACTGACTGAACAAAAGGAGCTGGCATCTCACTCTCTTTGAATCTTCTTTATCATGCTAAGAGGAGCAGGAAAAAGCAAAAAATTTCAGAATTGCACCTTGCAATGCGGATAAATTACTGTTTGTGCATTTACAATATTCATTGATTTTTGCCATTGAAAAACATCATGTTATTCATATACCAGAAATGTTTGAAGCTACTGACTGAATGAAAGGAGCTGGCATCTCACTCTCTTTGAATCTTCTTTATCATGCTAAGAGGAGCAGGAAAAAGCAAAAAATTTCAGAATTGCACCTTGCAATGCGGAGAAATTACTGTTTGTGCATTTACAATATTCATTTATTTTTGCCTTTGAAAAACGTCCAGAAATGATTGAAGCTACTGACTGAATGAAAGGAGCTGGCATCTCACTCTCTTTGAATCTTCTTTATCATGCTAAGAGGAGCAGGAAAAAGCAAAAAAATTCAGAATTGCACCTTGCAATGCGGAGAAACTACTGTTTGTGCATTAACAATATTCATTGATTTTTGCCATTGAAAAACGTCCAGAAATGATTGAAGCTACTGACTGAATGAAAGGAGCTGGCATCTCACTCTCTTTGAATCTTGTTTATCATGCTAAGAGGAGCAGGAAAAAGCAAAAAATTTCAGAATTGCACCTTGCAATGCGGAGAAATTACTGTTTGTGCATTTACAATATTCATTGATTTTTGCCATTGAAAAACGTCCAGAAATGATTGAAGCTACTGACTGAATGAAAGAAGCTGGCATCTCACTCTCTTTGAATCTTCTTTATCATGCTACGAGGAGCAGGAAAAAGCAAAAAATTTCAGAATTGCACCTTGCAATGCGGAGAAATTACTGTTTGTGCATTTACAATATTCATTGATTTTTGCCATTGAAAAACATCATGTTATTCATATACCAGAAATGATTGAAGCTACTGACTGAATGAAAGGAGCTGGCATCTCACTCTCTTTGAATCTTCTTTATCATGCTAAGAGGAGCAGGAAAAAGTAAAAAATTTCAGAATTGCACCTTGCAATGCGGAGAAATTACTGTTTGTGCATTTATAATATTCAATGATTTTTGCCATTGAAAAACGTCCAGAAATGATTGAAGCTACTGACTGAATGAAAGGAGCTGGCATCTCACTCTCTTTGAATCTTCTTTATCATGCTAAGAGGAGCAGGAAAAAGCAAAAAATTTCAGAATTGCACCTTGCAATGCGGAGAAATTACTGTTTGTGCATTTACAATATCCATTGATTTTTGCCATTGAAAAACATCATGTTATTCATATACCAGAAATGTTTGAAGCTACTGACTGAATGAAAGGAGCTGACATCTCACTCTCTTTGAATCTTCTTTATCATGCTAAGAGGAGCAGGAAAAAGCAAAAAATTTCAGAATTGCACCTTGCAATGCGGAGAAATTACTGTTTGTGCATTTACAATATTCATTGATTTTTGCCATTGAAAAACGTCCAGAAATGATTGAAGCTACTGACTGAATGAAAGGAGCTGGCATCTCACTCTCTTTGAATCTTCTTTATCATGCTAAGAGGAGCAGGAAAAAGCAAAAAATTTCAGAATTGCACCTTGCAATGCGGAGAAATTACTGTTTGTGCATTTACAATATTCATTGATCTTTGCCATTGAAAAACATCATGTTATTCATATACCAGAAATGTTTGAAGCTACTGACTGAATGAAAGGAGCTGGCATCTCACTCTCTTTGAATCTTTTTATCATGCTAAGAGGAGCAGGAAAAAGCAAAAAATTTCAGACTTGCACCTTGCAATGCGGAGAAATTACTGTTTGTGCATTTACAATATTCATTGATTTTTGCCATTGAAAAACATCATGTTATTCATATACCAGAAATGTTTGAAGCTACTGACTGAATGAAAGGAGCTGGCATCTCACTCTCTTTGAATCTTCTTTACCATACTAAGAGGAGCAGGAAAAAGCAAAAAATTTCAGAATTGCACCTTGCAATGCGGAGAAATTACTGTTTGTGCATTTACAATATTCATTGATTTTTGCCATTGAAAAACGTCCAGAAATGATTGAAGCTACTGACTGAATGAAAGGAGCTGGCATCTCACTCTCTTTGAATCTTCTTTATCATGCTAAGAGGAGCAGGAAAAAGCAAAAAATTTCAGACTTGCACCTTGCAATGCGGAGAAATTACTGTTTGTGCATTTACAATATTCATTGATTTTTGCCATTGAAAAATATCATGTTATTCATATACCAGAAATGTTTGAAGCTACTGACTGAATGAAAGGAGCTGGCATCTCACTCTCTTTGAATCTTCTTTTCCATGCTAAGAGGAGCAGGAAAAAGCAAAAAATTTCAGAATTGCACCTTGCAATGCGGAGAAATTACTGTTTGTGCATTTACAATATTCATTGATTTTTGCCATTGAAAAACGTCCAGAAATGATTGAAGCTACTGACTGAATGAAAGGAGCTGGCATCTCACTCTCTTTGAATCTTCTTTATCATGCTAAGAGGAGCAGGAAAAAGCAAAAATTTTCAGAATTGCACCTTGCAATGCGGAGAAATTACAGTTTGTGCATTTACAATATTCATTGATTTTTGCCATTGAAAAACGTCCAGAAATGATTGAAGCTACTGACTGAATGAAAGGAGCTGGCATCTCACTCTCTTTGAATCTTCTTTATCATGCTAAGAGGAGCAGGAAAAAGCAAAAAATTTCAGAATTGCACCTTGCAATGCGGAGAAATTACTGTTTGTGCATTTACAATATTCATTGATTTTTGCCATTGAAAAACGTCCAGAAATGATTGAAGCTACTGACTGAATGAAAGGAGCTGGCATCTCACTCTCTTTGAATCTTCTTTATCATGCTAAGAGGAGCAGGAAAAAGCAAAAAATTTCAGAATTGCACCTTGCAATGCGGAGAAATTACTGTTTGTGCATTTACAATATTCATTGATTTTTGCCATTGAAAAACATCATGTTATTCATATACCAGAAATGATTGAAGCTACTGACTGAATGAAAGGAGCTGGCATCTCACTCTCTTTGAATCTTCTTTATCATGCTAAGAGGAGCAGGAAAAAGTAAAAAATTTCAGAATTGCACCTTGCAATGCGGAGAAATTACTGTTTGTGCATTTATAATATTCAATGATTTTTGCCATTGAAAAACGTCCAGAAATGATTGAAGCTACTGACTGAATGAAAGGAGCTGGCATCTCACTCTCTTTGAATCTTCTTTATCATGCTAAGAGGAGCAGGAAAAAGCAAAAAATTTCAGAATTGCACCTTGCAATGCGGAGAAATTACTGTTTGTGCATTTACAATATCCATTGATTTTTGCCATTGAAAAACATCATGTTATTCATATACCAGAAATGTTTGAAGCTACTGACTGAATGAAAGGAGCTGACATCTCACTCTCTTTGAATCTTCTTTATCATGCTAAGAGGAGCAGGAAAAAGCAAAAAATTTCAGAATTGCACCTTGCAATGCGGAGAAATTACTGTTTGTGCATTTACAATATTCATTGATTTTTGCCATTGAAAAACGTCCAGAAATGATTGAAGCTACTGACTGAATGAAAGGAGCTGGCATCTCACTCTCTTTGAATCTTCTTTATCATGCTAAGAGGAGCAGGAAAAAGCAAAAAATTTCAGAATTGCACCTTGCAATGCGGAGAAATTACTGTTTGTGCATTTACAATATTCATTGATCTTTGCCATTGAAAAACATCATGTTATTCATATACCAGAAATGTTTGAAGCTACTGACTGAATGAAAGGAGCTGGCATCTCACTCTCTTTGAATCTTTTTATCATGCTAAGAGGAGCAGGAAAAAGCAAAAAATTTCAGACTTGCACCTTGCAATGCGGAGAAATTACTGTTTGTGCATTTACAATATTCATTGATTTTTGCCATTGAAAAACATCATGTTATTCATATACCAGAAATGTTTGAAGCTACTGACTGAATGAAAGGAGCTGGCATCTCACTATCTTTCAATCTTCTTTACCATACTAAGAGGAGAAGGAAAAAGCAAAAAATTTCAGAATTGCACCTTGCAATGCGGAGAAATTACTGTTTGTGCATTTACAATATTCATTGATTTTTGCCATTGAAAAACGTCCAGAAATGATTGAAGCTACTGACTGAATGAAAGGAGCTGGCATCTCACTCTCTTTGAATCTTCTTTATCATGCTAAGAGGAGCAGGAAAAAGCAAAAAATTTCAGACTTGCACCTTGCAATGCGGAGAAATTACTGTTTGTGCATTTACAATATTCATTGATTTTTGCCATTGAAAAACATCATGTTATTCATATACCAGAAATATTTGAAGCTACTGACTGAATGAAAGGAGCTGGCATCTCACTCTCTTTGAATCTTCTTTTCCATGCTAAGAGGAGCAGGAAAAAGCAAAAAATTTCAGAATTGCACCTTGCAATGCGGAGAAATTACTGTTTGTGCATTTACAATATTCATTGATTTTTGCCATTGAAAAACGTCCAGAAATGATTGAAGCTACTGACTGAATGAAAGGAGCTGGCATCTCACTCTCTTTGAATCTTCTTTATCATGCTAAGAGGAGCAGGAAAAAGCAAAAAATTTCAGAATTGCACCTTGCAATGCGGAGAAATTACAGTTTGTGCATTTACAATATTCATTGATTTTTGCCATTGAAAAACGTCCAGAAATGATTGAAGCTACTGACTGAATGAAAGGAGCTGGCATCTCACTCTCTTTGAATCTTCTTTATCATGCTAAGAGGAGCAGGAAAAAGCAAAAAATTTCAGAATTGCACCTTGCAATGCGGAGAAATTACTGTTTGTGCATTTACAATATTCATTGATTTTTGCCATTGAAAAACGTCCAGAAATGATTGAAGCTACTGACTGAATGAAAGGAGCTGGCATCTCACTCTCTTTGAATCTTCTTTATCATGCTAAGAGGAGCAGGAAAAAGCAAAAAATTTCAGAATTGCACCTTGCAATGCGGAGAAATTACTGTTTGTGCATTTACAATATTCATTGATTTTTGCCATTGAAAAACATGTTATTCATATACCAGAAATGTTTGAAGCTACTGACTGAATGAAAGGAGCTGGCACCTCACTCTCTTTGAATCTTCTTTATCATGCTAAGAGGAGCAGGAAAAAGCAAAAAATTTCAGAATTGCACCTTGCAATGCTGAGAAATTACTGTTTGTGCATTTACAATATTCATTGATTTTTGCCATTGAAAAACGTCCAGAAATGATTGAAGCTACTGACTGAATGAAAGGAGCTGGCATCTCACTCTCTTTGAATCTTCTTTATCATGCTAAGAGGAGCAGGAAAAAGCAAAAAATTTCAGAATTGCACCTTGCAATGCGGAGAAATTACTGTTTGTGCATTTACAATATTCATTGATTTTTGCCATTGAAAAACGTCCAGAAATGATTGAAGCTACTGACTGAATGAAAGGAGCTGGCATCTCACTCTCTTTGAATCTTCTTTATCATGCTAAGAGGAGCAGGAAAAAGCAAAACATTTCAGAATTGCGCCTTGCAATGCGGAGAAATTACTGTTTGTGCATTTACAAAATTCATTGATTTTTGCCATTGAAAAACATCATTTTATTCATATACCAGAAATGATTGAAGCTACTGACTGAATGAAAGGAGCTGGCATCTCACTCTCTTTGAATCTTCTTTATCATGCTAAGAGGAGCAGGAAAAAGTAAAAAATTTCAGAATTGCACCTTGCAATGCGGAGAAATTACTGTTTGTGCATTTACAATATTCATTGATTTTTGCCATTAAAAAACGTCCAGAAATGATTGAAGCTACTGACTGAATGAAAGGAGCTGGCATCTCACTCTCTTTGAATCTTCTTTATCATGCTAAGAGGAGCAGGAAAAAGCAAAAAATTTCAGAATTGCACCTTGCAATGCGGAGAAATTACTGTTTGTGCATTTACAATATTCATTGATTTTTGCGATTGAAAAACATCATGTTATTCATATACCATAAATGATTGAAGCTACTGACTGAATGAAAGGAGCTGGCATCTCACTCTCTTTGAATCTTCTTTATCATGCTAAGAGGAGCAGGAAAAAGCAAAAAATTTCAGAATTGCACCTTGCAATGCGGAGAAATTACTGTTTGTGCATTTACAATATTCATTGATTTTTGCCATTGAAAAACGTCCAGAAATAATTGAAGCTACTGACTGAATGAAAGGAGCTGGCATCTCACTCTCTTTGAATCTTCTTTATCATGCTAAGAGGAGCAGGAAAAAGCAAAAAATTTCAGAATTGCACCTTGCAATGCGGAGAAATTACTGTTTGTGCATTTACAATATTCATTGATTTTTGCCATTGAAAAACATCATGTTATTCATATACCAGAAATGTTTGAAGCTACTGACTGAATGAAAGGAGCTGGCATCTCACTCTCTTTGAATCTTCTTTATCATGCGAAGAGGAGCAGGAAAAAGCAAAAAATTTCAGAATTGCACCTTGCAATGCGGATAAATTACTGTTTGTGCATTTACAATATTCATTGATTTTTGCCATTGAAAAACATCATGTTATTCATATACCAGAAATGATTGAAGCTACTGACTGAATGAAAGGAGCTGGCATCTCACTCTCTTTGAATCTTCTTTATCATGCTAACAGGAGCAGGAAAAAGCAAAAAATTTCAGAATTGCACCTTGCAATGCGGAGAAATTACTGTTTGTGCATTTACAATATTCATTGATTTTTGCAATTGAAAAACGTCCAGAAATGATTGAAGCTACCGACTGAATGAAAGGAGCTGGCATCTCACTCTCTTTGAATCTTCTTTATCATGCTAAGAGGAGCAGGAAAAAGCAAACAATTTCAGAATTGCACCTTGCAATGCGGAGAAATTACTGTTTGTGCATTTACAATATTCATTGATTTTTGCCATTGAAAAACATCATGTTATTCATATACCAGAAATGTTTAAAGCTACTGACTGAATAAAAGGAGCTGGCATCTCAATCTCTTTGAATCTTCTTTATCATGCTAAGAGGAGCAGGAAAAAGCAAAAAATTTCAGAATTGCACCTTGCAATGCGGAGAAATTACTGTTTGTGCATTTACAATATTCATTGATTTTTGCCATTGAAAAACGTCCAGAAATGATTGAAGCTACTGACTGAAAGAAAGGAGCTGGCATCTCACTCTCTTTGAAT
Organism: Phyllobates terribilis; assembly: GCF_046119375.1. NCBI lineage: Eukaryota > Metazoa > Chordata > Amphibia > Anura > Dendrobatidae > Phyllobates > Phyllobates terribilis. The sequence goes on from NW_027363306.1 coordinate 1,104,589, forward strand.
CTTGTTTATCATGCTATGAGGAGCAGGAAAAAGCAAAAAATTTCAGAATTGCACCTTGCAATGCGGAGAAATTACTGTTTGTGCATTTACAATATTCAATGATTTTTGCCATTGAAAAACGTCCAGAAATGATTGAAGCTACTGACTGAACGAAAGGAGCTGGCATCTCACTCTCTTTGAATCTTCTTTATCATGCTAAGAGGAGCAGGAAAAAGCAAAAAATTTCAGAATTGCACCTTGCAATGCGGAGAAATTACTGTTTGTGCATTTACAATATTCATTGATTTTTGCCATTGAAAAACATCATGTTATTCATATACCAGAAATGTTTGAAGCTACTGACTGAATGAAAGGAGCTGGCATCTCACTCTCTTTGAATCTTCTTCATAATGCTAAGAGGAGCAGGAAAAAGCAAAAAATTTCAGAATTGCACCTTGCAATGCGGAGAAATTACTGTTTGTGCATTTACAATATTCATTGATTTTTGCCATTGAAAAACGTCCAGAAATGATTGAAGCTACTGACTGAATGAAAGGAGCTGGCATCTCACTCTCTTTCAATCTTCTTTATCATGCTAAGAGGAGCAGGAAAAAGCAAAAAATTTCAGAATTGCACCTTGCAATGCGGATAAATTACTGTTTGTGCATTTACAATATTCATTGATTTTTGCCATTGAAAAACATCATGTTATTCATATACCAGAAATGATTGAAGCTACTGACTGAATGAAAGGAGCTGGCATCTCACTCTCTTTGAATCTTCTTTATCATGCTAAGAGGAGCAGGAAAAAGCAAAAAATTTCAGAATTGCACCTTGCAATGCGGAGAAATTACTGTTTGTGCATTTACAATATTCATTGATTTTTGCCATTGAAAAACATCATGTTATTCATATACCAGAAATGATTGAAGCTACTGACTGAATGAAAGGAGCTGGCATCTCACTCTCTTTGAATCTTCTTTATCATGCTAAGAGGAGCAGGAAAAAGCAAAAAATTTCAGAATTGCACCTTGCAATGCGGAGAAATTACTGTTTGTGCATTTACAATATTCATTGATTTTTGCCATTGAAAAACATCATGTTATTCATATACCAGAAATGTTTGAAGCTACTGACTGAATGAAAGGAGCTGGCATCTCACTCTCTTTGAATCTTCTTCATAATGCTAAGAGGAGCAGGAAAAAGCAAAAAATTTCAGAATTGCACCTTGCAATGCGGAGAAATTACTGTTTGTGCATTTACAATATTCATTGATTTTTGCCATTGAAAAACGTCCAGAAATGATTGAAGCTACTGACTGAATGAAAGGAGCTGGCATCTCACTCTCTTTGAATCTTCTTTATCATGCTAAGAGGAGCAGGAAAAAGCAAAAAATTTCAGAATTGCACCTTGCAATGCGGAGAAATTACTGTTTGTGCATTTACAATATTCATTGATTTTTGCCATTGAAAAACATCATGTTATTCATATACCAGAAATGTTTGAAGCTACTGACTGAATGAAAGGAGCTGGCATCTCACTATCTTTCAATCTTCTTTATCATGCTAAGAGGAGCAGGAAAAAGCAAAAAATTTCAGAATTGCACCTTGCAATGCGGATAAATTACTGTTTGTGCATTTACAATATTCATTGATTTTTGCCATTGAAAAACATCATGTTATTCATATACCAGAAATGATTGAAGCTACTGACTGAATGAAAGGAGCTGGCATCTCACTCTCTTTGAATCTTCTTTATCATGCTAAGAGGAGCAGGAAAAAGCAAAAAATTTCAGAATTGCACCTTGCAATGCGGAGAAATTACTGTTTGTGCATTTACAATATTCATTGATTTTTGCCATTGAAAAACATCATGTTATTCATATACCAGAAATGATTGAAGCTACTGACTGAATGAAAGGAGCTGGCATCTCACTCTCTTTGAATCTTCTTTATCATGCTAAGAGGAGCAGGAAAAAGCAAAAAAGTTCAGAATTGCACCTTGCAATGCGGAGAAATTACTGTTTGTGCATTTACAATATTCATTGATTTTTGCAATTGAAAAACGTCCAGAAATGATTGAAGCTACTGACTGAATGAAAGGAGCTGGCATCTCACTCTCTTTGAATCTTCTTTATCATGCTAAGAGGAGCAGGAAAAAGCAAAAAATTTCAGAATTGCACCTTGCAATGCGGAGAAATTACTGTTTGTGCATTTACAATATTCATTGATTTTTGCCATTGAAAAACATCATGTTATTCATATACCAGAAATGTTTGAAGCTACTGACTGAATGAAATTAGCTGGCATCTCACTCTCTTTGAATCTTCTTTATCATGCTAAGAGGAGCAGGAAAAAGCAAAAAATTTCAGAATTGCACCTTGCAATGCGGAGAAATTACTGTTTGTGCATTTACAATATTCATTGATTTTTGCCATTGAAAAACGTCCAGAAATGATTGAAGCTACTGACTGAATGAAAGGAGCTGGCATCTCACTCTCTTTGAATCTTCTTTATCATGCTAACAGAAGCAGGAAAAAGCAAAAAATTTCAGAATTGCACCTTGCAATGCGGAGAAATTACTGTTTGTGCATTTACAATATTCATTGATTTTTGCCATTGAAAAACGTCCAGAAATGATTGAAGCTACTGACTGAATGAAAGGAGCTGGCATCTCACTCTCTTTGAATCTTCTTTATCATGCTAAGAGGAGCAGGAAAAAGTAAAAAATTTCAGAATTGCACCTTGCAATGCGGAGAAATTACTGTTTGTGCATTTACAATATTCAATGATTTTTGCCATTGAAAAACGTCCAGAAATTATTGAAGCTACTGACTGAACGAAAGGAGCTGGCATCTCACTCTCTTTGAATCTTCTTTATCATGCTAAGAGGAGCAGGAAAAAGCAAAAAATTTCAGAATTGCACCTTGCAATGCGGAGAAATTACTGTTTGTGCATTTACAATATTCATTGATTTTTGCCATTGAAAAACATCATGTTATTCATATACCAGAAATGTTTGAAGCTACTGACTGAATGAAAGGAGCTGGCATCTCACTCTCTTTGAATCTTCTTCATAATGCTAAGAGGAGCAGGAAAAAGCAAAAAATTTCAGAATTGCACCTTGCAATGCGGAGAAATTACTGTTTGTGCATTTACAATATTCATTGATTTTTGCCATTGAAAAACGTCCAGAAATGATTGAAGCTACTGACTGAATGAAAGTAGCTGGCATCTCACTCTCTTTGAATCTTCTTTATCATGCTAAGAGGAGCAGGAAAAAGCAAAAAATTTCAGAATTGCACCTTGCAATGCGGAGAAATTACTGTTTGTGCATTTACAAAATTCATTGATTTTTGCCATTGAAAAACATCATGTTATTCATATACCAGAAATGACTGAAGCTACTGACTGAATGAAAGGAGCTGGCATCTCACTCTCTTTGAATCTTCTTTATCATGCTAAGAGGAGCAGGAAAAAGCAAAACATTTCAGAATTGCGCCTTGCAATGCGGAGAAATTACTGTTTGTGCATTTACAAAAATTCATTGATTTTTGCCATTGAAAAACATCATTTTATTCATATACCAGAAATGATTGAAGCTACTGACTGAATGAAAGGAGCTGGCATCTCACTCTCTTTGAATCTTCTTTATCATGCTAAGAGGAGCAGGAAAAAGTAAAAAATTTCAGAATTGCACCTTGCAATGCGGAGAAATTACTGTTTGTGCATTTACAATATTCATTGATTTTTGCCATTAAAAAATGTCCAGAAATGATTGAAGCTACTGACTGAATGAAAGGAGCTGGCATCTCACTCTCTTTGAATCTTCTTTATCATGCTAAGAGGAGCAGGAAAAATCAAAAAATTTCAGAATTGCACCTTGCAATGCGGAGAAATTACTGTTTGTGCATTTACAATATTCATTGATTTTTGCGATTGAAAAACATCATGTTATTCATATACCATAAATGATTGAAGCTACTGACTGAATGAAAGGAGCTGGCATCTCACTCTCTTTGAATCTTCTTTATCATGCTAAGAGGAGCAGGAAAAAGCAAAAAATTTCAGAATTGCACCTTGCAATGCGGAGAAATTACTGTTTGTGCATTTACAATATTCATTGATTTTTGCCATTGAAAAACGTCCAGAAATGATTGAATCTACTGACTGAATGAAAGGAGCTGGCATCTCACTCTCTTTGAATCTTCTTTATCATGCTAAGAGGAGCAGGAAAAAGCAAAAAATTTCAGAATTGCACCTTGCAATGCGGAGAAATTACTGTTTGTGCATTTACAATATTCATTGATTTTTGCCATTGAAAAACATCATGTTATTCATATACCAGAAATGTTTGAAGCTACTGACTGAATGAAAGTTGCTGGCATCTCACTCTCTTTGAATCTTCTTTATCATGCTAAGAGGAGCAGGAAAAAGCAAAAAATTTCAGAATTGCACCTTGCAATGCGGATAAATTACTGTTTGTGCATTTACAATATTCATTGATTTTTGCCATTGAAAAACATCATGTTATTCATATACCAGAAATGATTGAAGCTACTGACTGAATGAAAGGAGCTGGCATCTCACTCTCTTTGAATCTTCTTTATCATGCTAACAGGAGCAGGAAAAAGCAAAAAATTTCAGAATTGCACCTTGCAATGCGGAGAAATTACTGTTTGTGCATTTACAATATTCATTGATTTTTGCAATTGAAAAACGTCCAGAAATGATTGAAGCTACCGACTGAATGAAAGGAGCTGGCATCTCACTCTCTTTGAATCTTCTTTATCATGCTAAGAGGAGCAGGAAAAAGCAAAAAATTTCAGAATTGCACCTTGCAATGCGGAGAAATTACTGTTTGTGCATTTACAATATTCATTGATTTTTGCCATTGAAAAACATCATGTTATTCATATACCAGAAATGTTTGAAGCTACTGACTGAATAAAAGGAGCTGGCATCTCACTCTCTTTGAATCTTCTTTATCATGCTAAGAGGAGCAGGAAAAAGCAAAAAATTTCAGAATTGCACCTTGCAATGCGGAGAAATTACTGTTTGTGCATTTACAATATTCATAGATTTTTGCCATTGAAAAACGTCCAGAAATGATTGAAGCTACTGACTGAATGAAAGGAGCTGGCATCTCACTCTCTTTGAATCTTGTTTATCATGCTATGAGGAGCAGGAAAAAGCAAAAAATTTCAGAATTGCACCTTGCAATGCGGAGAAATTACTGTTTGTGCATTTACAATATTCAATGATTTTTGCCATTGAAAAACGTCCAGAAATGATTGAAGCTACTGACTGAACGAAAGGAGCTGGCATCTCACTCTCTTTGAATCTTCTTTATCATGCTAAGAGGAGCAGGAAAAAGCAAAAAATTTCAGAATTGCACCTTGCAATGCGGAGAAATTACTGTTTGTGCATTTACAATATTCATTGATTTTTGCCATTGAAAAACATCATGTTATTCATATACCAGAAATGTTTGAAGCTACTGACTGAATGAAAGGAGCTGGCATCTCACTCTCTTTGAATCTTCTTCATAATGCTAAGAGGAGCAGGAAAAAGCAAAAAATTTCAGAATTGCACCTTGCAATGCGGAGAAATTACTGTTTGTGCATTTACAATATTCATTGATTTTTGCCATTGAAAAACGTCCAGAAATGATTGAAGCTACTGACTGAATGAAAGGAGCTGGCATCTCACTCTCTTTGAATCTTCTTTATCATGCTAAGAGGAGCAGGAAAAAGCAAAAAATTTCAGAATTGCACCTTGCAATGCGGAGAAATTACTGTTTGTGCATTTACAATATTCATTGATTTTTGCCATTGAAAAACATCATGTTATTCATATACCAGAAATGTTTGAAGCTACTGACTGAATGAAAGGAGCTGGCATCTCACTCTCTTTCAATCTTCTTTATCATGCTAAGAGGAGCAGGAAAAAGCAAAAAATTTCAGAATTGCACCTTGCAATGCGGATAAATTACTGTTTGTGCATTTACAATATTCATTGATTTTTGCCATTGAAAAACATCATGTTATTCATATACCAGAAATGATTGAAGCTACTGACTGAATGAAAGGAGCTGGCATCTCACTCTCTTTGAATCTTCTTTATCATGCTAAGAGGAGCAGGAAAAAGCAAAAAATTTCAGAATTGCACCTTGCAATGCGGAGAAATTACTGTTTGTGCATTTACAATAGTCATTGATTTTTGCCATTGAAAAACATCATGTTATTCATATACCAGAAATGATTGAAGCTACTGACTGAATGAAAGGAGCTGGCATCTCACTCTCTTTGAATCTTCTTTATCATGCTAAGAGGAGCAGGAAAAAGCAAAAAATTTCAGAATTGCACCTTGCAATGCGGAGAAATTACTGTTTGTGCATTTACAATATTCATTGATTTTTGCCATTGAAAAACATCATGTTATTCATATACCAGAAATGATTGAAGCTACTGACTGAATGAAAGGAGCTGGCATCTCACTCTCTTTGAATCTTCTTTATCATGCTAAGAGGAGCAGGAAAAAGCAAAAAAGTTCAGAATTGCACCTTGCAATGCGGAGAAATTACTGTTTGTGCATTTACAATATTCATTGATTTTTGCAATTGAAAAACGTCCAGAAATGATTGAAGCTACTGACTGAATGAAAGGAGCTGGCATCTCACTCTCTTTGAATCTTCTTTATCATGCTAAGAGGAGCAGGAAAAAGCAAAAAATTTCAGAATTGCACCTTGCAATGCGGAGAAATTACTGTTTGTGCATTTACAATATTCATTGATTTTTGCCATTGAAAAACATCATGTTATTCATATACCAGAAATGTTTGAAGCTACTGACTGAATGAAAGGAGCTGGCATCTCACTCTCTTTGAATCTTCTTTATCATGCTAAGAGGAGCAGGAAAAAGCAAAAAATTTCAGAATTGCACCTTGCAATGCGGAGAAATTACTGTTTGTGCATTTACAATATTCATTGATTTTTGCCATTGAAAAACGTCCAGAAATGATTGAAGCTACTGACTGAATGAAAGAAGCTGGCATCTCACTCTCTTTGAATCTTGTTTATCATGCTAAGAGGAGCAGGAAAAAGCAAAAAATTTCAGAATTGCACCTTGCAATGCGGAGAAATTACTGTTTGTGCATTTACAATATTCATTGATTTTTGCCATTGAAAAACGTCCAGAAATGATTGAAGCTACTGACTGAATGAAAGGAGCTGGCATCTCACTCTCTTTGAATCTTCTTTATCATGCTAAGAGGAGCAGGAAAAAGTAAAAAATTTCAGAATTGCACCTTGCAATGCGGAGAAATTACTGTTTGTGCATTTACAATATTCAATGATTTTTGCCATTGAAAAACGTCCAGAAATTATTGAAGCTACTGACTGAACGAAAGGAGCTGGCATCTCACTCTCTTTGAATCTTCTTTATCATGCTAAGAGGAGCAGGAAAAAGCAAAAAATTTCAGAATTGCACCTTGCAATGCGGAGAAATTACTGTTTGTGCATTTACAATATTCATTGATTTTTGCCATTGAAAAACATCATGTTATTCATATACCAGAAATGTTTGAAGCTACTGACTGAATGAAAGGAGCTGGCATCTCACTCTCTTTGAATCTTCTTCATAATGCTAAGAGGAGCAGGAAAAAGCAAAAAATTTCAGAATTGCACCTTGCAATGCGGAGAAATTACTGTTTGTGCATTTACAATATTCATTGATTTTTGCCATTGAAAAACGTCCAGAAATGATTGAAGCTACTGACTGAATGAAAGGAGCTGGCATCTCACTCTCTTTGAATCTTCTTTATCATGCTAAGAGGAGCAGGAAAAAGCAAAAAATTTCAGAATTGCACCTTGCAATGCGGAGAAATTACTGTTTGTGCATTTACAAAATTCATTGATTTTTGCCATTGAAAAACATCATGTTATTCATATACCAGAAATGACTGAGGCTACTGACTGAATGAAAGGAGCTGGCATCTCATTCTCTTTGAATCTTCTTTATCATGCTAAGAGGAGCAGGAAAAAGCAAAAAATTTCAGAATTGCACCTTGCAATGCGGAGAAATTACTGTTTGTGCATTTACAATATTCATTGATTTTTGCCATTGAAAAACGTCCAGAAATGATTGAAGCTACTGACTGAATGAAAGGAGCTGGCATCTCACTCTCTTTGAATCTTCTTTATCATGCTAAGAGGAACAGGAAAAAGCAAAAAATTTCAGAATTGCACCTTGCAATGCGGAGAAATTACTGTTTGTGCATTTACAATATTCATTGATTTTTGCCATTGAAAAACATCATGTTATTCATATACCAGAAATGTTTGAAGCTACTGACTGAATGAAAGGAGCTGGCATCTCACTCTCTTTCAATCTTCTTTATCATGCTAAGAGGAGCAGGAAAAAGCAAAAAATTTCAGAATTGCACCTTGCAATGCGGAGAAATTACTGTTTGTGCATTTACCATATTCATTGATTTTTGCCATTGAAAAACATCATGTTATTCATATACCAGAAATGATTGAAGCTACTGACTGAATGAAAGGAGCTGGCATCTCACTCTCTTTGAATCTTCTTTATCATGCTAAGAGGAGCAGGAAAAAGCAAAAAATTTCAGAATTGCACCTTGCAATGCGGAGAAATTACTGTTTGTGCATTTACAATATTCATTGATTTTTGCCATTGAAAAACATCATGTTACTCATATACCAGAAATGATTGAAGCTACTGACTGAATGAAAGGAGCTGGCATCTCACTCTCTTTGAATCTTCTTTATCATGCTAAGAGGAGCAGGAAAAAGCAAAAAATTTCAGAATTGCACCTTGCAATGCGGAGAAATTACTGTTTGTGCATTTACAATATTCATTGATTTTTGCAATTGAAAAACGTCCAGAAATGATTGAAGCTACTGACTGAATGAAAGGAGCTGGCATCTCACTCTCTTTAAATCTTCTTTATCATGCTAAGAGGAGCAGGAAAAAGCAAAAAATTTCAGAATTGCACCTTGCAATGCGGAGAAATTACTGTTTGTGCATTTACAATATTCATTGATTTTTGCCATTGAAAAACATCATGTTATTCATATACCAGAAATGTTTGAAGCTACTGACTGAATGAAAGGAGCTGGCATCTCACTCTCTTTGAATCTTCTTTATCATGCTAAGAGGAGCAGGAAAAAGCAAAAAATTTCAGAATTGCACCTTGCAATGCGGAGAAATTACTGTTTGTGCATTTACAATATTCATTGATTTTTGCCATTGAAAAACGTCCAGAAATGATTGAAGCTACTGACTGAATGAAAGGAGCTGGCATCTCACTCTCTTTGAATCTTGTTTATCATGCTAAGAGGAGCAGGAAAAAGCAAAAAATTTCAGAATTGCACCTTGCAATGCGGAGAAATTACTGTTTGTGCATTTACAATATTCATTGATTTTTGCCATTGAAAAACGTCCAGAAATGATTGAAGCTACTGACTGAATGAAAGGAGCTGGCATCTCACTCTCTTTGAAACTTCTTTATCATGCTAAGAGGAGCAGGAAAAAGCAAAAAATTTCAGAATTGCACCTTGCAATGCGGAGAAATTACTGTTTGTGCATTTACAATATTCATTGATTTTTGCCATTGAAAAACGTCCAGAAATGATTGAAGCTACTGACTGAATGAAAGGAGCTGGCATCTCACTCTCTTTGAATCTTCTTTATCATGCTAAGAGGAGCAGGAAAAAGTAAAAAATTTCAGAATTGCACCTTGCAATGCGGAGAAATTACTGTTTGTGCATTTACAATATTCAATGATTTTTGCCATTGAAAAACGTCCAGAAATTATTGAAGCTACTGACTGAACGAAAGGAGCTGGCATCTCACTCTCTTTGAATCTTCTTTATCATGCTAAGAGGAGCAGGAAAAAGCAAAAAATTTCAGAATTGCACCTTGCAATGCGGAGAAATTACTGTTTGTGCATTTACAATATTCATTGATTTTTGCCATTGAAAAACATCATGTTATTCATATACCAGAAATGTTTGAAGCTACTGACTGAATGAAAGGAGCTGGCATCTCACTCTCTTTGAATCTTCTTCACAATGCTAAGAGGAGCAGGAAAAAGCAAAAAATTTCAGAATTGCACCTTGCAATGCGGAGAAATTACTGTTTGTGCATTTACAATATTCATTGATTTTTGCCATTGAAAAACGTCCAGAAATGATTGAAGCTACTGACTGAATGAAAGGAGCTGGCATCTCACTCTCTTTGAATCTTCTTTATCATGCTAAGAGGAGCAGGAAAAAGCAAAAAATTTCAGAATTGCACCTTGCAATGCCGAGAAATTACTGTTTGTGCATTTACAAAATTCATTGATTTTTGCCATTGAAAAACATCATGTTATTCATATACCAGAAATGACTGAAGCTACTGACTGAATGAAAGGAGCTGGCATCTCACTCTCTTTGAATCTTCTTTATCATGCCAAGAGGAGCAGGAAAAAGCAAAAAATTTCAGAATTGCACCTTGCAATGCGGAGAAATTACTGTTTGTGCATTTACAATATTCATTGATTTTTGCCATTGAAAAACGTCCAGAAATGATTGAAGCTACTGACTGAATGAAAGGAGCTGGCATCTCACTCTCTTTGAATCTTCTTTATCATGCTAAGAGGAGCAGGAAAAAGCAAAAAATTTCAGAATTGCACCTTGCAATGCGGAGAAATTACTGTTTGTGCATTTACAATATTCATTGATTTTTGCCATTGAAAAACATCATGTTATTCATATACCAGAAATGTTTGAAGCTACTGACTGAATGAAAGGAGCTGGCATCTCACTCTCTTTCAATCTTCTTTATCATGCTAAGAGGAGCAGGAAAAAGCAAAAAATTTCAGAATTGCACCTTGCAATGCGGATAAATTACTGTTTGTGCATTTACAATATTCATTGATTTTTGCCATTGAAAAACATCATGTTATTCATATACCAGAAATGATTGAAGCTACTGACTGAATGAAAGGAGCTGGCATCTCACTCTCTTTGAATCTTCTTTATCATGCTAAAAGGAGCAGGAAAAAGCAAAAAATTTCAGAATTGCACCTTGCAATGCGGAGAAATTACTGTTTGTGCATTTACAATATTCATTGATTTTTGCCATTGAAAAACATCATGTTATTCATATACCAGAAATGATTGAAGCTACTGACTGAATGAAAGGAGCTGGCATCTCACTCTCTTTGAATCTTCTTTATCATGCTAAGAGGAGCAGGAAAAAGCAAAAAATTTCAGAATTGCACCTTGCAATGCGGAGAAATTACTGTTTGTGCATTTACAATATTCATTGATTTTTGCCATTGAAAAACGTCCAGAAATGATTGAAGCTACTGACTGAATGAAAGGAGCTGGCATCTCACTCTCTTTGAATCTTCTTTATCATGCTAAGAGGAGCAGGAAAAAGCAAAAAATTTCAGAATTGCACCTTGCAATGCGGAGAAATTACTGTTTGTGCATTTACAATATTCATTGATTTTTGCCATTGAAAAACGTCCAGAAATGATTGAAGCTACTGACTGAATGAAAGGAGCTGGCATCTCACTCTCTTTGAATCTTCTTTATCATGCTAAGAGGAGCAGGAAAAAGTAAAAAATTTCAGAATTGCACCTTGCAATGCGGAGAAATTACTGTTTGTGCATTTACAATATTCAATGATTTTTGCCATTGAAAAACGTCCAGAAATTATTGAAGCTACTGACTGAACGAAAGGAGCTGGCATCTCACTCTCTTTGAATCTTCTTTATCATGCTAAGAGGAGCAGGAAAAAGCAAAAAATTTCAGAATTGCACCTTGCAATGCGGAGAAATTACTGTTTGTGCATTTACAATATTCATTGATTTTTGCCATTGAAAAACATCATGTTATTCATATACCAGAAATGTTTGAAGCTACTGACTGAATGAAAGGAGCTGGCATCTCACTCTCTTTGCATCTTCTTCATAATGCTAAGAGGAGCAGGAAAAAGCAAAAAATTTCAGAATTGCACCTTGCAATGCAGAGAAATTACTGTTTGTGCATTTACAATATTCATTGATTTTTGCCATTGAAAAACATCCAGAAATGATTGAAGCTACTGACTGAATGAAAGGAGCTGGCATCTCACTCTCTTTGAATCTTCTTTATCATGCTAAGAGGAGCAGGAAAAAGCAAAAAATTTCAGAATTGCACCTTGCAATGCGGAGAAATTACTGTTTGTGCATTTACAAAATTCATTGATTTTTGCCATTGAAAAACATCATGTTATTCATATACCAGAAATGACTGAGGCTACTGACTGAATGAAAGGAGCTGGCATCTCATTCTCTTTGAATCTTCTTTATCATGCTAAGAGGAGCAGGAAAAAGCAAAAAATTTCAGAATTGCACCTTGCAATGCGGAGAAATTACTGTTTGTGCATTTACAATATTCATTGATTTTTGCCATTGAAAAACGTCCAGAAATGATTGAAGCTACTGACTGAATGAAAGGAGCTGGCATCTCACTCTCTTTGAATCTTCTTTATCATGCTAAGAGGAGCAGGAAAAAGCAAAAAATTTCAGAATTGCACCTTGCAATGCGGAGAAATTACTGTTTGTGCATTTACAATATTCATTGATTTTTGCCATTGAAAAACATCATGTTATTCATATACCAGAAATGTTTGAAGCTACTGACTGAATGAAAGGAGCTGGCATCTCACTCTCTTTCAATCTTCTTTATCATGCTAAGAGGAGCAGGAAAAAGCAAAAAATTTCAGAATTGCACCTTGCAATGCGGAGAAATTACTGTTTGTGCATTTACCATATTCATTGATTTTTGCCATTGAAAAACATCATGTTATTCATATACCAGAAATGATTGAAGCTACTGACTGAATGAAAGGAGCTGGCATCTCACTCTCTTTGAATCTTCTTTATCATGCTAAGAGGAGCAGGAAAAAGCAAAAAATTTCAGAATTGCACCTTGCAATGCGGAGAAATTACTGTTTGTGCATTTACAATATTCATTGATTTTTGCCATTGAAAAACATCATGTTACTCATATACCAGAAATGATTGAAGCTACTGACTGAATGAAAGGAGCTGGCATCTCACTCTCTTTGAATCTTCTTTATCATGCTAAGAGGAGCAGGAAAAAGCAAAAAATTTCAGAATTGCACCTTGCAATGCGGAGAAATTACTGTTTGTGCATTTACAATATTCATTGATTTTTGCAATTGAAAAACGTCCAGAAATGATTGAAGCTACTGACTGAATGAAAGGAGCTGGCATCTCACTCTCTTTAAATCTTCTTTATCATGCTAAGAGGAGCAGGAAAAAGCAAAAAATTTCAGAATTGCACCTTGCAATGCGGAGAAATTACTGTTTGTGCATTTACAATATTCATTGATTTTTGCCATTGAAAAACATCATGTTATTCATATACCAGAAATGTTTGAAGCTACTGACTGAATGAAAGGAGCTGGCATCTCACTCTCTTTGAATCTTCTTTATCATGCTAAGAGGAGCAGGAAAAAGCAAAAAATTTCAGAATTGCACCTTGCAATGCGGAGAAATTACTGTTTGTGCATTTACAATATTCATTGATTTTTGCCATTGAAAAACGTCCAGAAATGATTGAAGCTACTGACTGAATGAAAGGAGCTGGCATCTCACTCTCTTTGAATCTTGTTTATCATGCTAAGAGGAGCAGGAAAAAGCAAAAAATTTCAGAATTGCACCTTGCAATGCGGAGAAATTACTGTTTGTGCATTTACAATATTCATTGATTTTTGCCATTGAAAAACGTCCAGAAATGATTGAAGCTACTGACTGAATGAAAGGAGCTGGCATCTCACTCTCTTTGAAACTTCTTTATCATGCTAAGAGGAGCAGGAAAAAGCAAAAAATTTCAGAATTGCACCTTGCAATGCGGAGAAATTACTGTTTGTGCATTTACAATATTCATTGATTTTTGCCATTGAAAAACGTCCAGAAATGATTGAAGCTACTGACTGAATGAAAGGAGCTGGCATCTCACTCTCTTTGAATCTTCTTTATCATGCTAAGAGGAGCAGGAAAAAGTAAAAAATTTCAGAATTGCACCTTGCAATGCGGAGAAATTACTGTTTGTGCATTTACAATATTCAATGATTTTTGCCATTGAAAAACGTCCAGAAATTATTGAAGCTACTGACTGAACGAAAGGAGCTGGCATCTCACTCTCTTTGAATCTTCTTTATCATGCTAAGAGGAGCAGGAAAAAGCAAAAAATTTCAGAATTGCACCTTGCAATGCGGAGAAATTACTGTTTGTGCATTTACAATATTCATTGATTTTTGCCATTGAAAAACATCATGTTATTCATATACCAGAAATGTTTGAAGCTACTGACTGAATGAAAGGAGCTGGCATCTCACTCTCTTTGAATCTTCTTCACAATGCTAAGAGGAGCAGGAAAAAGCAAAAAATTTCAGAATTGCACCTTGCAATGCGGAGAAATTACTGTTTGTGCATTTACAATATTCATTGATTTTTGCCATTGAAAAACGTCCAGAAATGATTGAAGCTACTGACTGAATGAAAGGAGCTGGCATCTCACTCTCTTTGAATCTTCTTTATCATGCTAAGAGGAGCAGGAAAAAGCAAAAAATTTCAGAATTGCACCTTGCAATGCGGAGAAATTACTGTTTGTGCATTTACAAAATTCATTGATTTTTGCCATTGAAAAACATCATGTTATTCATATACCAGAAATGACTGAAGCTACTGACTGAATGAAAGGAGCTGGCATCTCACTCTCTTTGAATCTTCTTTATCATGCCAAGAGGAGCAGGAAAAAGCAAAAAATTTCAGAATTGCACCTTGCAATGCGGAGAAATTACTGTTTGTGCATTTACAATATTCATTGATTTTTGCCATTGAAAAACGTCCAGAAATGATTGAAGCTACTGACTGAATGAAAGGAGCTGGCATCTCACTCTCTTTGAATCTTCTTTATCATGCTAAGAGGAGCAGGAAAAAGCAAAAAATTTCAGAATTGCACCTTGCAATGCGGAGAAATTACTGTTTGTGCATTTACAATATTCATTGATTTTTGCCATTGAAAAACATCATGTTATTCATATACCAGAAATGTTTGAAGCTACTGACTGAATGAAAGGAGCTGGCATCTCACTCTCTTTCAATCTTCTTTATCATGCTAAGAGGAGCAGGAAAAAGCAAAAAATTTCAGAATTGCACCTTGCAATGCGGATAAATTACTGTTTGTGCATTTACAATATTCATTGATTTTTGCCATTGAAAAACATCATGTTATTCATATACCAGAAATGATTGAAGCTACTGACTGAATGAAAGGAGCTGGCATCTCACTCTCTTTGAATCTTCTTTA
This sequence comes from Phyllobates terribilis, assembly GCF_046119375.1. Lineage (NCBI taxonomy): Eukaryota > Metazoa > Chordata > Amphibia > Anura > Dendrobatidae > Phyllobates > Phyllobates terribilis. Next base: position 1,119,970 of record NW_027363306.1, read on the forward strand.
TCATGCTAAAAGGAGCAGGAAAAAGCAAAAAATTTCAGAATTGCACCTTGCAATGCGGAGAAATTACTGTTTGTGCATTTACAATATTCATTGATTTTTGCCATTGAAAAACATCATGTTATTCATATACCAGAATTGATTGAAGCTACTGACTGAATGAAAGGAGCTGGCATCTCACTCTCTTTGAATCTTCTTTATCATGCTAAGAGGAGCAGGAAAAAGCAAAAAATTTCAGAATTGCACCTTGCAATGCGGAGAAATTACTGTTTGTGCATTTACAATATTCATTGATTTTTGCCATTGAAAAACGTCCAGAAATGATTGAAGCTACTGACTGAATGAAAGGAGCTGGCATCTCACTCTCTTTGAATCTTCTTTATCATGCTAAGAGGAGCAGGAAAAAGCAAAAAATTTCAGAATTGCACCTTGCAATGCGGAGAAATTACTGTTTGTGCATTTACAATATTCATTGATTTTTGCCATTGAAAAACGTCCAGAAATGATTGAAGCTACTGACTGAATGAAAGGAGCTGGCATCTCACTCTCTTTGAATCTTCTTTATCATGCTAAGAGGAGCAGGAAAAAGTAAAAAATTTCAGAATTGCACCTTGCAATGCGGAGAAATTACTGTTTGTGCATTTACAATATTCAATGATTTTTGCCATTGAAAAACGTCCAGAAATTATTGAAGCTACTGACTGAACGAAAGGAGCTGGCATCTCACTCTCTTTGAATCTTCTTTATCATGCTAAGAGGAGCAGGAAAAAGCAAAAAATTTCAGAATTGCACCTTGCAATGCGGAGAAATTACTGTTTGTGCATTTACAATATTCATTGATTTTTGCCATTGAAAAACATCATGTTATTCATATACCAGAAATGTTTGAAGCTACTGACTGAATGAAAGGAGCTGGCATCTCACTCTCTTTGCATCTTCTTCATAATGCTAAGAGGAGCAGGAAAAAGCAAAAAATTTCAGAATTGCACCTTGCAATGCAGAGAAATTACTGTTTGTGCATTTACAATATTCATTGATTTTTGCCATTGAAAAACATCCAGAAATGATTGAAGCTACTGACTGAATGAAAGGAGCTGGCATCTCACTCTCTTTGAATCTTCTTTATCATGCTAAGAGGAGCAGGAAAAAGCAAAAAATTTCAGAATTGCACCTTGCAATGCGGAGAAATTACTGTTTGTGCATTTACAATATTCATTGATTTTTGCCATTGAAAAACATCATGTTATTCATATACCAGAAATGTTTGAAGCTACTGACTGAATGAAAGGAGCTGGCATCTCACTCTCTTTGAATCTTCTTTATCATGCTAAGAGGAGCAGGAAAAAGCAAAAAATTTCAGAATTGCACCTTGCAATGCGGAGAAATTACTGTTTGTGCATTTACAATATTCATTGATTTTTGCCATTGAAAAACGTCCAGAAATGATTGAAGCTACTGACTGAATGAAAGGAGCTGGCATCTCACTCTCTTTAAATCTTGTTTATCATGCTAAGAGGAGCAGGAAAAAGCAAAAAATTTCAGAATTGCACCTTGCAATGCGGAGAAATTACTGTTTGTGCATTTACAATATTCAATGATTTTTGCCATTGAAAAACGTCCAGAAATGATTGAAGCTACTGACTGAACGAAAGGAGCTGGCATCTCACTCTCTTTGAATCTTCTTTATCATGCTAAGAGGAGCAGGAAAAAGCAAAAAATTTCAGAATTGCACCTTGCAATGCGGAGAAATTACTGTTTGTGCATTTACAATATTCATTGATTTTTGCCATTGAAAAACATCATGTTATTCATATACCAGAAATGTTTGAAGCTACTGACTGAATGAAAGGAGCTGGCATCTCACTCTCTTTGAATCTTCTTCATAATGCTAAGAGGAGCAGGAAAAAGCAAAAAATTTCAGAATTGCACCTTGCAATGCGGAGAAATTACTGTTTGTGCATTTACAATATTCATTGATTTTTGCCATTGAAAAACGTCCAGAAATGATTGAAGCTACTGACTGAATGAAAGGAGCTGGCATCTCACTCTCTTTGAATCTTCTTTATCATGCTAAGAGGAGCAGGAAAAAGCAAAAAATTTCAGAATTGCACCTTGCAATGCGGAGAAATTACTGTTTGTGCATTTACAATATTCATTGATTTTTGCCATTGAAAAACATCATGTTATTCATATACCAGAAATGTTTGAAGCTACTGACTGAATGAAAGGAGCTGGCATCTCATTCTCTTTGAATCTTCTTTATCATGCTAAGAGGAGCAGGAAAAAGCAAAAAATTTCAGAATTGCACCTTGCAATGCGGATAAATTACTGTTTGTGCATTTACAATATTCATTGATTTTTGCCATTGAAAAACGTCCAGAAATGATTGAAGCTACTGACTGAATGAAAGGAGCTGGCATCTCACTCTCTTTGAATCTTGTTTATCATGCTAAGAGGAGCAGGAAAAGCAAAAAATTTCAGAATTGCACCTTGCAATGCGGAGAAATTACTGTTTGTGCATTTACAATATTCATTGATTTTTGCCATTGAAAAACATCCAGAAATGATTGAAGCTACTGACTGAATGAAAGGAGCTGGCATCTCACTCTCTTTGAATCTTCTTTATCATGCTAAGAGGAGCAGGAAAAAGCAAAAAATTTCATAATTGCACCTTGCAATGCGGAGAAATTACTGTTTGTGCATTTACAAAATTCATTGATTTTTGCCATTGAAAAACATCATGTTATTCATATACCAGAAATGACTGAAGCTACTGACTGAATGAAAGGAGCTGGCATCTCACTCTCTTTGAATCTTCTTTATCATGCTAAGAGGAGCAGGAAAAAGCAAAAAATTTCAGAATTGCACCTTGCAATGCGGAGAAATTACTGTTTGTGCATTTACAATATTCATTGATTTTTGCCATTGAAAAACGTCCAGAAATGATTGAAGCTACTGACTGAATGAAAGGAGCTGGCATCTCACTCTCTTTGAATCTTCTTTATCATGCTAAGAGGAGCAGGAAAAAGCAAAAAATTTCAGAATTGCACCTTGCAATGCGGAGAAATTACTGTTTGTGCATTTACAATATTCATTGATTTTTGCCATTGAAAAACGTCCAGAAATGATTGAAGCTACTGACTGAATGAAAGGAGCTGGCATCTCACTCTCTTTGAATCTTGTTTATCATGCTAAGAGGAGCAGGAAAAAGCAAAAAATTTCAGAATTGCACCTTGCAATGCGGAGAAATTACTGTTTGTGCATTTACAATATTCAATGATTTTTGCCATTGAAAAACGTCCAGAAATGATTGAAGCTACTGACTGAACGAAAGGAGCTGGCATCTCACTCTCTTTGAATCTTCTTTATCATGCTAAGAGGAGCAGGAAAAAGCAAAAAATTTCAGAATTGCACCTTGCAATGCGGAGAAATTACTGTTTGTGCATTTACAATATTCATTGATTTTTGCCATTGAAAAACATCATGTTATTCATATACCAGAAATGTTTGAAGCTACTGACTGAATGAAAGGAGCTGGCATCTCACTCTCTTTGAATCTTCTTCATAATGCTAAGAGGAGCAGGAAAAAGCAAAAAATTTCAGAATTGCACCTTGCAATGCGGAGAAATTACTGTTTGTGCATTTACAATATTCATTGATTTTTGCCATTGAAAAACGTCCAGAAATGATTGAAGCTACTGACTGAATGAAAGGAGCTGGCATCTCACTCTCTTTGAATCTTCTTTATCATGCTAAGAGGAGCAGGAAAAAGCAAAAAATTTCAGAATTGCACCTTGCAATGCGGAGAAATTACTGTTTGTGCATTTACAATATTCATTGATTTTTGCCATTGAAAAACATCATGTTATTCATATACCAGAAATGTTTGAAGCTACTGACTGAATGAAAGGAGCTGGCATCTCATTCTCTTTGAATCTTCTTTATCATGCTAAGAGGAGCAGGAAAAAGCAAAAAATTTCAGAATTGCACCTTGCAATGCGGATAAATTACTGTTTGTGCATTTACAATATTCATTGATTTTTGCCATTTAAAAACGTCCAGAAATGATTGAAGCTACTGACTGAATGAAAGGAGCTGGCATCTCACTCTCTTTGAATCTTGTTTATCATGCTAAGAGGAGCAGGAAAAGCAAAAAATTTCAGAATTGCACCTTGCAATGCGGAGAAATTACTGTTTGTGCATTTACAATATTCATTGATTTTTGCCATTGAAAAACGTCCAGAAATGATTGAAGCTACTGACTGAATGAAAAGAGCTGGCATCTCACTCTCTTTGAAACTTCTTTATCATGCTAAGAGGAGCAGGAAAAAGCAAAAAATTTCAGAATTGCACCTTGCAATGCGGAGAAATTACTGTTTGTGCATTTACAATATTCATTGATTTTTGCCATTGAAAAACGTCCAGAAATGATTGAAGCTACTGACTGAATGAAAGGAGCTGGCATCTCACTCTCTTTGAATCTTCTTTATCATGCTAAGAGGAGCAGGAAAAAGCAAAAAATTTCAGAATTGCACCTTGCAATGCGGAGAAATTACTGTTTGTGCATTTACAATATTCATTGATTTTTGCCATTGAAAAACATCATGTTATTCATATACCAGAAATGTTTGAAGCTAATGACTGAATGAAAGGAGCTGGCATCTCACTCTCTTTGAATCTTCTTTATCATGCTAAGAGGAGCAGGAAAAAGCAAAAAATTTCAGAATTGCACCTTGCAATGCGGAGAAATTACTGTTTGTGCATTTACAATATTCATTGATTTTTGCCATTGAAAAACGTCCAGAAATGATTGAAGCTACTGACTGAATGAAAGGAGCTGGCATCTCACTCTCTTTGATTCTTCTTTATCATGCTAAGAGGAGCAGGAAAAAGCAAAAAATTTCAGAATTGCAACTTGCAATGCGGAGAAATTACTGTTTGTGCATTTACAATATTCATTGATTTTTGCCATTGAAAAACATCATGTTATTCATATACCAGAAATGTTTGAAGCTACTGACTGAATGAAAGGAGCTGGCATCTCACTCTCTTTGAATCTTCTTTATCATGCTAAGAGGAGCAGGAAAAAGCAAAAAATTTCAGAATTGCACCTTGCAATGCGGAGAAATTACTGTTTGTGCATTTACAATATTCATTGATTTTTGCCATTGAAAAACATCATGTTATTCATATACCAGAAATGTTTGAAGCTACTGACTGAATGAAAGGAGCTGGCATCTCACTCTCTTTGAATCTTCTTTATCATGCTAAGAGGAGCAGGAAAAAGCAAAAAATTTCAGAATTGCACCTTGCAATGCGGAGAAATTACTGTTTGTGCATTTACAATATTCATTGATTTTTGCCATTGAAAAACGTCCAGAAATGATTGAAGCTACTGACTGAATGAAAGGAGCTGGCATCTCACTCTCTTTGAATCTTGTTTATCATGCTAAGAGGAGCAGGAAAAAGCAAAAAATTTCAGAATTGCACCTTGCAATGCGGAGAAATTACTGTTTGTGCATTTACAATATTCAATGATTTTTGCCATTGAAAAACGTCCAGAAATGATTGAAGCTACTGACTGAACGAAAGGAGCTGGCATCTCACTCTCTTTGAATCTTCTTTATCATGCTAAGAGGAGCAGGAAAAAGCAAAAAATTTCAGAATTGCACCTTGCAATGCGGAGAAATTACTGTTTGTGCATTTACAATATTCATTGATTTTTGCCATTGAAAAACATCATGTTATTCATATACCAGAAATGTTTGAAGCTACTGACTGAATGAAAGGAGCTGGCATCTCACTCTCTTTGAATCTTCTTCATAATGCTAAGAGGAGCAGGAAAAAGCAAAAAATTTCAGAATTGCACCTTGCAATGCGGAGAAATTACTGTTTGTGCATTTACAATATTCATTGATTTTTGCCATTGAAAAACGTCCAGAAATGATTGAAGCTACTGACTGAATGAAAGGAGCTGGCATCTCACTCTCTTTGAATCTTCTTTATCATGCTAAGAGGAGCAGGAAAAAGCAAAAAATTTCAGAATTGCACCTTGCAATGCGGAGAAATTACTGTTTGTGCATTTACAATATTCATTGATTTTTGCCATTGAAAAACATCATGTTATTCATATACCAGAAATGTTTGAAGCTACTGACTGAATGAAAGGAGCTGGCATCTCATTCTCTTTGAATCTTCTTTATCATGCTAAGAGGAGCAGGAAAAAGCAAAAAATTTCAGAATTGCACCTTGCAATGCGGATAAATTACTGTTTGTGCATTTACAATATTCATTGATTTTTGCCATTTAAAAACGTCCAGAAATGATTGAAGCTACTGACTGAATGAAAGGAGCTGGCATCTCACTCTCTTTGAATCTTGTTTATCATGCTAAGAGGAGCAAGAAAAGCAAAAAATTTCAGAATTGCACCTTGCAATGCGGAGAAATTACTGTTTGTGCATTTACAATATTCATTGATTTTTGCCATTGAAAAACGTCCAGAAATGATTGAAGCTACTGACTGAATGAAAAGAGCTGGCATCTCACTCTCTTTGAAACTTCTTTATCATGCTAAGAGGAGCAGGAAAAAGCAAAAAAATTCAGAATTGCACCTTGCAATGCGGAGAAATTACTGTTTGTGCATTTACAATATTCATTGATTTTTGCCATTGAAAAACGTCCAGAAATGATTGAAGCTACTGACTGAATGAAAGGAGCTGGCATCTCACTCTCTTTGAATCTTCTTTATCATGCTAAGAGGAGCAGGAAAAAGCAAAAAATTTCAGAATTGCACCTTGCAATGCGGAGAAATTACTGTTTGTGCATTTACAATATTCATTGATTTTTGCCATTGAAAAACATCATGTTATTCATATACCAGAAATGTTTGAAGCTAATGACTGAATGAAAGGAGCTGGCATCTCACTCTCTTTGAATCTTCTTTATCATGCTAAGAGGAGCAGGAAAAAGCAAAAAATTTCAGAATTGCACCTTGCAATGCGGAGAAATTACTGTTTGTGCATTTACAATATTCATTGATTTTTGCCATTGAAAAACGTCCAGAAATGATTGAAGCTACTGACTGAATGAAAGGAGCTGGCATCTCACTCTCTTTGATTCTTCTTTATCATGCTAAGAGGAGCAGGAAAAAGCAAAAAATTTCAGAATTGCAACTTGCAATGCGGAGAAATTACTGTTTGTGCATTTACAATATTCATTGATTTTTGCCATTGAAAAACATCATGTTATTCATATACCAGAAATGTTTGAAGCTACTGACTGAATGAAAGGAGCTGGCATCTCACTCTCTTTGAATCTTCTTTATCATGCTAAGAGGAGCAGGAAAAAGCAAAAAATTTCAGAATTGCACCTTGCAATGCGGAGAAATTACTCTTTGTGCATTTACAATATTCATTGATTTTTGCCATTGAAAAACATCATGTTATTCATATACCAGAAATGATTGAAGCTACTGACTGAATGAAAGGAGCTGGCATCTCACTCTCTTTAAATCTTCTTTATCATGCTAAGAGGAGCAGGAAAAAGCAAAAAATTTCAGAATTGCACCTTGCAATGCGGAGAAATTACTGTTTGTGCATTTACAATATTCATTGATTTTTGCAATTGAAAAACGTCCAGAAATGATTGAAGCTACTGACTGAATGAAAGGAGCTGGCATCTCACTCTCTTTGAATCTTCTTTATCATGCTAAGAGGAGCAGGAAAAAGCAAAAAATTTCAGAATTGCACCTTGCAATGCGGAGAAATTACTGTTTGTGCATTTACAATATTCATTGATTTTTGCCATTGAAAAACGTCCAGAAATGATTGAAGCTACTGACTGAATGAAAGGAGCTGGCATCTCACTCTCTTTGAATCTTGTTTATCATGCTAAGAGGAGCAGGAAAAAGCAAAAAATTTCAGAATTGCACCTTGCAATGCGGAGAAATTACTGTTTGTGCATTTACAATATTCAATGATTTTTGCCATTGAAAAACGTCCAGAAATGATTGAAGCTACTGACTGAACGAAAGGAGCTGGCATCTCACTCTCTTTGAATCTTCTTTATCATGCTAAGAGGAGCAGGAAAAAGCAAAAAATTTCAGAATTGCACCTTGCAATGCGGAGAAATTACTGTTTGTGCATTTACAATATTCATTGATTTTTGCCATTGAAAAACATCATGTTATTCATATACCAGAAATGTTTGAAGCTACTGACTGAATGAAAGGAGCTGGCATCTCACTCTCTTTGAATCTTCTTCATAATGCTAAGAGGAGCAGGAAAAAGCAAAAAATTTCAGAATTGCACCTTGCAATGCGGAGAAATTACTGTTTGTGCATTTACAATATTCATTGATTTTTGCCATTGAAAAACGTCCAGAAATGATTGAAGCTACTGACTGAATGAAAGGAGCTGGCATCTCACTCTCTTTGAATCTTCTTTATCATGCTAAGAGGAGCAGGAAAAAGCAAAAAATTTCAGAATTGCACCTTGCAATGCGGAGAAATTACTGTTTGTGCATTTACAATATTCATTGATTTTTGCCATTGAAAAACATCATGTTATTCATATACCAGAAATGTTTGAAGCTACTGACTGAATGAAAGGAGCTGGCATCTCATTCTCTTTGAATCTTCTTTATCATGCTAAGAGGAGCAGGAAAAAGCAAAAAATTTCAGAATTGCACCTTGCAATGCGGATAAATTACTGTTTGTGCATTTACAATATTCATTGATTTTTGCCATTTAAAAACGTCCAGAAATGATTGAAGCTACTGACTGAATGAAAGGAGCTGGCATCTCACTCTCTTTGAATCTTGTTTATCATGCTAAGAGGAGCAGGAAAAGCAAAAAATTTCAGAATTGCACCTTGCAATGCGGAGAAATTACTGTTTGTGCATTTACAATATTCATTGATTTTTGCCATTGAAAAACGTCCAGAAATGATTGAAGCTACTGACTGAATGAAAAGAGCTGGCATCTCACTCTCTTTGAAACTTCTTTATCATGCTAAGAGGAGCAGGAAAAAGCAAAAAATTTCAGAATTGCACCTTGCAATGCGGAGAAATTACTGTTTGTGCATTTACAATATTCATTGATTTTTGCCATTGAAAAACGTCCAGAAATGATTGAAGCTACTGACTGAATGAAAGGAGCTGGCATCTCACTCTCTTTGAATCTTCTTTATCATGCTAAGAGGAGCAGGAAAAAGCAAAAAATTTCAGAATTGCACCTTGCAATGCGGAGAAATTACTGTTTGTGCATTTACAATATTCATTGATTTTTGCCATTGAAAAACATCATGTTATTCATATACCAGAAATGTTTGAAGCTAATGACTGAATGAAAGGAGCTGGCATCTCACTCTCTTTGAATCTTCTTTATCATGCTAAGAGGAGCAGGAAAAAGCAAAAAATTTCAGAATTGCACCTTGCAATGCGGAGAAATTACTGTTTGTGCATTTACAATATTCATTGATTTTTGCCATTGAAAAACGTCCAGAAATGATTGAAGCTACTGACTGAATGAAAGGAGCTGGCATCTCACTCTCTTTGATTCTTCTTTATCATGCTAAGAGGAGCAGGAAAAAGCAAAAAATTTCAGAATTGCAACTTGCAATGCGGAGAAATTACTGTTTGTGCATTTACAATATTCATTGATTTTTGCCATTGAAAAACATCATGTTATTCATATACCAGAAATGTTTGAAGCTACTGACTGAATGAAAGGAGCTGGCATCTCACTCTCTTTGAATCTTCTTTATCATGCTAAGAGGAGCAGGAAAAAGCAAAAAATTTCAGAATTGCACCTTGCAATGCGGAGAAATTACTCTTTGTGCATTTACAATATTCATTGATTTTTGCCATTGAAAAACATCATGTTATTCATATACCAGAAATGATTGAAGCTACTGACTGAATGAAAGGAGCTGGCATCTCACTCTCTTTAAATCTTCTTTATCATGCTAAGAGGAGCAGGAAAAAGCAAAAAATTTCAGAATTGCACCTTGCAATGCGGAGAAATTACTGTTTGTGCATTTACAATATTCATTGATTTTTGCAATTGAAAAACGTCCAGAAATGATTGAAGCTACTGACTGAATGAAAGGAGCTGGCATCTCACTCTCTTTGAATCTTCTTTATCATGCTAAGAGGAGCAGGAAAAAGCAAAAAATTTCAGAATTGCACCTTGCAATGCGGAGAAATTACTGTTTGTGCATTTACAATATTCATTGATTTTTGCCATTGAAAAACGTCCAGAAATGATTTAAGCTACTGACTGAATGAAAGGAGCTGGCATCTCACTCTCTTTGAATCTTGTTTATCATGCTAAGAGGAGCAGGAAAAAGCAAAAAATTTCAGAATTGCACCTTGCAATGCGGAGAAATTACTGTTTGTGCATTTACAATATTCAATGATTTTTGCCATTGAAAAACGTCCAGAAATGATTGAAGCTACTGACTGAACGAAAGGAGCTGGCATCTCACTCTCTTTGAATCTTCTTTATCATGCTAAGAGGAGCAGGAAAAAGCAAAAAATTTCAGAATTGCACCTTGCAATGCGGAGAAATTACTGTTTGTGCATTTACAATATTCATTGATTTTTGCCATTGAAAAACATCATGTTATTCATATACCAGAAATGTTTGAAGCTACTGACTGAATGAAAGGAGCTGGCATCTCACTCTCTTTGTATCTTCTTTATCATGCTAAGAGGAGCAGGAAAAAGCAAAAAATTTCAGAATTGCACCTTGAAATGCGGAGAAATTACTGTTTGTGCATTTACAATATTCATTGATTTTTGCCATTGAAAAACATCATGTTATTCATATACCAGAAATGTTTGAAGCTACTGACTGAATGAAAGGAGCTGGCATCTCACTCTCTTTGAATCTTCTTTATCATGCTAAGAGGAGCAGGAAAAAGCAAAAAATTTCAGAATTGCACCTTGCAATGCGGATAAATTACTGTTTGTGCATTTACAATATTCATTGATTTTTGCCATTGAAAAACGTCCAGAAATGATTGAAGCTACTGACTGAATGAAAGGAGCTGGCATCTCACTCTCTTTGAATCTTGTTTATCATGCTAAGAGGAGCAGGAAAAAGCAAAAAATTTCAGAATTGCACCTTGCAATGCGGAGAAATTACTGTTTGTGCATTTACAATATTCATTGATTTTTGCCATTGAAAAACGTCCAGAAATGATTGAAGCTACTGACTGAATGAAAAGAGCTGGCATCTCACTCTCTCTGAAACTTCTTTATCATGCTAAGAGGAGCAGGAAAAAGCAAAAAATTTCAGAATTGCACCTTGCAATGCGGAGAAATTACTGTTTGTGCATTTACAATATTCATTGATTTTTGCCATTGAAAAACGTCCAGAAATGATTGAAGCTACTGACTGAATGAAAGGAGCTGGCATCTCACTCTCTTTGAATCTTCTTTATCATGCTAAGAGGAGCAGGAAAAAGCAAAAAATTTCAGAATTGCACCTTGCAATGCGGAGAAATTACTGTTTGTGCATTTACAATATTCATTGATTTTTGCCATTGAAAAACATCATGTTATTCATATACCAGAAATGTTTGAAGCTACTGACTGAATGAAAGGAGCTGGCATCTCACTCTCTTTGAATCTTCTTTATCATGCTAAGAGGAGCAGGAAAAAGCAAAAAATTTCAGAATTGCACCTTGCAATGCGGAGAAATTACTGTTTGTGCATTTACAATATTCATTGATTTTTGCCATTGAAAAACGTCCAGAAATGATTGAAGCTACTGACTGAATGAAAGGAGCTGGCATCTCACTCTCTTTGATTCTTCTTTATCATGCTAAGTGGAGCAGGAAAAAGCAAAAAATTTCAGAATTGCACCTTGCAATGCGGAGAAATTACTGTTTGTGCATTTACAATATTCATTGATTTTTGCCATTGAAAAACATCATGTTATTCATATACCAGAAATGTTTGAAGCTACTGACTGAATGAAAGGAGCTGGCATCTCACTCTCTTTGAATCTTTTTTATCATGCTAAGAGGAGCAGGAAAAAGCAAAAAATTTCAGAATTGCACCTTGCAATGCGGATAAATTACTGTTTGTGCATTTACAATATTCATTGATTTTTGCCATTGAAAAACATCATGTTATTCATATACCAGAAATGTTTGAAGCTACTGACTGAATGAAAGGAGCTGGCATCTCACTCTCTTTGTATCTTCTTTATCATGCTAAGAGGAGCAGGAAAAAGCAAAAAATTTCAGAATTGCACCTTGAAATGCGGAGAAATTACTGTTTGTGCATTTACAATATTCATTGATTTTTGCCATTGAAAAACATCATGTTATTCATATACCAGAAATGTTTGAAGCTACTGACTGAATGAAAGGAGCTGGCATCTCACTCTCTTTGAATCTTCTTTATCATGCTAAGAGGAGCAGGAAAAAGCAAAAAATTTCAGAATTGCACCTTGCAATGCGGATAAATTACTGTTTGTGCATTTACAATATTCATTGATTTTTGCCATTGAAAAACGTCCAGAAATGATTGAAGCTACTGACTGAATGAAAGGAGCTGGCATCTCACTCTCTTTGAATCTTGTTTATCATGCTAAGAGGAGCAGGAAAAAGCAAAAAATTTCAGAATTGCACCTTGCAATGCGGAGAAATTACTGTTTGTGCATTTACAATATTCATTGATTTTTGCCATTGAAAAACGTCCAGAAATGATTGAAGCTACTGACTGAATGAAAAGAGCTGGCATCTCACTCTCTCTGAAACTTCTTTATCATGCTAAGAGGAGCAGGAAAAAGCAAAAAATTTCAGAATTGCACCTTGCAATGCGGAGAAATTACTGTTTGTGCATTTACAATATTCATTGATTTTTGCCATTGAAAAACGTCCAGAAATGATTGAAGCTACTGACTGAATGAAAGGAGCTGGCATCTCACTCTCTTTGAATCTTCTTTATCATGCTAAGAGGAGCAGGAAAAAGCAAAAAATTTCAGAATTGCACCTTGCAATGCGGAGAAATTACTGTTTGTGCATTTACAATATTCATTGATTTTTGCCATTGAAAAACATCATGTTATTCATATACCAGAAATGTTTGAAGCTACTGACTGAATGAAAGGAGCTGGCATCTCACTCTCTTTGAATCTTCTTTATCATGCTAAGAGGAGCAGGAAAAAGCAAAAAATTTCAGAATTGCACCTTGCAATGCGGAGAAATTACTGTTTGTGCATTTACAATATTCATTGATTTTTGCCATTGAAAAACGTCCAGAAATGATTGAAGCTACTGACTGAATGAAAGGAGCTGGCATCTCACTCTCTTT